>NC_135697.1:8309700-8622200 GCF_964276395.1 Gasterosteus aculeatus
CCTTGTCCAAGCACATTGCATCATGTATCACTGGTGCAGCGTGGAATCTTTAAAAAGAACAGCAATGCTGATAACCATTTCTCCACATTACCACTGGACCTTCTCTTAATACTCATGTACATCGACCTAACCTGTCAAATATAGTACAAGGATTGTGGAATATAAACAGGCAGCAACATAGAATGCCTGTTAGCTGCAAAAACTAAAACATCTGGAGAGAAAAGACTGATAATAGCATTCAGAGTATTGAGCAATAATTCGTCTTGGGTGGCTTTGTTTTCTAATATCCCAAATTGTGTTCGCCAGGCCCTCAAAATAAATGTTGTGGTCCCATTTGTAAAAAGAAAGCTATAAAAGGCCAACCTTAACGCAGCGTAGCTGGCCTGTTGTGTGGGAGCTTATCAGCCTCTTTGAAGGCGTGCAGAGGATAAGTCATGCTACCTCAACTAGATCAGAACATATTATGTAGGTCAAGGATTTACCAGAGATTCGGGTGTGGATCAGTAACAAGCAGATAGGCATGTCATATTTAGTTCTCACGCCCATCTAACTGCTGGTACACCCTTAAAAACACACACATACAAGCATAGGCACGCACAAACACACAATGTTCAGTGCTTAAACCGATCTAACTGCACCCTAAATCCTTTCATTATATCACCCAGCCCCACCCTCGGACTTCACTGTCTTTCAATCTTTTTTTAGTCTTCTCTCCAATCACTGTCTGATCGACGCCATAGAGGAATGATCAAAGAAAAACTGCATACCTTTGCTGTGCAAAACAATACATGTCCACAGTGTCAAACGTCAATTGTACATCAATGGGGCAATTAGCCAGTGGTACAACTCCTCCATCTGCCTTTAATATCTCCATCAATCACTACCGGTTGTCTGTAGTGAATGATTGCGTCTGCGGTATTATGCATCAGTGATGGACGAGGCAAACGTAACAGACCACCCATGAAAAAAATAAGAACTCTGCAAGTTCAAAGGAAGTGAAAAGCCTGTATTCCCCTAACATGGGAACCACACCTGCAACAGGCTTGACTAGCTGTCAAATGTGAAGCCTGTCATATAAAGTATAATCTCTCAACCCATCAAACCTTGTTGCCCCCCCACCACACAAAGTTACCCACACTGAACCTGCAACTCTGCAGGTGGACGTAAATTTACACTAAGATGTAATACAAACTGAGTGTGGAAGAGAAAGAAGGTTTGAATGACAGACCTGCAGGCAGTGTCACACAGAGCAGGAGAGCAACACACAGAGCAACACACAGGGAGCTACACACAGAGCTACACAAAATGCAACACACACAGTGCAACACACAGGGAGCTACACACAGAGCAACACACACAGTGCAACACACAGGGAGCTACACACAGGGAGCTACACACAGAGCAACACACACAGTGCAACACACACAGTGCAACACACACAGTGCAACACACAGGGAGCTACACACAGAGCAACACACAGAGCGCAACACACAGAGCGCAACACACAGGGAGCTACATACAGAGCAACACACACAGCAACACACACAGTGCAACACGGAGAGAGCAACATGCATACAACACACGCAGAGCGAGATTAGAACACAAGAAGAGGCATTGAGACAAACAGCTAAAACGTGAAGAAAGGGGAGGGACAGAAAAAGGACGAGAGGGGAATTCATTGCCTTAAAAGCAGCTCTTAGTCAAAGAATGTGATAACAATCAGACACACAGGGACACATACACACACTCCTTGTATCTTTACTTAGAATCTCTGGAGAGATAAGCAGACAAGAAGTCTTCAATTATGGCGTGTGTGTGTGTGTGTGTGTGTGTGTGTGTGTGTAAAATGTGCAAATGTTTGAGACACTGTAAAAGAGAAAGTCAGTGTTTGACAGGAGCAGGGATCCGATTCTTTGCACCTATGTGTCACTTCCTTCCGCTCTTGCCCTCTTCAAACGTAGCATCGCAAATCTCCCTGTATCCAGAATGTATCTAAATATTTAAGCAGGTTACATACACACCCAGTATTACAATATGTCCTCAGCATCCCCGTTGACATTCCGGCTCGACAAAGTGGGACTCTACGAAGACCAGGACCTAGACCAGATGTTTTCCAGTGCGCTGTGTGTCGACCCGCGCATCCCCGCCAGCCTACGGAGCTGCTGTGTGTGGACGGTGAATCCAAGGGAACGTGTGTTCAGTGTGGTCACGGCGCGGCCCTGACCACCTCTCTGGAAATGTTTTGGCCGTTTGGATGCCACTTTGGGGCACATTAACAGCTGTACTTTCATGTGGTCAAGGACGATCCGGTTGCTATCTAACCGGCCCAAATGCACCGTTTTACTTCCATCAAAATTCCACTTCAAGGAGGCTCTTTCAGACGCTCTTGCTCGCCTTGAGCCATCTCTCCTCTTTCATCCTGCAAACCCCTCTCCCTGAAGCCATCAATTCAACCATCCTCAATAAAAGAAACGGACTAGGGCTGTCAAACAGAGTTAACAACAAATATATTGTTGATTTTTAGCCATTTGGCAACACTTCGGTAGGTGATAAAATGAAAAGCCGTCCTATCGGATGTTATTCTCCACTGATCTCTGCAATAGAAATGGCCTTCATCTTATGGTAGAGTAAAAAGGAAAGTCAGAGGTCGAAATCAGCTGTGCTGGAGCCAGTAAAGACTTATTTAACTTAACCCAAAGTAGTTCTCGATTTGGGAAAAAAATAAAATAAATGCTGATTTTTCATCCTGCGCCACCTTCTGGTCAACACACACTATTTGTCCCACAAACCTATGCTGTACTTTGCGTTCATCACCAATTGTTAAATGTCAGCAGGTTAACATACTAAACTCAGAGAGGGAACATGATGGACATCATACACAGCAGGGTGGCTTTGTCATTGTCAGCATGTTAGCAATCTGACGTTGGCATTCAGCTGCGATCACTGCCTCGGTGCCGATTGTTTGGTCCACAGAAAAGTCAGGTTCCTCTCAACAAGCCTCCAAGGTAGATCCATGCAGAGTATAATGGGATTTCTTATTTAACCACCCGTGTATGCATAGTGCAGAGCTCTGGAAGCCTTTCCTCTCTCTCTTGTCCTATTGAATGAAAAGGAAGGTGCAGCCACCTGTCCCAGAGGCGTTCTTTCAGACTTATGCCGGCGTTCAAGCACACAAGCCAAGGATACCGGGACAAGGTAGCAGAGTAAACTACAGACTACAGCATCCTTCAACCAGAAGGCCAAGTCATCTCCCCTGTGACTGCAAGAATCCTTCCTGCTAAAGTGTCCTTGAGCAACTCCCAGGGGTGCTGTTCTGAAGCGAAGGCTACGATCCAAGGGGGTAATTTCACTTCAGTGGATCAATGGACAATCAGCCTGTGAGCTAAAGTCACCAAAGTGCCAAGCCTCACCTCACCACACAACACTCTGGTGGCAAATGATTGCCTCCCCCTCCTTCTGTCTATGTGGCACTCTTTTCTCCTACGGCCTTCCTCTCTTCTCTCTCCTCCTGTCCTATTATGGACATAGCAACGGCGTTGCTGTCAGGACGACCTACGGTTTGATTCACAGTCCGTCCCTGTCTGAATGTTCCCCTGTGTGTGTGTGTGTGTGTGTGTGCGTGCACGCGTGTGTGTTAGATAGCAGATAAGAGCCATATATAAACAGCACTTGAAAGCAGAAATGTAAATGTTTAAAAGTCATAGCAGAACACAGACCATATCAAGATACCAGAGAGAGAGCGAGAGAGAGATTAAAGCAGAGTTCACACCAGGAGAACTCGCAGGAGAGACAGCAGTCAGCAGGACTCCAGTCATCAATAAAGCTTAGTGGAACTAAGCACCTTAAAGCTATGCATCTCCTTATGGAATCCTTCATGCGTTGCCCGGTGTAGAGGAAGTTTGAACGGACAGACCTGCGTCACTCCGGGGCTTCGTGCGGACAGGCAGGCAGTATAAACTTTAAGTTCACCAATACTTACGGAGCCTGACAAAAAGTATTCCAAGTGGAAAACAGTGTTTTCACCCACGGCTACAATCTCATGAACTTCCTTTTGAATGCAGGGGGTGGAGTTGTCTCTTTTGTTACAGTTATTATTGCATCATGTCCATAATGAAAATGGTCAAATTTTGCAACGTATCATTGAAGGCTGCTCAAAAACCACATGATGGTTGATGATACGGGAATTAGAAATGAACCAGAGTTATTTCAAAGTGAACGGAGCTTACTCCTCCCTTTCTCGAGGCGGAACTTTTTTATTTTCAACAAATCTCGTAAAAGGTCCCATTTACTACAAACAAGAATACTAATACTAAAATACTGAGCCGCCATTTCTGCGATGCGTTGGTCTGAGGTGCAGATCATGCCAGTAGGTATTACATCTGCACTGCGGTTGGGAAAAGAAATGTGTGGAATGGTTGCCGATTTCATCATATTTGACCCAGAGAGCAAACGTGAATCAGGCTCTAAATCCTTCCCTAGAAGTTAACAGGAGCTCATGTGTCATTCAGACAGCAACGTTCATCTCTTCTTCTTCTTTCTAACTTGATTGTGTTGAGATATTTCTGAATAAAAAGTGAGGGTCTTCCTTACATGTTGCAGAAAAGGCCAGCAAGAATTATTTGCAGAAATCACACCTTAATCTAATCGGCTTTTTGTTTTAGTGCAAATGAGCGATTATCTCCGGCACTAACTCATGAATCAAATCTTACCCGATTCATGCGACAATGTCAATGCTTGCAGATTTTGTAAGGCGCTCTCAAATGTGTAAACCTGTGAACATCCTTGCAAGAATGTGCTTATTTTTGAGGATACGGTGTACGCTGCACATGCATGGACTTTCAAGGATGCATGTAAGTCGTTACCACAGCCACGAGGTTTACGCCGAATTGACTAAATAAACAACGAGCGAAAGCATAACAGACAAATTAAAAACGGGAGAAAAGAAATTGATTAATTGAAAGGAAATTAAAGTGATCATATTATCCCCAATTTGAGAACGACGCCAATGACAAGAAAATGATTGCTAAAAAAAAAAAAATCCTCATTTAAGTAAAAGCAGAAACTTATTGGAGTAACACAGCAAGACACCGGCAAAAGAAAAATCACAAGAAACAAAAAAGAACAGGAGAAAAACGAAATATATCAAATAACATAAAAAGAACTACAGTACGGTGACTGTGTGTGTGTGTGTGTGTGTGTGTGTGTAGGCATATTAGTGTGAGATAACGGTGTGTTATTTGACATCCCTACTGCTATGTCGTCTCTTTTTTTCCCTCCACATCTCGAGACATTTTTGTTTTTACAGCTTCACTCTGGGCAGACCAGACCGCTGTACACTTACGCACACACATGCACACACATACAGACCAATGCATATATTCTCTCTCACACACGTATATAAATATATATATTCCCATACACACAGACCCCTAAAGGGGCCCTTTTCCACATTGGGCCATATGGTGCAGACAGGCGCACGGAAACAATTCTCTAAAACAACACACACTCTGCACTTAGAAACCTGCCCCCCCCCCCCCCCCACACACACACACACACACACACACACACAACGGACAGTTAAACCTGCTGAATGAATTGCTGCCTTGTTCAGTGGTGCACTAATGGCAAGAAACCTGCCATGGAGATTACCACACACACACACACACACACACATTTGTTCAAACACACACACAAACACGCAGCGGCTCAGCATTAAGCATTCTAGGGCACTTATCCATTAGAGGGGTTAGTTATTTTCCCCAGTCTAAAAGTAGGTATTCAACTTAATATTCCAACGGTGGTAAATCTGTTCCATTAAGCAACTCGGGCAGATGTCTTTAGGAATACAAGCAGTTGCGTTGGCTAATAGAACTGCTAATATTTCATTTGCTTGGCTTCAGACAATGTTGCCTTCAAAACAGCCCAAATGAAAAGTAAGTCAAATAGCAACTCTATGAGAACCTCCTGTAGCTCTGCCAAAATGAAGCATTTGTACGCACGATGTGACTCTTACAGTAGGTGGAAAATGTGTCTCGGATCAGAGATCTGCAGTGGTCTGCCACGGTGACGCTTATAGTACGTCGACGGATTCCCGTAGTGCTAGTAGCATCTCGCTTTAGCTCACATGGACTGTATCATCACCGAGTCTCAAATGAAATCAGCGAGACAAACAAGGGGCGGAGCTGATGTCCGAATATGTCTATACATGGCAAATAGATCACTGCTATATTCCTCCTCTGAATCCTGTATATAGGAGCTTTTCTTCAAATTGAACTACGTGACAACTTTAACGGCAGCACTTCTGGCACAGAATCACATGCCAAACTTCAGAAGATCTTAAATAAACAAAGCAGGAACACCTCCTTATTAAGCCTGGCTGGAGATCATCAGAACATGAACCTGATGCCGCCAGTCTTTTACCGCTCTTCCCTCCTCTTACTCTCAGTTAACGTCAGTGCAGTCTTTCTTAGCGTATGGAATATGGCCAATGCTCAAGTACTTTTTTATTTATTACATTCGTATTCAGTCTTTTAGTCACAGCCGTATTATCCGGGAAGGTATTTAAGTCTACTTCTCGGGAGAGGTTCTCAAAGTCCCTTTTCCTCCTTGTAAGCAAAAACAAAGCAGGTCTGCCAATATTCAAAAACAATATGGAATGATGCAAGTTCCATTACTGACAATTGGCCTTGAAAGGATTCAGGAGTCAAATTCAACAGTGTTTGTTGTTGCAGTCAAACATATCCGAGTGACTCAAAGCAGCGAGAACGTCCAAATTTCCAGGTCGGCTTACTCAGCCGTCATTCATTAAGACCCAATAAGTGACTTCTGTAAGACACAATGCAGAGAAGGAGAGCAGCACTGAGTCATCATCTCAGCGAGAGCTAAACTTCCTCTCTCAAGACGTAAGGAACTAGATATCGGCTTGTGTACGTTCTTCTGTACACAAGCCGATATCTGTACCATTTTATTTAGCATGTAACTACATGGCTGATGGCAAAAACATGCAGGTACAGAAAATACCGTTAAAATGTCTTATTGCAAACATTGTTAATCTATTAGAAGAGGTGCAATGCATATTTACCTTTTCTTTTTATAACCTTTGAGGACCACTTTGTCCCTGCATTGTTCTACACACACACACACACACACACACACACACACACACATCAGTGCTCCCTGCGCGCCAAAACACTGAGGACACGTGGCGCCGTGCTGTGAATCTCACCGCGGTGTCGTGGCTGCCTCGCTCACATTTGGCTTCGGCGGGCACCTGGATCTGAGAGAAGCCCACCGGTTGGAACCATCTGTCCGCCCCCAGCTGCTCTGTTTGTATTGTTCTGGCCCGCTCCGCTGCATCACCACCGCTAGCCACTAGCCTATCCGCTCCCAGCGGCCGCCGTCTTTATCGCCCCGGGTTAGCCGAGCTGGTGCTGCCGATCTGGCTGCCGATGACCAGCGGCCGCCCGGGGCGCTTCCTGTCTTTGTTGCGTCTCCTCAGCAGGGGACTGCGGCTCACATACATCTGCATAGATTCTGACGACACGTTGTAGAACGTGAGGTTGCCCATAACAGCCGCTGTGCATGTATAATTAGCAGCTGGCTGATCCGCGGCCAAACTCCATGTCCTCCAATGTCAGACGAGTGGATGGAGAAAGAGAGTACTGCCGGCGAAGGCAAATCAGCATTGATGCAGCCACGTGGTCAGCATTTAACCTCTTCTGCTGCCTCCATGCAATACAAACCGCTCAAGACAAATCCAAATTGCTGAAACTCTGAGATCAGACCCCCACACAGTGGGGTCTGCCAAGCCTGAATTCGAGCTACGGCACATCTTTCGGAGCAGCCGCCGGCCCTCCTGTCGGTAAAGCAGCTTTCCATCAGCAAGGAGCGAGAGTCCGGGTGGTTTTCCCGTTTCTGACCCTTTGGAATAAATCTAATAAACAAACTAAAAAAAAAAAAGGTACACAGACCACGGATGCTTCACTGACGAGCCATGAGGGCGGGTAATGGCGAGAAAGCGTCCATCCCGTGTAAAAGCATTCTGTGTTGACGTTGGCCGTCCCCGTGGACAAAAGCGCCAGTGTTTGTCAGAGCTAGCACCAGAGTCCCTTTGGGCTTCACTGCAGCGGGGTCAAACTGTCTGCCCCCTCGCACTCCAGCTTCCGCTTCTCCCTGCCTCCCTTCCCTCCAGCCAGACCTGCGCGCACAACACAGCCCGGGCCTCCAGCGGCGCCGTGTCGGTGTTCGTCACGCCTCAGCTCCAATTACAGCGACGTCGGGTTGGGTCTTTAGAGGCATCAGTGTGTTCATGGGGAGTGTTTAAAACATAGGACAACAGTAACAGTGTCGTCCCCCACAAAGGGTCATCCGCACGCGAGTTTGATGTTCACCCCCCTCAAAAAAAACCTCTATGATCAACTCAACAGTTGGCACGCTCATTTCAGTAGTTACCTTATCTAAACCATGGACGTTAGTGACATTACTTCCTCCCATTCCGTTGATAATGCTTGTTTGTTGTTTTGAATAATAAATTCTGGAACCTTTTCAAAATAGGCAGTGACATTTAAGCTGACTTGGCCACAGTGACTTTACCTCTGAGACGGGCCTGTATCTGTGGGGGGATTTCTCTTCCCAGACATACCAGAGGCCGCACACAGCTGTATAGTTCACCAGCATATGGATTAAATAAATACAGTCTGCACCGAGCTTGTTAACACTTGTTCACTTGGCTACAACACACTGACGCTGTTGCAGCCAAACTGAACATAACACACACACACACCCATATCTTTGCACACCCACACAAGCTTCATGCACACAAAAAGGTAGCCTTGCACACGAGGAAACCTCCCTAAAGAGGGGATTTGGCGCTGAATGGGTGCAGCATTGGTTATCGTGGGAGCGAGTAGTGACACACACACGCAGGTCTTGCGGCTTGGAAAGCACACAAAAGCATACATAGAGACTCTTATACTCCTTTGATCAGGCAAGGGTTTGAGTGCTGCTGTGGTACAACACAAAACTCAGTTTGCAGCATTACTTAAGAGTGTTGGAGTCTCATTTAGACCCACATACACAGGCGGAGCTGTGGGCTTTTCCACAAACAGGCTCGGAGGATACAGCAAGGACACGGAAACACTGAACCAATAGTTGTGCGTCTGGGCTTCTTTTAGCTGTGTGGTCAGTTGTTAACCTAATCTGAATAATGGATTTTAACCCCAACTCTGCTTCAAACGCAGAAACAGCCAGAGACAAAGATAAATGGGAGGAGGCTCTGAAAACTAGGTTGGCTCCATTACTCCTGCTTTGCCTAGTTACTGTTCTTTATCGGACTATTGGATTTTTTCTTTCCTGAGGAAAACCCACAGTGAAAAAAGGCCCGCTCGAAACAGCGGTGGAAAATTTAGCAGCGAGTGCCGGTTTTGACTGTGAGGGTGTCAACGGACAAACGGAGCTGGCGTTTAACTAAATAATAACAATAATAATTCCTGTTGCCATGACCGCAGGCTCAAAGGAATGTAGTGGTCAAGATCAATTATTGTTAATTATTATTATTATTATATTATAATTACTATACATATTATTATTATTTCTCATTATTATTATATTCAGCTGCCAACTTGCTGGAGAGAAACTTCTCCATAAAAGGACAGTGTTGTGTTGTTTTTCAAATCACATAATCACTGTATTACATGTACTACTTTTTGAACAGCATATATTTGTTGTTCGTATTCACTTTGGATGTGGAAATGAATCGCATGGACAAGTTGTGTTGAGTGTGCTGGGTCAACGCAAGATTTGTGCAAACTTGGAGACAGTGTGAGTATATCCGTTGTAACTGGACGAAGGGAACGTCACCCGATATGAATTGAGCCCCACCGGGGCATGACACACACACATACACACACACACACACACACACACACACACACACACACACACACACACACACACACACACACACACACACACACACACACACACACACACACACACACACACACACACACCACTTTGATTTTTGATTGATTCGCTGACCTTTAAACAAGCTGATCATTAACACACCAACAAATTAAGTCATAAATTGCCATGGCATCTGGTGACACCTCCTGTATTAATCCTTGTTGGCATAATTTATAAGCCCTAATTGGAATTAATAGTTGTTTTTGGATGTGACGGACAAAGAGGGAAAACCTGCTGTGTCAGTGGGTTTGAGGGACAGAAATGTAATGCCCTCTCGACACAATGATGAATGGCTATTTGTTTCTTTCCCACACGCACAACTATAGACTGAAAGCTGTCTCTGTGTGTAGCATGAAAGTCAAACTTGACTGAATCGTCTCTACTCCGCATTCTTCAGCCTTCTAAGACGCGTGTGTGTTTAAGTGCATCCTTTCAGCCGTGTATGCACATGCATCCATACACGGTTGAAGGGATGCACACATACTGTAGATGTGGGTAGACACAGCGGGACGCGCACAAACAGACCACAGCTAAAAGCATCACGCTGCTCAAAGACGATCTTCCCCGCTGAACAACATCAGCCAGCAAAGCCACATAATGAAAAACGCACACAAACACACACGCTTCTACGTAGGTAGCTGGTGCCACACACTCAGACTATGCAGACAAATAACAGAACAATAATTTTTTTTTAAATAAATACGCCAAAACTCTGTTTAAATACAGAAATAAGGCAGTTTCAAAAAATCAATAGCACACATGCAAGTAAGCCAATGAATCCCCCTGAAAGGGTTAGATCAAAGAAAACATTTTTCTCCAATTATTTTTTTGGCCTCACACTTTATTTGAGGAGATTTGGAGAAATATAACTTTGTGACTTCTGCCACTACGCGAATAGCATTAGAGTAAATGGACTTTTATGAATATATTTGTAAAACTCAATCTCTTTCCAGAAGTAATATCCCAAAGCCTCACTTTGGACAATTTTATTCTTCATTTTTATTTTACAGTAAAAACTGTATGAGAAGGAAGGAAAATAAGTAAAAGGACAATGCGGTTGAGTGAAAAAGAGAGAGGAAACAGTGGGAGAGCGCCTCAGTGTGCATGTGGTGACACAGGTGTCGAAGGATAACACAGCAGTTTGTTGTGCAGCGTAGGTGCAACTGCTGACCAAGGGGGGAAAAAAAGTCAAAGCGGTCCTAAACATATCGCGCATGTGTGTGCGTGCACATGTTTTGGATCCAGCAAAGTATGGTTTGTACAAGTACATCATACGTTTTTCTACAAAAACCACGTCTCTCACATGCATGTTTCCACACACAGCGTAACTGAATGAAAGTTAGAATCCCTTTTTTTATATTCAAATAACGATGGCCGGGGGCAAAGGGGCATCTGGTTCATCACTAATCTAACAGGTTGACACCGCTAATATTTATCAACATTACCCCCATGCAGTAAAAGTTTGCAGTATTTGCAGGTGACAATTTGACATAGTTATGTGAGGGAGGTTCACTTAACGAGACGCGGCTGGTAGAAATGACTTGGCCTCCTGCGCATGTGATCTTACCTCGCCGATCAGACGGCTGAGCGAGATGCAGCCACTCAACTTTAAAGAGGGTAAGGAACTAATGAGCTGTGCTGCTAATGAGGCTCGCTGAACCGCGTTACGCTGCAGCCAACTGCTCAGTAAAGTTGAAGCCATTCCTCAACTCTTTCTCGATGAATAACACACACACACGCTTTCCACCCTTGCGTGGAGGGTAAAGCAGCAAACGCACAGTCACTTCCTCTAACAGTGATGACTAAGAGCAACTTTTCATAGAACTGCTCACCACATTGTTGCTCCGCGTAAACATTTTATCAGCAGTTGAATTCCCACCACCCCGTTGCCATTCTCGCTAAAGGCAACAGCGCTAATCTAGAGAAGCCACGCAGAGATTCAACTTTGATCTTTCATCCAAACAAAAATCACGCATGCCGTTTTGTTTTCATATTTTCAATATAAATCCTGAATAATTCAATTGAAAAAAAAACTCTCACATGATGAATAAAAGTATTAAATTATTAAATGTCAGAATGTTAGAGCAAATACAGATGTTCAAATAATGATCAATTAATAAAAACAATTATTGATGTATGTACAAAAATGATGTATGATGTAATATATCCAAATAAAGGGATATAATCCCACCACTAATTACTGAAGCATTCAGACGTGTACTTTAAAAGCGTACCATAATAAATATTTAGTTTGAATTACTTCATACTAAATATACAGTAAATTAAACGAACTGTAATGTTGAGGGATTCGTGCACAAGTAATGACTGAATAAAGACCTTTTTGTCCTACCTCTGCTGATCATCAGGTTATAAAAACATCATGGCTGACTCCCGGCTTTGGCATCAGCTCTGCTGCAGCGCTCTGATTGGACCCCGGCCGCTCCGCGCCGCGCCGTCCAGCGGCGGCCAACAGTTCGGCCACCGGCCCCCGGTACTCCACGCAGTTAATGGGGAAGCAGAAAACAGGCGTCGAGGCCCAAACTAATATCCCTCCATTTCTTTATCGGGTCGACGTAACTCCACACAGGTCCGTGAAACTTGGGAGCGAAAACCTTTTGGGCGCCTTAGAACTTTTGTTTAAGAAGCGTTTGGGGACCTTTGGCCCGGCGCCGCTCCTTTAACGCCTTACAGCTGGGCAACGCGGCTTAGAGTCTGATCGCGTGTGTCGTAGACGTACGATGCGTCTCGCTGACCAATCTTTTTCCCCGTTCGTTTTCGGGTGCTGGTTTAGGTCCTCTGTCGCGGTTGTCAGTGTCGACCATCACCGTAAGAACCTGGAATGGATGACAGAAACATTAGAAGTGCACGTTATGCAGCATTTACTGAAACATGTATGAATACCAGACATTGTGTCTATTTTACGTTGCACAGGAAACTATTTTGTCCAGACATCCAAATTGACTGGCTGATCAAAGGTGCACGATACGAGAAAATATTTAGTGCCCTGCGGAGACCCCAGCAAGTCAAATTCTCTAATTGTACCAATTTTCTTTTATCGGCATAGTTGACAGCTGACAAAGTCCTCTGCATGTGAAGGTTTTTTTTTGAGGCCCCCTGGTTAAAGCTGAGCCGATGATTATATATTGGAAAACGTCAAAAACTTTCGAGCCATTGACAGCGGAGAGCCTCAAGCAGCTTCTCTATTTTTGCATCATGTTTTTCTCTAAAAGAATCTGCAATTTATAGCAGCAATGAATTTGAAAAGTGTGTGACCTCTTAAATATACGTGTGGGAGGAAAGGGGGGCAAAGATGTTGGTGCAGCCCAAAACGAGCACATTGTTAATAGCATATTAAAATGATTTAAATATTGTTTCCAGTGACAGTGTGACACTAAAGCCCTACTGAGGATATCACACGCAATTATTTCAAATTACAACACTCTTTCCCCGTTTCTACAATTATTACTCACTCAATTTCAATATTGATTGCTTTATGAGTCGGAACAAAGCAGTCATCGATAGGCAATTTCTGGGAAGGAGTAATTACATTCATCGCTGCACATTACATTTCCTGAAGCTGTGACATTTGTGTTTTCTTCATTCGGCGATTCTAGTGTTAAATGTCAAGACTCTCCAGTTCTCAGTTCCCCCTTTTGTTGCCCCAACCACAAAAATCACCACACCCTGTGCGTCTGTACCCCCTCCCTCCCTCTGCCACCCCTTCTTCTTTCCATCCAGCTCACCTCTCTCCCTCTCACCGCAAATCTAAATCTGAGTCTGTATTTATACAAAGTCGTTTCCTCGGGTCAGTCCGACAAGAGCGCGCGTGTGTGTGTGTGTGTGTGTCAAAGACTTGTCTCAAAGACTTGTGTGTGTGTCTCTCACACACACACACACACACACACACACACACACACACACACACACACACACACACACACACACACACACACACACACACACACACACACACACACACACACACACACACACACACACACACACACACACACACACACACTTGTCGGTCCCTGTTTTATCACCTTTGTTATTCCAATAGTGTCCATATCATACAGTCCCTCCTTGGACATGACAGAACTATTTTATGTTTCCAGGGTATAATTGAACAAGACAGCACAAGCAAAGTGAGCGCTGTGGTATTTACTGTTCCAGGATACCTGTTGAGTGGTTCACCTGGTTCACTGTGGTCCTTCACCACATCCACATCCAGGTCTCACTTTATTTTCTATCTATAGTCCAAGCAAACACACCAGCCGTTTGAGAACTGGAGCGCGTCATTATTTGAAAGAGGATATATGCTGTTTGAAAAGGAAAAAAAAAGATTGCTTCCATGAAAAGTGAAGCACATAGTGAGTCACTGCTGAAATTCTGAGTCATTTTAAGAGTCCCTCCCCTCTTAAAACCGTGTTTTTGAGGATATAAATACAGTCGGTAGACGTCTGGGATGAAACCTATTCTGAGACCCAATGTGACCTTGTTAGGTGTCCTCATTGGGAACATCTGGTATGTCCCTGCTACACCGACCCAACGCAAAACACCAGATAAACACAAAGTGCACACTCTTCATTGTGATCAGTTCTCCAGGATGTAAGATACAAAGCGTGAAATCCCGCCCGTCACACGTGACACACAGGCCTGCGGTTATTACCTAAAAATCACCACAAAATCATTTAGAAAAATCAGCGGTGGTGCTCTAAACGGTAAAAGAAAAAGGGGAGCGCAGTTTTCTTTTGCATAAGGAGTGAGTGTGGCTCCAAAGATTTTCCCCGTGGAGCTCTGACTCAGGCAGCTTACTCATTTACTTAAATCACTCCTTCCCTCCTTCTGCTTTTCTCCTTACGCTCTTTTTTCTTTGTTTCTCCACTCGACTCATCTGTTTTCTTCCTTTTTTTTTTCATTCCCTGTCTCTCGGTTTTCCCTCTCTGCAACAACTCGGATTTCCAAATCTAATGTCAACACTCCAACTAGAACCCCCCCCCCCAACACCACCGGCATCATGCCGTCTTTCCCATCAATCCATCACTGAGCCCTCAGTCATTTTCATATGCGTCTTCTGTCTGTTTTTCCAACTGTCATTACGCCTGAGATCTGCCGACTCCTCCTGTGCTCCAACCCCCCCCCAACCGCCACGAGTGTGTGTGGTCCGGTCCGGCTATAGACCGTTACATTGTCCCAGACAGGTTGAACTGCGCAACTAGCCGGCAGACCGAGGTGGGGGGGTTTGCAGAGCAGGGGTTCCTAGGGAATGTTTGTTTTTCTGTTTCCAATTTGGTCCAGCCCGAGGAACTCCACACTCCGCTCTGTCTCAAACACACCATTCATGACGGCCTGACGCACATGATTACACACAAATGCCCACTCACTAACTCTCCCTGCCCCAATCTCACACACACACACACACACACACACACACACACACACACACACACACACACACACACACACACACACACACACATGCATATGGTGCATATGCATGTACCCATATCCTGGCAACACACACACTGCTCATGCACGCTGACAACCATCAATTTAATTCTTACCATGAACCACAAGGCCCTTTCATTTATTTTTGTTCTCATCTTTTAACCGTCTTATGATTTGTCGCTGCTAATGACGTTTCAAATGACACGGCGGTCAAATTAATTACGCTTGTTTCCTCCCCGTCTATCAGGGATCCCCCCCTCGCCGTGTTCGGGGAAAAATGATAGTCTTTCTTTCTTCTTTCTAGCCTTTCTTCGCGTGTCTCGCTGCGTTCTTCGATGTTATGTCGACAGAGTTGAGCTCCACGTTCCACCGATTGCGGCACAAAGAGCACATTGTTTTATACTTAACTCAACCGTTCCATCTGAAACGGATTATTTTAGTCCGTTTTGTTGTTTGGATTTCAAATAAACAAAGCGGATCTTTGCGTGACCATGAAGTTTATCTTGTATCAATGAAAACAGACAGATTAATATAGAGGATTTTTATCAGAAGTGTATAGGTTTGCTCTTGGACATCATGTCGTTTGATTACTCATCGGACAGACAGGAAACCACATGGTTATATTATTTCAATGCTGCATATCAAAAAAAAAGAAGGAAAAAGTGGTTTATTCACTTGTTTTTGACTATTTGTATTTTAAAGTGCGGTGTTCAAAAGCCATATAAATATTTGAGACACATGAAGTCAAATATAACAAACTGACTCAATGGAAAAGCCGCTTTTTTTTCCAAACGTTTTTTTTTTTGGTTATAAAATGATGACTTTACGTTGGACTAATAAAATGTCCTGAAAAGAACAAGATCACACTAGTGCATCGCCGTCAAAAATGTCTGAAAGTTCTTAATTAGTTGCGATTAGTATTGAAAAAATATATTTGCCCTGGATTTAAAAAAACAACAACAAAAATCTAAACACGGTGTCTTGTTTTGAGTTGACGCATTACTACTTCAATATGGATTTAACATCAAAAGATGAAGGAACAAAGAAGCAGGCAAACAAGGGCAGAGGAGGTACATCTGTTCTACATTAAGAAACATTCCAAACAAATCAGCTTAAAATTGACATCACAAGCTCAAAAGAGAAAAACAAAAAAATAGACCCTCTTCTCAGCGACACCTACAGTCATCGACAGTGAACAAGATGCCCCTTTGGGTCACCTCCTGACAGATTGGACCGTGGAGATGAAACAGACACATCCGTGTCATCTGTTAAAATGCTGACATGACAGAAAACGGACTGGACCAGTTGAGGAGCTGCTGACGTCCGTGTCAAATTAGGGTGCTGATGGCGGACCACGGTGACATACAGAGTATCCAGCGGCTCCTAATGAAATCCTTTTGACCGACGACGCAAATTCACAGCGCTAACGGTTGTGGAGCGAGAGACAAATCAGCCGTCCACGTTGCCAATCAGAGTTTATCTGTAATGCGATTCCGTCTTGAGGGTTTGGCACATACCGCCTTACTTGTGTTTGTTGTAAGATCAAGATCCTTTTCCTCTCTCGTGAATGACATCAATCAGAAACCCTGATCAACCAGACCTGAGGGCGTGGCCTGTCTATTTAGGACTGTAAGCCCCGCCCACACTCTTCCCCGTAACAGATGTGCTATTATAAGCGCCTATTAAACAACCAGAGGGACCTTTAGAAGGAACATGTAGCACTATACACTATACCAAGCCTGAGGCTTCTTGCACACGTCCACGAGGCAGCCGCCATGAACATTTTGACTTTCAATTCCACTTCATTTGAATAGCCCAAAACCCCAAATTGGCCTCGGAAGGCTTTACAATCTTTACCCATGCAACGTCCTCTGTGCCACCACCCTCTCATTGGCAAAGGGAGGGCTAAGAAGGAAAAAACTTGGGGGTGGGGGGGTGAAGGGGGGCGGCAGAAGAGGGAACCCTCTCCTGGGATGTCAACAGATGTCATGTGTACGGAGTGGACATATAATATTTACAATACGCTCAATGCATAGGACAGAAATGATCCATACGGTATACTGGTAGCAGTGAGATGAAAAATGATCAAAATGCCAACTAATAACAGATGTAGTAGATTAACAATGAAAAAAGGTAGTAATGGCGTCAGCAATGAGGGGCAGGGGGAGGGTTGCCTTCAGTTTTCCCTGGCTGGTTCTTGTTCTTGTCTTCCCCACCCCCACAACCCCCACCCCCTCCTGTGACACCTCATTTAACAAATCCTGGAATGGACCCTGATGAGGAGAGAGCGAGGGGGAATGACATGCAACAAAAAGGTCCCAAGGTTGACTCTGGGCCCTCCAGTAATCCACAGAGATGCGTCTGCTTGGTCCAACGCGTAACTAATCAGCTCATTATGGCCAACGTTTCACCAGTTGGCATCTGAAAACTGTCCCAAGGGAGATCCAGTGTGCCTCTAAAACCACTCCGCTTATTTACAAAAAAAAGTTTGCCAATGATACGTATAACCGCGGCGGCGGCTGGTAGGGACAAGCCGACCGACCACAGTCAGGAGGACATCCGCCTTCGCCTGCATGGACGGCGTTAATGTCCCTCCCTGATGCATGTCGGTAGCAGGAAACCCAGGCGCATAAATCAACACGGGCCTGTTGGTTTTGACCTTGCTCCCTACAGCCAAGACCCTCATTCATCAAAAAATAATGGCGAACAACCTTTGCCTCAGTGGTAGTTGTAGGCGTAATGGAAGGAACTGGTAGCTGCATGAAACAACATGTTGATTGTTGACACTCTCCCCCCCCCCCCCCCCCCCCTCCAAAATAAATACGGAAAACAAACCACAGCTGTGCCAGAGACGCACACTTTACCCGCACACGTCTCACAGAGCCTGCGCAGGTCTGCCAAGCATATCTGATCTCACACACACACACACACACACACACACACACACACACGGTTTGTCTCAGTCTGGGTAGGCTCAAACATTACGTCAGGCACGCGCACACACACACACACACACACACACACACACACACACACACACACGTTGATGCACAAGACCGTTACACAGTCGCAACACTACTCACTCTCTAATGTCCACACACACACACACACACGTACATACATACATACTTTCCACTCCTGCAGAATCGGACGATTCCTTCGAGCGGCACGGCTCGACAGGAAAGAATTTCTGGACAAACTAAAGTGCACGTACGTGCGTACGGACGGACACACCACGGAACATTTTTCAAGCCACAATGTTGACTTTATATTTCTTTTCCCGGAGCCCTTCGAGCTGCACGCTGGCCAAGCGGAGCAGCGTTTCCCGTCGGACGGTACCGGGAAGTCGAGGCCGGGAGGGTTTTTTTTTTTCCGGGGGGCCTCGTGGCATCAATGCAGCGCCGGAGTCCATTCAGACGCTGGACTTTGAATCAGAATTCACAGCCATGTACGATCACGCTCCCCCAGCGAGTCGCTGTAATTTATTTATTGCAGAAATTAAACGTTTTTCTTAATGCTTCAACCTTGTAGTGCTTAAGAGGAAAGACATGACAAGGCCAAAGAATCCTACCCTGGCCAGGCGTGCAGCGCGGCATGTCTCCAGTCATGCGTTGCTGAAGTGCAAAGCTATATCACTCTTAGCGAAGTCAAGGATTATTATTCAGATCCAACGGACCCCATTAACATTAAAGTATTACCGAAGACACAAGTGTAAGCCAAGCAGCCTCCTTTTGCTGCAGAGGCTCAGGCTCCAGGCAGGTTGATTCACTCATCCTCACATTCACTCTATGCCGCAGGTTTTCTCCAAATTCCAAAGAGAGTGAATGAGAAATGACTATAATCTCTGCTTTGCTTCACCTCTCTTTAGCCACCGCTGCTCCCTGAGCTGCTCACATCTGTCGCCTCCAACCCCACGCGACAACTTCCCTTTACCCTCTGTGCCGTCTCCTCCGCTGGTGAAGGTGAGCGCTGCTGGCGCTGCCGCCCTCTTCAGTGCCGTTCACCAGAGACCTGGAACACTTCTCTTCACAAACTCACGCGCACACCATCACTGAAGCTCCGGGCCCCCCGGTGCGATATTACTGGAATCCTTCACTCCAATATTTGAAAAGCACAACGAGCGCTTGTTTTATCTCGTCTCATGACAGACGCATTACACCCCCCCCGCAGCCCCCGATTTATTTAAAAAGGAATAGAAACGCAGCTCAGCTACCGGGAAGTCCACACTTGTCGTGTTTGACGGCGCTGGTGGACGTCCCTGCAAATGAAGCAACACGAGACAACAGAAGGAGCGGTCGATCCGGGGAGGCTTTCAGGCGGTCTGTCAAGGCACGTCGTCATCTGCCCCAGTTTCCTTTTACCTCCTCCCAACCGATGCTCTGCAGAAACTAAAACTGGCATTTGTAGAATCGAATCACCTCACTGACTCATCTGAGAGAGCCGCAGAGAGAGAGAGAGAGAGAGAGAGATACTCACAGCCGCATGGAATCAGCCATTAGAGAAAGAACGGAGAGGACGAGTTGTGTGCGAAGCGCTAAAAAAGGAGAAAGCCCAAAAGCCATGTGCCCCCCCACTGAGCTTTTCCACCCACCCCGACACACACACACACACACACACACACACACACACACACACACACACACACACACACACACACACACACACACACACACACACACACACACACACACACACACACACACAGGCTCAGAGTAAATTCAACTGTCAGCCGTTAAGTTTTTGACTATAGGAGTGATCTTTTGCCCCCTTTGCTCTCCCCTCTTTTCCTCCTCCCACTCCTGTGCCCATGCAAATGAGTTCCTCATCCGTCCATCCGTCCCCTCCTCCTTTATTGCCTTTCCTACTCCATTTCCACCTTATTGTTCTAAGCATTTCTTTTCTCAAGTCTATCACAGGCTTGTTTTATTAACTCTCCTCACCCTTTGTCTCGTTGCCTTTCTGCTTCCCTCGCTCCATCCATCCCCGTCTCTGTCCTAACCCCCCACCCCTCCAGCCACAGGCCAACCCCGACCATAGACACCTCTCTTTAGCCCGGTTCCTTATCTTCGGCCTACCTCCCCAGAAAAAAAAAAAAAAAAAGGATTTCCCCCCCTTCCTTCTCCCTTCATCCATTCTTCTCTAAACCCCCAACTGCTCCTACAACTCCCACATACACACACACTTCTGAGTGTGGGCCTCTGACACCCACCTTTCTCCTCTCCCTCCACAAAAGTCTCAAAGACCCCCAGATGTGCGCCCCTTTAATTTCCATTTGAAAAAAAGAAAGACCTCCCTCCCTCCATCATCCATCTATGCAAGGATCCACTTGATCATACACACAGCAGACACTTCAGGGCAGTGCAACACATGCGCGCGCACACACAATCCTTAGCAAGTAGAATCCTCTCTCACATTTGGAGAGAAAAACAAAGTGAAAGCTGATCATGACAGATATCGGATCATTTACAGGAGAGTGCGGAACTGTTTAACAATCTAGCATTATCACCAACAGAAGAACAAAGAGACAGAAAAACTAAATATCTTTCTCTCAAAAAATGATTGCAGATGGTTTCATGACCCTTCAGACACCTTCAGGGAATTATTTACTTTTATTTTCTTGCTTACAAGAGTAATAAAAGTATCCTTAACTCCTAAACTCACAATACATGGTTCAGTACAAACATTTAATTGCAAAAGCTCCCCTGTGAGCACAGCCAATCACGTGAGAATCGGATAGGGCTGCTACAAAAAAATCAAATCATCTGACCATGATTTAATAGATTCATTGAATAATGTAGTTTTCTACAATGTCAGCAAATGGAAAGAATCGTCCATCAAATGTCTATTTTTGACACACATATATTTATATATCTATATATATAAAAAATGCATGTAACTGTGAAAGGATCCAGCAGTCAAAAGAGACAATTGCATTAAACTGCATTGTACCTTTTTGTAGCAGCCGTGTGGTTTGAAGCCAGGCCCTGAAGGCATCTGCCTCGACGCGCCTATGGGGCTGTGCTCTGCTACTGCAGGTTTATTCAACACACACGGAAAAGCGAGCCCAGCCCTTGAGCAGCAGGTGACTGTCTGCTGCATCCCCCCCCACCCCCGCCCTGCACTGGCTCTTTCACATGTCGAGCTGGACCAGCGGGCCAGTTGGAAGGGTGTCATATCGCCCTGTGATATCTTTCCCCCGACTCGCCAATAAAATAGACACACAACAAGGCCGGACTGGAGTTACGCCAACGGGACGCCGTGAAAAGTCAGCCCCTTATTGCACGGACAGATAACACTTAACACACACAGGCACATGCATGTAGGCGCACAGTAAGGACAAAGGCTACTTTGAAAAGTTACTCAGCCACCAGATGTTTTAGCCAGATCCTAGACTACAATACTAATGGGGCTGCACGTGCGTGTGTGTGTGTGTGTGTGTGTGTGCGCGCGTGTGTCTGTGTGAGAGCCGGGGGGAGCTAAAATAGTTTTAAAGCTGCACAAATGAGTTCCATTCCTCAGTAAGCATGTAGTTAAAACAAAGCGACATGTACGGTTTCAGATTTGAAATGAATCGCTCCGAACTTCCCAACATCACATGCTCAAATACAAACACAACGTCAGCGTCCATTTACACATGAAATGAAACCAAACTGCACTCTCAAGGAGCAAGCACATGCAGTATTTTGACAGTGCTCGCAGAGCAATCAAGCACCTCTGCCTGCGGATAAGAGAAGCAGAGATGTAGACATGGAAAAGTACCGAACGAGGGAAACGGAGAAAAGAATAAAACCGACGGCTAACAAATCTGAGTGTGTCTGTGTGCAGCAGTGTGTGCGCAGGGGTTCTTGGTTCAACTGTTGACAGAACAGACGGTCGACCCCTCAGTATAGAAATAGACAAATAGAACCAGTGAGTCAACTCAATCATAACCGAGCGGCGAGCGAGAAGAAATGACGAGCCTGCTGCCAAAACATCCCCCGACCACGATGGACGGTCTCCAAACATGACAAGCTGAGCACCGAAGATTCATTCCTGATACACAACAGGAACTAATGTGGTGTTGATGGAATACAATGTGCTGTGGAAGCTTGAATTTACCTGTGAACAGACACCAGCCACTTCTAAAATACAGCTTCGGTGCTTAAGGTGAAATTAAATGAAATACAGCTTCTTCTGGCCTTCAGCAGAACTTGTTGGTTAACCTGTAAAAGTGGAGCGCGCTTAGTTCTGTGTCTTTTTTTGCCCGGCGGAGCAATTTTTCTACCTGCATAAAATCCCAATGACTCTTTCTTTCATTCGCCATGTGACAAAAAAAAAAAAACACCTCTAAATTTAGGAAAGGGTCTGTGCTGCATTGAGCATGCAGTCCTGACGGGAGATGGTCAAGCACGCTCACAACATAAACCAACTTCCCACCAATTGTGTCACTGTCACAGTTTCCGTAGATCATTTTTGCTGTCTGCTAAGCCGGTTGAAGACTGGAAGAAATTAGAGAAAGGGCTGCTCCTGGTAACACTTGAGCCGAGTATACAAAATGTATTCATAACAACTGCTTGTATAATCTCTACTCCATCTCCTCATTGCGATGTACCACGCTGTTAAACCCACCGGTAATAATATCACATGTATACATCTAGAAGAAACCTCACAACTACTCTGGATTTACACTATGACTAATATTTTCTTGGAGCCAGTTTATTTCTCAGAAAAAAATATAAGGAAGCACATGACAACGTTATTGTGTCACAGAGGTCCCGACCTCCCCGGTGTCGTCTCCGTGGTTACTGACAACAAGCAGAGCTTTACTGAAGAGACGACATACTCCTGTTAGGTAAACACTGGCACAAAGACATACATAATCTCTCACAAAACCAGATTTAAGCTGCACCTCCACTGTGACAGATCACCTTTCAAAACCCAAAGAGGTAGATGCAGAGGCTGGAGGTCGCTCTTCTGTAAAGTGACCCCATTGGGATTATCGAGAGAGAGAGAGAGAGAGAAGAAATAAAAGCAAACCTGCTACCGTGCACGCACCGGCTTCACACTCGAGAGTTCATTTGGTCAACTCCACAAACCACAGCTTTGTGAAATATTGTCGCGATGAGAAAGAAAGAAAAAAGCAGGACTGGATCCCGTTTGAATTCCCTCTGCAAAGATTCAAAACGTAAAAATTCCAAGTGCCCTCAAATGCTAAATGTATTTCCCTTTTATGGCTCAATGTTAATCCTCACAAGTTAATAGACTTCACATTTTAATGGGGGGGGCAACTTTTAAATGTGAAACCTTTGACAGGAACCTTTGACAGGAAGATAATTTGAACATTTTAAAGCAACGTCCGAGTGCAAACAGGCTGATGGACTTTACTTACTCAAAAAAAGAAATCCATTATTTCATCATCATCATCTAATAACTCAGTGCCCCCAAACGTTTCATATCAACATCTCTGACAACAATATTGATTGATCGGACTCTCCTGCCCAAACGCACCTTCTAGTGTTTCCTGGGACACCTGCAGTGTATCTCAGAGAAAGGTGCAGGCGGAGGGCAATTCTAGAAACATTTGGCATTAGCGGGAAATGTGTATCACGTCATGACTAAAAGCAAGAATTCAAATGTGCCCCTCCCTGGTAGGGAGAAACTCCAGCTGTGGAGCAAATGTGACAAAAAAAAGAAACAGCGTCTCAGACAGCAGCCGATCGAACCCACTAACCCAACGCACATCCACGGGTTCCTTTCCAGTGAGACCTCGCTTGAATTGAAAGCCAGAGGAACGCGGCGTGTCACACGCGAGGCACAGAGTCATACCGAGCGTCCGGGTGCACAGAAAACGCACACGTTGAGTCAAAGCGGTCACACCTGGCGACTCGCACCACGTGACAGCCCGAAAATGGTGTCCAAAACCACCTCTGGTACCACGAGAACAAGAACCAGCCGGAGGTGGTTCACGGCCTTTGCCGCGTGTTTCTAACAGGGCTGACTGATATGACGGGGGGCCAGAAGGTGCTTGACAGCGGCTTAGTCACTCGGACCACGACACCGCACTCCGCCCGTGTCATCAACCTTCTGCCGGATCCGCTCAACCAACACTTTTATCAGGCTCCACTGTATCGTGACAGAGGGATTATTTACTCTCAGATCAAAAGGGAGAAACATTTTCCCGTATTTAGGATTTCTCCGCCGCCCAGCCCGAAAAAAGAGAACTACAAAATGGGGGATAAAAAAAAAGGGGGAATTATTTCATCCTAAACCAAGACCATGTGCTCGTTATCTGAAGCGGCCTGTCTATAAGACAGGCTTAGAAGACCAAAGACATTAGAGACATACTCGAGCCTAAACAAGGCGGCGCTAACCACAGACGGAGAGCGGGGACGACATTTTGGGCCATTTAAGCAGACACTCTTTTCCAGAGGGACTTCCAGCCACTGCAACATGAGAATGGGCTCAAAACTGTGTGTGTGTCGCCCGCGTCCCAAGCAGCTGAAATAAAGCAATTACAGAGGCAGAACAATGCCTGCAGCCAGTGGAACAAGATCAGACCCATTGTGTCCTTGAGATGGAAGAAAAACAAGAGACGGTGAGGACAGAAGTGGGAGCTACAGAGCTGTGAGCAAAGAGGAGCCTTACACAAAAGAACGGACGTGGTACTGTAAATGATCATTTTTTTCCCCACTTATTGGAAACGGTGGCTACAGTACAAAAAATAAACCGTAGAATTGAAATGCATGTGTGTGGTGCGTCCATGAAGGAAATGCTACGTAGGCTTTGCATTCGGACAGTAGGATGAGCACAAAAATAATAACCAAGGGAACTAAAAAACAATAAGTTGTGAACATATTATTAACGACTAGTCCTGGTCCCACTTCAGCATAAATAACGTATTCTTTTTTATTTTTGTCTTACCAAAACATAATATTCAACTCAACTGAGTTCAGGGAAGTTAGCTCAATAGATCGGGAAGACAGCTGCTTCACTTTCACAGTCATCTGTGGCGAGCAACAGGTCTGCGAATGGGATCATTCGCTCCCATCGACGCACACACACACGCGCGCACACACACACACACGCGCACACTCGCATGATAGCAGCAATAAGAAGCAGAGATTAACGGGGATCGGACATGTGTTCCTCCTGTTGAACATTATAACAAGCTGAGAAAGGACCCGCGTCAGCGCGGACCAGACAGAGGAGACACGGCGGCGACTGAGGGGTTGTTGCAGGAGTCCTTACTTTAAAAATCTCTTCACTGATGAAATATTTTAGCGGGTAATGTGAGGCAAATATAACACACACACACACACACAGATTTAGCAAAAGTTTAGTAAACTTCTATAAATCCTGTAAACTTTTTTTCTTTCTTTTGGTGTCTGGGTTCTTATCGGTTATTCATTTTTCTGCAATTCATCCAGGTTTCTACAACTTCTGAAGGTCTTGACCCACCATTTATAAAGTTTTTTTATATTTGTATCAAATACACTTAAGCCGCTATTTTCTCATTCTTTCTTTGGCAATAATTACGGCAGAGCGATGCGACCATCATTTATCAATAACACACACATATACATATATATATATATATATATATACATATATATATATATATATATATATCATATTGTAGAAGGTTTTCAGGTAATTTGATCAAATAATCTGCTACTACTACTCGACATTTAAAAAATAGCGCGTATTTTTGTAGGGAAATTACAGTTTGTAGGGAAATTACAGAAACAAACTAAATAAAATGTACAGCTACAGACTGACTGTTTACATGCATGCACACAGATACAGACAAATTTAAAGACAATAGCTTGATTTCACATTTTTTGGCGAAATCAAAAAGAGGCCATTTTGCATCACGATATCTCAATTTATTTTTAAGAACTCCATGGAGAGACATTTAATGATCCCTTACCTAGAACGTCCAAATTGCAGATAACTTCGCCCTTTCTCAAAATACAGAAAATATCCCAAAAGGTTTAGAAAGAAAAAGCCAGCTCTTCCCCACCTGGATAATAATCCATTATGATGACCATCATTACGCGTTTGAAGGAAACTACGCTGCACTACAAACTTGTCTCTGTCTTTCCAAACACCCCCTGACCATGATGCTTTGAGGCAGTGAGATCAGTCACATGCAACATATGCAAATCACTAAAGTTACACCCCCCCTACACCCCTCACCCAGTCCAGGTGGCTTCTCTGTCCTTTTCACTGGGCCCCCGTTCCCCTCAGACACACTAAGCCCCGCTTTGAAGCGACCATGGGCAAACGCGTGGCAGCCCACAAAATCACTACAGTTGTTCCTCGTGTCTTTTAGGGCATCAAACCGTCAATAAAACACACGAGGGACATTCCAGCGAGTCCAACAGGACATGTCTGACTTCCCTAACTCCATGTGCTCTCTCTCTCGCTTTCTCAAAACTTTCCCTCTTCCCAGTTCCAACCGCTGAGATTTCACATGTTGCAGCCATATGAGTAAGCTATGGCACACACACACACACACACACACACACACACACACACACACACACAGGAAGAAGTGCTGTGCGCGCTCTTACACACATACGGGAAAGAGTTTTACAAGCAAAGGTCTCCTTTAGGAAGTCGTCAACTGTTTTGACGTTTAATAGCAGCTAGAACAAGGCCGTGAGATACAATAATATCCAGTGTCTGGAGAGAGGAACCGTTTGTTTGATCAGTCTTTTTAAAAAAAGGAGCTTGTTAAATGTTTGCAAAAATGTAACAAAGTAATACAATTAAAAGGCATGATATCTAGGAGTATAAGAACACACAAAGTTATGAGCGTCTAATACTCGTGCACGGGTGGGGGGGGGGGGGGGGGGCATGAACTCAAGTGGCATGAGAGGACAGCGAGGGAGAAGAAACGTTTCAGAGTACACTTCCAGTCAGTGTCAGTTTAAAGCGCTAACTTGTAAACTGCCTTGAGATGTATCAAACTCCTCAATTAAAATCATACGTAGCAGCTTAGCGAGAGAGAACAATTCAAAAGTAAAAGAACCGGATTGCATCCGTAGGAATTTGTGGGGAAAAAAAGTTATACAACTGGGCTTTAACTGGAACGAATATTCGCAGCTTCTAAAAAGGTGGATGTTTTGTCACTTTGTTTTTTTTAAATCATGGAATACAAACCAGCATTTGTCGAGAACGCTGGCTTTACAAAGTGCTTAAAAAGTTGCCACGAATGCTCGACTACAGCCTCCGAATTAGATGTGTGTTTGGATGCTGCTAGTTCCAAAACCAAAACATATTTGGATTTCTATTTTTCCTTAAAGTGATCCCAGCGTACGCCGTCCCCCGCCGCTGTGGGCAGAAAGCACAGAACTTTCAAAACATTTTGTAACTTTTCAAGGAAATATTCAAAGCCACAACAGTGAGAGTGAGGTAAAGATCATCACTTCAAAACAACTTCTTACAAGTCGGTGTGGCAACATTATCAAATCATCCGCAGACACGTTCTACGTTGGAAAAGGACTTACGGGTAAAGCTGGCGTAAGAAAAACTTCTAATAAAAACACAAACTGTGCAGCCTCAGACTTAAGTTTGACCAGGCCGCTATGCTCCGCTTTTCTTTTCTTTCCCCACAAATCACTGAGGTTATCTGTTGAATAAAAGTCGGGTCCACACACAAGCGGTGCTCCAGGGGCCTGCAGAGCTGCGAGGGACTATGTGAAAAAGCTCCCTTGCAGTGTGTGTGTGTGTGTGTGTGTGTGTGTGTCTCATTGTGCTGCCTTCACATACTCTGCTCTCCCCACAGAGTTGTCATGCCTACCCGGCTCCCTTATCTCAAAGGAACATCACAGTTTCTTACGACACGGTGGGGGGGGGGTTAGAGAGGGGGGGGGGGGAGACTTTTACAAAGTTGAGTGGAAACGCAACTCCGGCTTCCCGGCATCACTCGCGAAAAGTTCCACAAACAAATCCAATACACGCGCGATATTTGAGGCCGATAAGTAGTTTTTTTTGTGAGTAATAAACGTTAGTTGACAAGAGAGAGGGGGGGGTGTTTTTTTTTTTTTTACGACATTTCACATCCACCATCTTACTAACAATGAAAGAGGTGCAAAAAAAGAAAAAAAGAAGAAAGAAGCCAGCGCCATATCGGCTGTGAAAGCCACTTGACAAACGCAATCTCTTTCATCTCGCGTGTCAGCGCGTTCCCACGTTCTGCGCGAGACAAACTGCTGCGAGCGGCTAAAAACTAGCGTTCACCTTTTCGGCGCAGACGTCCTTCGTGCGTCACTCGGCAGGACGCGAGCAATCTGAACTTGGGTATCGAGCTCGCAGGCAAGAATAACTACAGTAAATGGAAAAGTTCACAATGAAACAAACAACAAAAAAAGACGTGTCAAAAATAAGATTAAAAACAAAAACAAGTTGTAAACACGTTGTAGTTACACGGGAGCTGCTACGCAGTGACAAAAAAATCACTGTCTAGCGAGTCCAGTCGGGATGCCGCTTATCGTGAATGAATGCCCCCCCCCCCCCCAAAAAAAAACAACAACAACAAGAAACCAAACTTAGTTAAAAAAACACACACAAACACAAACCTACTTGAGGCGACTAAAGTCACTCCGCGTCGCCTCGCCGTTGACTTCACACTCAAATCAAAAGCGGTAGCCGTCCCGAGAAGCCCCCCCACTTTGTATTTGAGTAGCGTTTGGGTGTCCTAACCTTAAATGTAAATTGCCATGTGAATTCGGTGGTGGTGCCGCTCCTCTCTCTCCCTCCCTCGCCCGCTCGCTCGCTCTCATTCAGCAGCTCCCTCTCTCCTTGCCGACGGCGCTCGGGCCGTTAGTTACATAAGACGCAAAGCGACTGCTGCCCGTCGTAAAACTACCTAGCGGCTAACTGCAACGTTTTGTCTCCCGAACGCAACATTTGATAGCCGCCCCCCCCCCCGGAACACGTTTCACCCCCCTCCTCCTCCTCCTCCTCCTCCCTCCCTTCCTCCCCCCACACTTGGTCCGAGAGCATGCATGTCAGCCATCTGCAACTCCGACCGTGCATCGCCGACGTCGTGGTGCCGCACGCGAAGCCACCGCGCCGAGTAGCCGGGGAGAGCCGTGTGCACGGCGCGCGCGCGTGCGTGCGTGTGTCGCGTCGCGTCGCTCTCGGTGCTGCTTACCTGTTGATCAAAATAAGCATTAGCCTCGTATTTCTCAGTGTGTGTCTCTTTCGGCAGCCTGGTTAAGATGGTGGCTGGCCGGCCGGTTCGTCTCTTTGTGGGGTTTTTGTTGTTGTTGTTTGTTGATGATGTCGGACGGGGTGACAGTGTCTTGGCTGTCTCTTTTTTTTCTTTTGGTCTGAGGGAGGGAGAGAGAGAGAGAGAGAGAGAGCGAGTTAAAGCTTCGCGGCGAGTAACACATTTAAAGTAGGCTGATACCGACTGGTTGGTGAGATTGGCTCTGGTATTGCAATATTCCGATGTTATAGTACGTTATCTGGCCGGCTGCAGCCCGGATTTGCTGCCCTCTGCAAACCAAACCAGAGCAGCTCGTTATCAGACATATTGTGTATATAAATATATACATATACTTTTTGGTTGAGCCCAGTGTTGTCGCGCTGCTGTGACAGGACCTCTGCCAGTCTGTCTGTACGCGGTGGGCATGACGTCAGGAGGAGGAAGACACAGCAGCTCTATTAATATCAAGAAGCCACCCGAAGACGCGCTCTTAAAGTGACACGCACTCCTCAGCTCACCCGTTCACCCCGTCGACTCCCAACCAAAAGCAATTACCACACCGAAGCAGAGAAAACGGACCCCTGAGAGTGATGCCGACTGCAAGCTCACATTCTGGGGCAGTTCGGGCACAATTCAAACAAACACAACCCGAGAAGAAGTTTGAGTGAGGCCAACGTAACCTGTAATTACACAGGTAAAACTGAAATGCAGAACACCGGCACTTTAATGGCCTCTACAAGCGCTATAATGAGAACATGTTGTTCATAGAAATGAGTACGTAGAAAGTACTTGTTGAGTAGTCATTTAGAATTGACCAAGCTAACATTTCAACTGACGTCTGGATTGATTAAATGAACACGGAAGTTTTAATTATAAACACAACATCAATTCTCGCTTCTTCATCAGGCTTACATAATGCTCATTAAAGGAATTATGTAAGAAATGTAGCATTTATCATATGTTAGAAAATTCTATGCACTTTTTAATTAACACTTTTTGAATGTTTGTTATGTTGGTTTGTTTTCTTCTTTCTCCATGTTGTATATGGAACCGTTAAAATGCATTAGCAAGCTTTGGAGTTAAATTGAACGTATATATCACTGCACCCTAAGCTTGTAGCGTTAAGCTGTTACAGGACAAGATGAAAAACATATTGGGACCCACTCATTAAAACATCGCTCTACAGTGCTACTGGGAAAACTCCATAGCTTTAAGTGGTAAATAAAACGCACTGATTATCTATTTGTTACCAAAGTATGAATATATTAATAGAACAAATGCCCGATTACAAATATAAACCCTGCTTTGAAAGGAATAGGTACGAGCAGGAAATGTAAGAAAATCCAATCTGCCATAATATGTCAGACATACAAGGAATTTAACTTTGAGGTTGGTGCGTAACAGCAGACAGTACGACGCTGGACGACAAGACAACACTGCAAGAGGAATAAAATAAAAAATAAGGCTATGGGTTAGTTTAAAATAAAGGAATAAAAGTTCAAGTTAAAAATATTTTAAAATTAAAAAATAAACGGCATCACCGAAAACGTCACAAAGGAAGCAGAGTTGAATGGTATCATAGTATTATGATTCATACATGGAAAATATAAAACAGACTAGGATGCTTCATGTGAACGTACACTACTTGTTACTAAATTGGACATTCCTTTCAGCGTCTAAACTCTGCACTATGCGTCTGCAATTTGCACTGAGGTTTATTTGCATTGTACCACCTGCATTGTTTTACTGGTGGAATTGAAAACCATTTAATAAATCTATAAAATGAAAAATATGCAAATATCTTACCATAGAATTAAATAACATGTGTACCTTATCTGATCTGATTAATAATAAATGTGTTAAACAAATTTTCACGTGGTTTCTCCTCTACACTGCAAGTTCAGATGTGCATAAATATTAATAGCTCTTATCTGGTATCAGCGCTCCCTGAGGACATAGGAAACCTGGGCAAATCTCCATGAGATACGTAAAATGATAAAATGATTATCTACAAAGTCTTGGATAGCAAGTGCATCTGTGATGCTCTGTAGACATGTAGAGGTAAAGTTACAACTCAATTTGATATTATTCATGATTTCACTGGGTAGACCAATGGACGAGGCAGTACGAGTCCACAATGACACTGTTTTACTGTCATTATTTTGTTCAGTACTTTGTATGTATTTGTTTAAGCTCTGCAAAGAGTGAACAAAATATTCAAAACATGACGTCCGGGTCTAAAGTAGAACGAAGGAGGCAGGCAGCCCCTTGTTGAGATGCAGTCACTGCACCTGATGAGGGTGTTTCTTTCCAGGCAGGAGAGCCGAACTGAGCTGGGCTGCTGTTGAAAAGTCAAAAAATGACGCCCTATGTTGTGTTTTTACACTTTTCCTAAACCTCAATGGAAAACCGAATGAAACGCAGAGGAAAGTTGAGTTCAAAATTAACTTTAAAAAATAGCGGCAGCTCCGAGAGAATCCGACTGCGGCAAATAAACATAAAAAATGAGTCAAGTGACAAACTCAATACTGTACAGTTAAAGATTCCCATCCAATGCAGAAACACAGTTCCTTAAAATGATGTTTTTTTATTTACCCAGAATGTACAACTGAACAGCAACAGACGCCTTAGAGTTGCTTTAAACATTCATCAATGTTTTTATAGGTTATTGCATATTCCGTCAGGCCTTCGGAATTTTATAATGGTGGCCATTATGCAAAATAATCAAAAACTACTTTACAAGAATGTAGTTGCATAAATAACATAAATAATATACATGCCTTTGTTAGCATTGAATGAGAGCCACGTGGAGGGAATCTGTGACCCTTCCCCTCACAGTCCCTCGCCCGACGCCCCATGGGGAGGAGAGGAAGTTGTGAACATTCGTTTTCAAACCACTGCCCTTCAAAAAGGCAAAGGTACGATTTTCTTGCTAACAAAAGCCTCCAGGCGCACACTGCTGGATACGCCGCCTCCTCAGTGGTGCCGGCTTCGGAAGGGCCACAGAGGAAAAGTCACATTGAGGAAATAATACACCTGCCAGTCTATCACACATGCGTTCCACAGATTTATTTTTTGAAATGTCCCATTTTCCTTGCCTTCCTCCAATATTTTCTTCAACTATTCCTTCCACGCAGACATTGTTTTTCCCCTGTTGCGTGGTTTCCTCTTCTTATTGGGAACCTACATTGTCCCGTTGGTAAAGAAAACCCTCCTCTTTTGTTTCCTGCACTCAACAACAGGGGTTAGAGGCAATAACAAAGTGCATCAATCCTGCTTGCGAGGACACATGTATCTGTGATGACAGCCACAAACCCTTCTGTTTCACGTTGTCACCGCCATCACTGTGCTGTTTGAATCATGTCACAGTCCTCTTTGCACCCGCGCCTCCTCAAAGTTGTGTCTGAAATATGTGGCATTTCTTTCTGTTTTCAAGGTACATCCGTCACGTCCCTCAGCAGGTTTACAATATCAGCCTTTTGTGGTCACAGAGTACACATTTTTCAAAAAGTCAAAATGGCAAAAAGGAAGTGTCCCTGAGCCGTCTTTATTACTTCTTAGCAAGGGGCGCATTGATCGGATGCACTTGATCCACGGCAAATTACTATCTTTCAGGAGTGAATTGGGTAATGGAAAGGCCAATTGTGTTTGTGTTGTGTAATAGGATTCATAAAAACAAGACCATATTTTGAAGTCTAAAACAAAAAGTGATGAAGGAGAGAAAATCCGCTGTAGAGAGTCTGATTAAGGAGAGAAAAAGTTAATATGGAATGGATTTAAAGTAAGGCTCGTTAAGGTTAAAAAATCGGCTAAAATGATATTTAGCATTTACATCAGCAATAAAAAACGCTAGATATATTATTTTTAATGACGAGGTCTGGTGGAAAGAAAATCCTTTGTGACTGCCGTCTGAAAAAACAAAAGCAAAAGTCCTTAGATCAATACAGCTTTCTTCTTTATAGCTTTCGGTGCAGTTGACCTAAATTATGGAACACAAAAAGGACGATGAATGAGCGTTTATATACACAACAACAGACCATACCTCAGTAATCAGCAATATGCACAACCCCTGTGAGAACAAGAGCTTTTGAGTCAGCATATAGAGATAATTTACTTTTGTTATTTTTCGATTATTAAATACTTTGTTTCCTGAGTTTGTACCCAAACCTCTGTGCTGAAAAAAAGCTTAAATAACAGTGCCTCTCTCCATTATTAATTAAAGTAGAAGACAATTGGACAGAGTTGGACAAGTCTCCTGGAAGTGTGTACTACCCTGACAGTGTCCTAAAATCAAGCACACACGAAAATACAGCACGTTTTTCCGTGATATTATTTGAAATGATGATCATGTGCACAGAAGACCAGCACGACTTTAATGAAACAACAGCAACACGCTGTCAAAATCTGTTGTGCTGCGCTTAGTTCTTTACATTTGTCTCTGTCCCTCTTCCACGCCCGCTTGTCTGGGGGCGGCTTGCTGATTTTTTCCAGTTGGTCAGTGTGGCTCTCTGGCAGACGCCTGTATTGTAGACGGGAAGTTACTCCAACAAAGAGGCTCGTTCAGCTACTTTTCTTGTGAAACTGCCTGGTGTTTTATAAAAAAATCTTCCATTTTCATTTTTCAATGTGTTGGGAGTGTTTAGCTTTTTTATGTGTCACGTTCAGGAAAATTTTGATTACCAAAGTCGTCAGGTTGACTCAAAAATGGGAACATTGCTGTTGCATAGTTGGTACCAGAGCCCTTTGACTCATCACGACTCAAACCAGTCTATTTTTCCCATATTAGATGAATTACCTAATTACCTATAAATACAACAATGGTTTTCATCTCTAACCTTAGCAACAGAAAACAGCAAAGTCAATAATAACAACAAAACATGTTTATCAGACGACTAAAGGAATTCACCAATTGAATCCGTTAAGCATTTTATGGGCTGTGTGGTCTAAATGTTTTAGGCCTTGAAGTACATTTATTTAATAGCCTTAACGACAATGAATGGCAAAGTCATTTTGAACATCAATCAATTAATAGTTAGCTGATACTAACGGCTCCCTTGTATTCATCATAAGTACCTTCATTGAAATAGGGGTAAAGGCAGGATTGGAAAGTCCAGTTAAACAATCAGCCAGGCTTCTTTTTTTAAGCAAGATTGACTTTCATGTTTCACATTCTTTCCAAGTGCTTTATCTGAAAGAGTTTAGGCTGAAGGAAGGATGACTATTCCCTGTTGTGGTCCAGCGAATAGATGGTTGCCAGTAGCATGACCACATCCATCTCGACCAATGGAAGGAATGAACCAAACACCCACGATTCTGATTCATACGCAATTGTGCCTTATCACCACAAAAAAGGAAGGCCTGATGTGTTTACAGTCTTTCTTTTAGTCTGTTCTTTGCCCCTGCAGGAAGGAAATACGATTGTCTGTTAAACAAAAACATGTCAAGGAGCTTCGCCATCACAGCTGAATTTGCCATAATGTCAACAAGATGTGGAAGGATAACAACAGAGTCTCTCAGAATCAGAGTTGTTATCTCTGATGTGGCTGACCTTCGGTTGAAGATGCAAGAAGATCTCTATCTTGACGTCTGCTGACCTTAAGTTAAGGAGGTGCTTTTCCGATCATGTCTTTCAGCGAACGCAGAGTCGCAGCTACAGAAAAGTCGGCCTTTGCCGAAACGATGGGCTGCAGCGGTCTCTGCAGAACGTGCCGAGGAGTTCTGCAATTGAACATAGTTTGGATATTTGCCACCGGCATGTGACATGCAACACTGAAGACAGGTGGTGACCAGGTAACTGCACAGGAACATTTAGTTATTTACCAAATAAAAAGTGGCAGCGGCAAACTGAGCTCTACTGTACTCGCAAAGCCTGTTTGAGAAATAGAATGGCAGCTGCGTCACACTGTAAGTGTGGTAGTTAGCCGGAGGCACAGCCCTGTAATCATAGGCGTCAACTGTGTAAGGCAAGGCAAGGCAAGGCAAGGCAAGGCAGGGCAGTTGCCCCAGCTTGGAATAGTTTTTGTTCTAATTAGATAAAAATAAGAAACTCATTTTACATAAAGTGGCCTGAAATGAATTATTTGTGCTCCAGAAACCTTCCCTGGGTAAATGGTAGCCGACTGTTATTGCACGTTTTGAGTGTGTGTGACTGCGTTTGAGAAGTCAATGTCACACAGAAGACAAATCAGAGCCTAGTTGATGATGATTTTCCAAGGTGTGTTCTGAAAGCTTTTTGCCCAACTGTTGTAGAGAAGTGCCAACAATGATCGTAGGTGTTTCAATTATTACAACCATAATGTCGGCTTGCATGGTCACGTCCAAGTCATCTCCTTTGAAGACTTTGAGCCAAAACGACCTGTTTTGAACGACCTTCTGCACATTAGCATATAATTCAATGTATTTCTTTATTTTCCGTGAAGTCCGAACAGATGACTAATGATCAACCTCCACCAAAATACATATGGTGAACATTAGGCATTGTAAATGTGGAGACCCGATTTGAAAAGCACAGCATCACCTTCATGTCACGTCACGTTGCCATGCCTCGGCTTATGCTGAAACAACCATGTTAGGAGTTTTCATTCTACTGGCCACTGAAGACTGCAGTATTAATTCAGCCCTTTTATAAAGAGCAGCACCTATAATGTAGAATGCCGTCATCTTGATTAGGTGTTTATTTAAATACGTGCCAGTTTCAGCGCAAAGAGATGCCGAAATGAGTCCCGGAGCCCTCACAGAACTGACGACGCCTGTGATTACCGTGCAGTTACAATGTGTTACTCTGCGCCCTGCCATGTGTTTTTGAGGAGGGACCTGGAGCTGCATAAGAACATCACCATTTACTGAAAGCCTCTTGCAGAATTACAGATGAGAGAGGAGAGGAAAAAAACGTTTGGGTTTTATTTCTGGGGTCAGCATAACACTCCAATGGAAGTGGCCAAGTGGGCTGATGGGGGAACGGGGGGGGGGTAGGGCAGCCCATCGTGTGGTTTTGTGGCCACAGTGTTATTATAAAACACTGCGCATGTTGACAGTAACAATGAAGATAATTTTGATCAAACATATCGTGTGTTCACACATTTGAAAGCGATGGCACTTGTATCTGCACAGGGATTTAACCACATCTTTTAAATGAAGGTATTTACATGTACAATGTTGCCTAGGAGACGCAAACACACACACTGCGGCTCATATTAGACTCTTCGGTGGGTGAGGTGCGGTATCTGTCACTTTCTTTGGATCACGCCCGAAGCAACCGGACCAAAAAAACATTATCATGAGCTGACTCACTGTGTCTTCACAAAAGTCGCCGAAATAAAGGAAGGCGTGGCACCGGCGTAGACAAACCCATGGACGTGTTACTCCACCCAAAGTCTCTTTCTCAAACATTCAGCCTTGTGCAGACATGAACGGTGGCAGCCTTGTGACGAGCTGGATTTAAAGTGACGAGTCACCAGAAACGCAAGGGTTTTAACCCTAATTTAACCTTTAACATCCATGGGAATGACTGCAGGGGTTAATGGGTGTCTCACTCCGTCTTCTTCACAAAACTGTGAATCTTTGGAACTAGACTTTGGAGACTTTGTAGGAATAGTCCTTGCACCATGGGGAGCATCTTGAAAATGGCCTTTGTCATTGTGTCCACGCAGGGATTCTCATAGCCGAATGATTCAAATAAGATGGTTTCCGTACTGTTAGAAATCCACCACGGTGCCAAACGCTGTATTTATTATCAGGTTTAAAGCCTCTTTCCTGGTGCCATTGAAGATGAAAGAGGGAGACCTTAATGCAACATGGTCATTAATACTTCCTCGGTGAGGTCATTCTTTTATTAATATCAATGTTTTGACACGTTAAGTTCCCCAACCTTCACAAACTTAACACTCCCAACTCTACTATTTGTCTCTGCAGTCTGCCTGTCTAAGTTGGTTTAATTATACACATAGTTAAATGAAGATGCATTCATTTCACATGTACACTATAAACTGAGGTCTACTTTTAATTTCCTTAGTATGCACTGCTAATGATCACAGAGCACCATGAGGTTATCATCATGATTTTAAACTTATTTTTGACAGAAATAATATCTCTTATTTATAGGCCAACAGAACTTTGAAAAAAACGTTTGAAATATTGAGTGGATTTCTCTAAGGTTAGGCATATAAAAGCTGTGTCAGCGCACGCACGCACGCACGCACGCACGCACGCACACACACACACACACACACACACACACACACACACACACACACACACACACACACACACACACACACACACACACACACACACACACACACACACACACACACACACAGGTCAAGGTCTGAATTAGAAAGGTAAAATACTGCTTGGGTGGACACTTGAGTATAAGACCATGCACCTCCTGTATGGATGCCAACTCCTGAAATTAGAACAATCATTGACAACATTATTTATTGATGTCACGCTATTCATAAAAGTTTAACAAATGTTTAGTTGTGTTACTTTTTCTCGTAGTGAACAATTGTATTGTTATTTTGATGTCAAAGGTTGATTTGGGACTGTTTTCCTTGGAGACGCAATGCCTGTACACTGAAAAATAAGATGAAATATAAATGAACACCAGTGAAGGCCAAAACAGCACAGGCAGAACTCTATATTTTAAATGTTTGTAATTTGGTATTTTAAAGTGGATGGTTTTATTACTATGTGACTTATATGATGACGACACATTGGCTTAAATAGCAGCATAATGATATTACAATCCTCTTTTTGACTAGGCATTACTAACCGCACCACAAAACCCATAGAGTTTATGCATCCAAGAACCATCCATCTGGGTTAAGACACGAGCTCCTTCAATTATTCTACATGAAGAGACGTATAAGAGGAGAAAAGCAACTTAAGTATTTTGCATTATCAAACAAAAAAAACAACGATACCGCAATTCTGGTGATGTCATATCGCTTTGTGAGTAAACTGCTATTTTTTGTGTTTAATATGTTTTACTTTAGTTCGAGTGTCATATTTGTTCTTGAAAATGTAAATGTTTGCAAAAGAATAAACCTTAATAATATTAGTGTACACATAATTCATTTAAGTTTGTTACAGGAGCATACTGGATAGAACATCATGGTCCCGATGGAATCGTAACATATCAGTTCCCTGATCATAAGAGTAGATATGCAACAGAGTGAAGACATACATGTCTCTGTGTGTGTGTGTGTGTGTGTGTGTGTGTGTGTGTGTGTGCGTTTGTGTGTGTGCCTGTAAGCGTAAGAGGACCATAGCCAATAAAACTAGAATGAATAGAAACACATTGTCTGATCTGTGCCTCAATTTGATGCTTTTTCTCTTTCTCTCTAACTGACACAATCCCTCAAATAAAACGTTTGCTTTTAGAAACATAAAATTCAACTCCTCACATTTTGAGAGTTTGAGTTTAAAATATAAAATGATTTATTGTGTGGTGGAATATTTCATGTCAGTGTTTAAAGATTATGTATGCTTCTGGATTCATATTACAGGTGTAATAACAGGTATGTAGCATTCAACTGCCTTTAAGCATGTGCTCATTTGAATCCTTCCACATGCTGTCGCATAGTTTAATCTACAGCAATACAACATATTCTATATGGCTTTGTAAAAAGTGACATGTAACACTTACTTCATATTAGTTTGTTTTTACATTGGTGTCAACCAACCAACCAATTGTATTAAACACGTTTTGTTGCAGCTCATACTCTACTACTTAATTAAACACACGCAGCTGTAGTAGCTGCACAAAATCAAATTAAAGAGATTATGTTGATACTTTTAAAAAACGATTGAGTAATTGTATTCTTTTGGCGTCTCTATGACCGGAAGACGGAAGAAGTAACTGTTGATGAGTTGAATTTAACTTTAGAAATTTAAATACAGACAAAAACCGAAATCTGCATCTGAGAAGTTTAAAAAAAACCTTTTTATTTGTTATTAGTTTATATTTATTTACTTATATTGTCTTTACTAGAAACTATATTGAATTTCAGATGTTACTTAAATACAGTACTTGCACTATTCCAATATCTCTATTATATCGATAGAGATAATATTGCACTTTGAAATCCATGATTATATTCACAGCCGGTGCCTGTGTGAGTACAGTAGCTCTTGGAAATGAAATACTGTAATAGAATAAGTAGTTATTCACACAATACGTCTCTTGTGATAGTTTCTTTTTACAGGCGCTTAACTTTAAGAGGTTTCATTTTCAAACTCATCCATCATCAACACCCGGATCAAATAAAATTGGCTCCACGGAGCATCACAATATCTGAACATCTACTATTCACCTGCAGTCACATGCACAGCTCCTTAAATGATATCACTGAAATTCATCTCATTTTCTTTCTCCTTTGCGATTTTCAATAAAATGAATTCATACTTTGAAGTTGCTCGCAGGTTTTAATAGATTCCACATAAAGAGAGAGAAGCTGAATGACGGAGACGCTGTTGAATGGAAGCGTAGATCAGGTTTCAGTTTACCCGCTGACCGGCTGCTGCTCCGTCCATCTGTTAAGTGTGACTTTTATAGATTTCACGTACATACTTCTGCTCACAAATCAACAGCTCGTCCGCGTCCTTTTCTCTCCCTCCACCTCGCTGCTCTTTCTGCCTGTTGTGTCCCATTGACGCTTTGACACACACATCCACGCGCGCACACACACACACGCGAGTAGATAGAGACTCTGTGTCCGCATTCAGATGAGATTTTAAAATGTTGTTTTGAAACTTGTAAAAGTCCAGATATAAATCTCACAGTGACCGGAGGGATTAACCTGACAGAAAGGGAGCTCTGGTTTTGAAATATATAAAGCTTTGTACTTTGTGTCCTTAAATCTTATTCACTGCAATATTGAGAAGAAATAAGAGACGGACAGATCAAATTTATTGCTGAAGAGATTTTGTGAAATTGAATTGAAATAATTCCCTTTTGGACGATATGCGATGGCTTGAGCTGATGTGCTGTCCTGTTTGGAATCCAATCCTTTGCTCGAGTAAAACTGTAACACTGGCTGTATTTAATTGTCCTCATTTCATATGCACGGTGACATATCATTGCCATGTTAGAATGACCACACTAACATTCATCCAGCTCCACTCACGACCACTGTGGTTATGCAGACGTTGGGATTCTCATGCAGCCAAGCTCCGCCTGGCTAAAAGTGCCCAAATGTACACAAAGAATGATCCTTTTTTTAAAAAGTGGACCCTTGTGTTACCTGCCTATGGAAACACAACTCTTTTAGAATAATCCAGTTAAGATCATGTTAAGATTACTGAGAAACCAGTTACGATGTCTAACTGTCAGCTTCAATCAGGGTTTACTTTCTACGCCTTTCCTTCTCGCCATTTGTGCAAACTCACACCCACAATGTATCCAAGATTTCTTCCTTTTCCTTTTAAATACGTCGCCCTTGACAGGGTGAAACAGGATTTGTTAGCTCGTGTTGTCCTGTTCTCATGTGATTTCTCTGTGTGACGCTTTCTTCTCACAGAGACTCGAGAGCTGCGTCGAAGGGTCGTGCTGAACATTTATATACAAACAAACGTTAACTTGATGTCCCAGACAGCGCGCTGCTGATACACACTGACTGCAGCTGCTACTAGACTGGGGTCGTCACTCTTTCCCTCTGCATTAGGAGGAACCTCTCGCTCCGTCAGAGGGAGCGGCTGGCAGACCCGTCATTTGCAGACTTTTTTTTGGGGGGGGGAACCGTTCTCAGGACACCACAGCTGGACTGGAATATTCTGTTTACAGGTTTATTTATGGTGACAGACAGGCTCGATTGGCTGGGGATTAACGGGCCAAACGGCTTCTGCCAAATTAGGTTTTTTCCCCAAACTTGGCTCGGTCCAATTTTGATCGAAAAAAAGGGGAAACCATCACACAGGAGTCATTGTTACAGTGAATTTCATTGTGCCGTTTCAGTGGTCGCCGCTGCTGGAGAGAAACAGTTAGCCTGGATCAGTCCAAAGATAACAACAATGGCGGTGGGCATTATTTGTAATAATAATAATAACAGACGACTTAGTTCCACGTTTTGAATGTCTGTTTTTGCTGTCGTGTGGATTTGAAATGTGAGTGAAGAAGGCGTGTGTGTCATGATTGGTCCATGTGTAAATCAATAAATTACTACACTTCCACAGCAGCTCATCCTCATGCCCCCCCCCCCCCCGCCTCTCTCTCTCTGTGTGTGATCATGGTTTGGACAAACCGTTTACTCAGCGTTTGATGACAGTTGTGACAACAACACAACTGCACGTCTGTGTGTCTCGTGCGCTCGGTCTCCGATCGCGAGTCAGACAATAGGACAGTTGTACTGGTGAAAAGCGCCCGCTCGGCCACGGCCTCCGCTCCTCACATTTTCCATCCCACCACGTCCACTCGGTTTTTTCCCCTCGCCGTCTCTTCCTGCTCAGGAGAGATGAGGAGCGAGGGAGCATACGACTCTCTTTTAGCTCCCTTCCTTCCTTTTTTCGTTTTTCTCTTAAGCCTTGAAAATACTAATAATCTCCACTTAATTCCTCAATTTTCTGTCTGTGTTCTCTCTTTCGGAGGAACTGACGAGGTTGAAAAACATGTGCAAAGTGGGGAATATTTAGAGTATAGAAAAGAGATGATTGACAGACGTGAAGTCTTAATTTCCTGCAGCGTTACATGTGACATGCTGTTCTAATATTTTTCTAAAAGTTAGTTGATTTGTTCAGAAAAAAAGCAAAACTCCACATTCAAAATCAGGACACTAACATAACATCCTGGGCTCATAAAACTCAATACAGTTACTGTAATTGGCCTTGAGGAATTATTTTTATTATGCGGTGTTCCAGATGTGTTTATTGTTACGGCTGAATATTGGATGTGCTTAAGTTAGAGTCTATTGTGTGACTAATCACTCATGGCCCCTTTGATTATGCTTTTCCTGCCCCGCGGCCTCATTTATAAAAGTGTTTCACAAACAAGTTTAATCAAACCAATATGCCTGCCAGTATGTCAAAGTAATTCCCCTTTTTTAAACTCTGAAGTCCACATGGAAAAGGTCCCAAAGCTGGTGCACTCACCCAGTTCTTCATTTGCAATTGAAAGAAGCTGAATGTATATGAGAGGGGAACCTAAACCGACTCCACTCGGCTACCAGCTTTGTTATGGAGAGGAAGTAAAACGATCACGGCGAGTGGAAGCTGCTGTCTGACTGTCAAAATCCGTCAAGTCAGACAACATTGAAAGTACCGAGGAAAGTAATCAATGGTGGAAATATTTGGGATTGGGAGGTTAATGTCCACTGCTGTGTGTAACATTCTAAAGGTCATTTCTTCTATGTAAAACAGTTTGTTGGACATTTTACATTATAGAAAAAAGAGTAAACATAAGTTTGTAAGAAAGACTATAATTAAATACGGCGTGATTCATCAAAAAAAAACCTTTGAGGTTGCCACTTGAAGTTTAGAAACTAATTGGGGAGAATTTCAACTTAAGTCCAATTAGGGGTCAGTGCAGCTTTGTGAAACTAATATATTGTCCACTGAGGGAACGATGACAAGCCACGTATGTATTATCACTATTTTGTGGATAAACAATGTCATACTGGGGTAAAGTAATACATGCATGTATATGCTTCATAAGTCAAGTGTACTGTAAACAAAGTTGATGAAGGTAATAATGGCATGATTTATAAATGCACGCGCTCACACACACACACACTATAAGTAAAGTCCTCCAATAAAAACACCCACACACACACAAAAACACACAGGCAGACTTATCTAAACACATTCTGATGCGGGGCAATGTGCTATGGAAAATGTATATGCGGAACCAATTTGATTCATAAATGGGCAGGTTTCAATTTGAATTCGGGCACACTCGTATGGCTGGCTGCTAAAATAGAGCTCACCCTTTGGAACTGGAGGGGGAGAGAGAGAGAGAGAGAGAGAGAGAGAGAGAGAGAGAATCACCATCCAAGGTGATTTTAACGATGGTTTCTCTGTGGAGCTACATGACTGGTTGAGTGAATATGAGCAACCAGCCAGCAAAGGCAATTTTATACATGGCTACGTTTTCTCATACACTACGTACCCGAGCATGCGTGCGCGCACACACACACACACACACACACACACTCGCACGCACACACACACACACACGCACACACACACACACGCTCGCACACAAAAACACACGCACAAACTCACCTACATTCACACAGAGTCTACATATGAACAAACGGACACCCACAGGTACACAAGTAAAAACGTACTCACTTTGAGGGGTCTTCATAATAGAAATAAAAAGACTAGCTGTACATACACACACACACACACACACACACACACACACACACACACACACACACACACATACACACACAGGGTGGCACAGTGGAGTGGTGATTTGCACAGTTGCCTCACAGTAAAGAGGGTCCTGGGTTCAAACTCGCCCAGCACCTTTCTGGGTGGAGTTTGCATGTTCTCCCTGTGCCTGCGTGGGTTCTCTCCGGGTTCTCTGGCTTCCTGCAGGATAGTAGGCGTGTGAGGGAGAGTGGATGATGGTCTGTCTGGAGACCAGTCCAGGGTTTACCCCGTCCCGATGCTAGCTGGGTTTGACTCCAGCCCCCCTCCTCCCTCCCCCCCTGCGACCCTCGAAGGATGAGCGGCATAGAAGAAAACACAAACGTGAGAACAGTTCATCTGTTATGTCTCTAATGGCAGGTCTTGGGCCAGCTGATACATTACCCAAATGTGAGTGCGGATCATCTCATTCCAAAACCATGGAAATTAATATGCTGCCATGAAAGCCTCCGCCCTTCTTTCGGGAAGGCTTTCCGCTGCATTTTAGAACTTGGCTTCAAGGACTCACTCCGTTTAGCCACAAGAGCATTAGTGAGGGCGACCACTGATGTTATGCTGATAGGGGGCCTGGATCCCGAAGGTGTTGGATGGGGGTGATGTCAGGACTCTGAGCTGCCCGGCTAAGGTCGTCCTCACTGTGTGGACCTCACTGTATGCACGGGGGCATTGCCAAGTCATCGCAGCAAGAGGTCTTCCAAACCGTGTGGGATAAAAGCTGGCAGTATTGCCTAAAATAACCTAATTTCGATCATTATTCCCCCCTAGCCCAAACAGCAATGTAACACAATCACATACACATACTTTTGGTCATTTAAGTAAAAAAAGAAAAGATAGAAACGTAGATGGAAAATATAGAAAAGAGAACAGAGATTTAAAAGCTTCCATTAGAAACCTGAAGGTCTTCTTACTGTCACCTTCCCACTCAGAACATTGTCTGACATCTTACAGTACGAATATGTCAAATGTCTTACACGTTACGCAATATGTGTTTACACACCTTAGTACTACACTAGCTCCTTTCTCTGATGCCACACTGGAAACAGATAAACTGTATGAGTGCCCTGCACTCGTTCCCTTTTCCACTCAGGGCGTGGCTCGACAGACAGGAAACAGTCCCCTCTGCTTTTAGCTGGGGCCCTGCACAAAGTGTGTGTGTGTGTGTGTGTGTGTGTGTGTGTGTGTGTGTCACAGCGTGGTCTGCCTACTCAAACACGTCAATAAGTGAAGGGTTACTTTTCACTACTTTTTCTTCAGAGCGAAGCAAAGCCATCGGACCGCCTTGTGTTTCCAGGCTTGAGTCATATCTAAAAATGATTCCAAAAAGAAATACGTAAAGCTTTGCTGTGAGTAAACCTCTCACAGCTAGACATTCAAAAACAATGATATAACTGTGCATTTATTTTTTCTTTTAGAAATCTCCATTGAGAGATGGCCACGTGAAATAGTGTGTATCATCCGACAGATTAAATGGAATGAAAAATATTCTATTGTGTCCAGCTCTGTTTGTCCCTGTTTGTGTACAGACGGACGTCAAAGTGGTCAGTTCATCTCGGCTGTGTTGCCAAGGGCTGGACCACTGTGGTTTTGTTTGAGCTTTATGCCAAAAAACTGTGTCTGTGAGGGAGAGTGAGTGTGTGTGTGGAGGGGGGGGGGGGGGGGTGGGGGGTGTCCTTAGGCTAAATTGAGCAGCAACCACAACACACAAAAAGATCGCCTGATACACACAAAAAGACGGATGGGGAGAGAGAAAGAGAGACCACAGGAAAGAGAAAGGGCCTCCCTGTGAAATGCTGTTTTCAAACACAACCACTCACACACACGCACATTCTCAACATGGAGGCCACAGACCTTTAATGGACACGGACTGGATCAACACTGGTCCCCAGAAGCAAAAGGCTTCAAAGGTGGCTGTCAAGTGGAAGGCTGAGGTTTGTGCATCAGGATCAGGAGAGACGCAAACCAGCGGCCCTCAATCACAGAGGAGTGCTCACGATCTCAGATTCATAACTGTGAAATAACTAATAGGAACCAAATTAGAGGAGTAATACATAAATGCATGAATAAATCATTTGAGCAGAACAACCAGAAGTGAGAAGAAAACAACTTGCTGAAAGATTTCAGGCCCAGCGTCGGGCCTTTGGCACAGTGAAATACGCCTGTATGTTTATCATACCGCTAAAGACGCAGGTAGGAGGTTTTTTTCCACTCTGATCTGATGCATTCTTACATTAGTAATCAAACTGATGGGTATTCTGTGGTAAAGTTTTGCATTTGCCATATCGCTGTGTTTGCTGTGACTCTCTCTCCTTGAGTATTAGTCGCATTGGTACTGGCATAATCCATAGTATTTAACGTCAGACGCCCAGTAGAAGTAATTGTATTGTTGGATCAAGGTTCAGTCTGTCATGAGCACTATAATCTGCAAAAAGAAACATAGGTCGACGTGTAATTGCTCTGCCTTGTTTGGGAAATAAAAGCCATGTCCATTATTGTCACAATATAACGGCGATGATTTCGCTTTTTCATGTCTCAAAAGTAGCTTACTGTGATATGTTGTGGGTTCAGAGGTTCCCAGCCACACAAGTAAAATCCCCCAAAGTCCTCCGCACTGCTAAAGACATTATCGCTTAGAATAACCCGGTTCTGAGTGTTCCGGGCTCTGCATGCATGTATTGATGTGTGTTTGTGTGTTTTGTCCAGTTAAAGATCATGGCTTCTCTGTGGTAAAGTTCCTTCTTTTTCCTTTGTACTTGTTTTCATGCATGCCCATCAACCCGGCCTCCACGCCTTCCTCGCTTCCTCGTTCTTTCTGCTTCTTGTCCTCATAAAACTGTTTTTAAATTAGGTTTTCGTGAGGTTTTGTCCACCCCCAACCCCCCCGTCTCTACGCCTTTCTGATGTAGGTTTTTCTCTTTAGTCCCTGACTGTCTCTCTCGACAATGAACCATCGTGACCCTGAAGGCCGGCCCCATTTTATGATACCACTCAGTCTGTGTTCTGCAGAAAAACTTGTTTTTACCAACGTGTCTTGATGTTGTTCCAAGGTCGCTCCACAGTGGAAGCTCTCACAATGTCAGATTTCATTTGAAACGCTGGTAACGACTTAATGTGGTGAGTCCAGACAGAAATTGACAGGCTTTTGACTGGTAATGTATGTTCAGTCATCAGTGTTATGCATTTAAAATGATCGCAAATAATATTTAGATTAGAAATTCAGTTTTTAAGTGTTCATTCACGCAGGATAAAGAAAGTCCTCACTAGATACAACCGAAACACAGTAATATGAATTGTAGCTTAACTTGCACCCAAAATTCAACCAAGGTTCTCACTAAACCTCAAAAGAGGAAGCAAAAAAGAGTTGCTGAGATGCATATGTACATGTGAACGATACCATCAACACACGTGGTTGTTAAAAATATGAGAAACTTGCACAACTGACGGTGCAAACAATAGATTTTCTTGGAATGAAGAAAGCAGTTCTGCAAACATGACAAATAACAAATAACAAACAAATAAAAGCAGATCTGTTACATCTGAGGAAATTAACACGCAAGCCCTGAGGTCATATCAGCTTCCTCACTGGCTGGAACGTGCAGTGACTGCCTCTGGGAACCGTTCGCCAGAGTCGTGTGTGGTGTTCTCTCTTGCACACAGCATGCTATTTGTTTCAGTCCAGTTAACATGTTAAGATGAACAAAAAACCTTTCATTCATCGAAGAACGTTTTCACACATTCAATCAAAAGCAACATGACACCCTGCATTGAGAATTAACGGTTCCAGATAACTATTAAATTGACCTTGCCTGAAATACACAAGTTACATGGGCCTTAGAATATAAGTATATTAGAACATAATAGATACAGACTATTAAATAGACATAATAGAACCAAGCAGCACAACATCCACAGTGGGAGGAGGCGGTGTCACAGAGTGCGAGATGGAGAGAAAAGAAGAAAAAAAACTCAGTTCACTTGCTTTGTATTGCTGCTTCTAATCAGATGCTGTTTCTAGGTTATGGGGATGAAATGCTGACAGTCAGGTGGTAATCCGATGGTCCAACACTCATCCACTGCAGAGCGGACGGTCCAGTGAGCCCGTGAACCTCTTGGCAAGTGACATATGAGACCCAAGGAATTCAAGCATCAGTGATGAGACGCAGATGAAGTCATCAAGTGTCAAAACAAAACAAAAAAATTCCATCACATGCTCCCAAGATGTGGACCAGGGGAAGAGAATCCTGATTAGAGACGGATGACAGGTGGACTCAGAGAGGGAGAGACATAAAAGAGAAAATGTGAATGGAAGCGAGTGAGATGAAGCCTGGAAGGGATGGAATGAAGAAAACGTCATAGAAAGAAAAAAGAGAGATGCAGAAGGTGATAGGAAGAGAAAAATATGGTCAGGAAGAACAAGGGTTATTTTCCTACATGAAAGGAGGCTGAGGTACATCAGGAAAAACTTAGAGGCCCTTGAAAGATAGATGCTCGGAGTTGACCCGGAAGGAAATCACCGCTTTGAGTGACGTACACACAGATCTATTAAAACCTCTGTGCGTTAGCGTGATTTACACAGGCGTGTGTGCATTCATGTGTGAGAATGTGTTTAGTGGAGCCAGATAACAGGAAATGGAAAGGAAATTATCGAACATGATCCGATAATTCCAATTTGTGGGTTCGGCAGGAGAGATTTTGATTTCCTTCTGGTCAAGTGGGAGAGGCGACTCCATCCTCCATCCGCACAGCAACGAGTGCTGTGGCTTCTCCTGAGGTATCGCAGAAGAGATTGAAATTCACGCCTTCCTGCTATGATTTTACCTCTGCTATGAAGCCACAGAGAGGAGAGGAACACTCACACACACAGCTCACGTGTGTGTGTGAGAGGGAGAGAGAGAGGGAAAACTACATTTCAAGATACACTAAGCTCAAGTTTTTTAATCAGGGGGTCAGAGATAATTTCATTGGACAAGATTTAACTAGTAAAATACAGCGTGTGGCTTTTTCTCTGCTCCGTGAGGCGAGGCTCTCACACATGATGGAGAATTGCAAGCTGACCAAAAAGCTCAGAGTCTTGTCTGTGTGGACGCTTTCAACTCTTGGCTCTCATGGTCTCGTTTGCCACCCGAAAGCAGGGGGACGGGATCACTTAACAGAATTCAAAAACCACAACATCAGTTTTGTTGTATGTATGAAAAGCAACCCGCTCTAAAGGGCGACGCCGGGTCGAAGATGAAGGAAGAAGGAGGACATGAGATTGCGTCTTCTGTCTGATCTCACTGGATAGTTTCTGCTGTGCGTCACTCACACTTACTGTAGATAATGCAGATGATGCAGACAATATGGTGATATTGAGTTCAGCTTCTGTGTGAAGTGTCTCTGCAAATCACTCTTTGTAAAAAAAAAAAAAAAAAAAAAAAAAAAAAAATCCAGCCGCTCAAGCTGGGTGAATATCTGAAAAGCTCCTAGATTTGCTCTCATCCAAGTGAATTGAGAAAACATTTTCTGGAGCAGTGGTTTTCTAATCAGCGGTAATCTCAAAGCAAAGACCTAATATCCAACACAGACCTTAAATATTTTCACATCCACCAGCATCCAGAGATGGCAGTTGTTAGTTGTTTTTAAATTGTGGCTTTATCATTTTCGAACATGAAATCATTCAGTTCAATAGAGTGCAGAAGCCCTCTAAGGCCTAATCACCTCTCCAGATGCCATTACTTTCATATTCGCACACGGAAGCTGTCTAAACAGACCGGCCTCTTAGGACATTTGAAAGCTTGTCTTTTATCTCAGTGGCTGCTGAGCTGCTGGTATTGATTAGCAACACTTGCAGACCCCCCCCCTCCTGCTCATAAATAACACTCATTTTGTGCCGGTGTAATATTACTGATTGCACCTCTAACATCGGCTGCCGGCTGGTCATTAGCGCGCTCGCAGCGTGAGCGCCATTCGTTCACCATGAGGCGGCATGCAGCGTATCAAGAACACGAAAGGATGAGCGGATGGTGACAGGTGTGTGACCTGTCACCATCCGCATGAACCCCCCCCCCCACACACACACACTCACTCTCCCTCACAGACACATGAACATTGTCGTTTTTTAGATTCGTGTGAGCAGTTTGTTAAACAGGTGCGTGTGTGTGTGTGTGTGCATATTAACCACTCGAGTCATTTATCAGACAGCATCTTGTTGCAGTGTGTTTTTTTTAATCTCTCAGAGATTTTGTTATCGTTAGAATTACGATAGCCCACCGCGGGACAACTACCTGATTAACGATACGTGTGCGCGGCAGGCCGCGTGTGTGCGTGTTTGCGTCGCTATAAATCATATCTGATTATGATGATCGGGCACGCAGGAGAGATGAGCGATGAGATGGGGGAGGGAATGGGGGGGGGCAGAAGCGAAGCGGGAGACACACACACACATCGGGGTAGAGAGCTGAATGGAGTGAAAACAGAGATGTATGGCGATACAGAGGTCATAATTCATACCAACAAGCCTCCAGCGCTCAACTGAAAAATGATGACGCTTCACTAACATTAAGTTATTAATCACTCATCCACGTGGAGTGTGTGCGTTTGCAGGCATTTGCTTTGACAGACTTCACATACATTAGACTACTAATAAGTCATTCTGTGTGTGTGGTTGTGTGTGAGTGTACATGTGTGTGGATGTTGGCTTAAAAGCGAGAGTGAGACTTGAGATTTGTTTCACTGACTTTTGAATGTTTTAAAAGCCGTGCATTCATTTGTCATATTAAGCAGGTTAATTGCTTTGTGTGTCTGCAAATGTATTTTTATGCACTAAAGTGTGTTGTTTCCTGTGCTCCACCAAACACACTTTGGTCAACATTTGGTAAACGGAGTGTGCATTTGAACACTTTCTTGTGGTGCAAAATGCACAATAAGAAACACTGTATTTGTATGCAGCTGCAAATCTATTAATGGTAAAGGTCTAATACGAACAGAAGGCATCAGGAGATGTCACTATTCAACGTTGAAAAGGTTGCGTATATTCTAAAGATCCAACCAGCTTGAAATCACAAGTCATACGTACTTGGACGGTCAGTGAACCAAATGAAGCAGAGCTCTCTCGGCCGGGGTTCCCGTGCAGCCGTCTGTCTGCCTAAAACCTAAAGGACGCCAGCATTAATTTGGCTGAACTAGTTTCATAAGTATGTCATCCTTTTACGATTAGTTGAATTGCCAAAGTAGCTGTAAAGTCAGGTGAGAGGTGTTACGATTGACATGTGTATAACTGGTCTCCGTTGGACTGTGCCTCCCCCAGCAGTGGCAGCATGTGTGTGTGTGTGTGTGTGTGTGTGTGTGTGTGTGTGTGTGTGCGTGTGCGTATGCGTGCGTGCGTGCAGGTGTGTCGACAACAGTCTCTGATCAGCAAACTGTATGTTGATTGCAAACTTATAGTCTGTGAGGGAGACATTAAGCCCGTGTATGTGTGTTGATTGCAAGGTGTGTGTGTGTGTCTGTGTCTGTGTGTGTGTACGTGTACGTGTGTGCTTGTCTGCTGATTGCAGAGTAATGCAGATCAGATGAAGCAAGAAATCGCCTTTTTGGCTCCATCAATCATCGGTCTCTCTCCTCTCTCCCCCGTCTCTCTCAATTTCCTTCCTCTTGGGCTCACTCGTTCTCTTTGGGTTTCTCTCTCTCTCTCTCCTCCAGTCTCCCATCAACCCCCTTTTATCTTTCTCACCACGCTTTGTGTCCTCTTTTGAATCCGCCACTGAACCATTGAATTTCACACTAAACACAGTTACGCCTGACAGTTACAAGTGACAATTTTAGCGACTTTTTATATTTTCCTAGGGAGCAGAATGTCATGTATACACCAACAAAGGCCTTCAATGTATATTCAAAGACAGAGCAAAGACACATTGGAATCATTAAGACGACATCTGATGCATTTCCATAGTCAGCTTTGATTAAACGTTCCTGAGACAGTAAGATGTACAACAATGGAGGAACCAACTGTTTTGTACAGTTAGGTCTCTTTTACCAGCTCATTGAAAGGGTCCATCTGGTGTGTTTACCTGGTGTCATTACGCATTTGGTGGAAAAAAGTTCTGTATCTGCTTAGTGGGCTCCTTCAACTAAAAGAGTAATTCCTGCACCATCTCTTCACTATAACAATAATGAAGGACGAAGTTGCACACGCGCCAAGGAGATAGAGCCCAGGTAACACTTGGTAACACTTAAGACAGTCGTGCCCAAACTGCCCACCCTAAAAACTAAATAAAAACTAAAGCGAAGCCGACATGAGGGCTTGACATACAGTGTGTTCGGGGGAAAAAGGCAGCGAGCGAGGGAGAGAAACGTCCCTTTACCCTCACAGGGAGCTCTGACAGAAAAGGTTGGGGAACCATGGACTTAAGGCACTTAACACTTAACCCCTTGATTGACTGAAGGAAAGTTTCTGTGAAGGTGTCCGGATAAAAAGCCAGTTCACTGTAGAAAATGGAGGAGGCTTTTATCCAAAGGAAAAAGGTTTTACTCTACCGAGATCTGTTGGCTGGATTTATTCAGTATTCACTAAAGCTGGTATTGTCTTTTATTACTTTATTTGGTGTCGGCTAACACAGAGATTCATCTGGTTTGTCGCTTTCCGGATTGTCTTGTCAGTATTCAGTATGCGTCAGTAAAAGGATTCCTTTGTACTCAACCGCAGTTATTTAAATGGCATTAGTCATTTGCTCGAGGTTGATAGAAAGTAGGGGATCAAACAGAGAATCAGTGTGAAACTGGGAAATAAATGTTTGCATGAGAACCGGGGGATCAACACATCAACACACCCAACAGGAAACAAGTTTATGAGCGACATGAAGAGGAAACTGGAGCTTTACTCAACAGACTATCGTTTCATAATTAAGGTCTGAGGGGATTATACAGCCTGACTTGATTCAAATAGCCTTAAATACATTCTGCCTCTTGTGTTGGTGCAAATGTTCTCTCGCTGATTGCTCATTGTATGGTATGCCATTATGAAGAAGAGCCTAAGCGCCTAAACAGATTTGTCAGCTTGCTGTTGTAAATAAAAACAATCAGAAAGTGTGTCAACAGATGAGGTCTTAATAAACTCCGACCTTTTTTCACAAAATGTCTTATGTGACACAAATAAAAGACTCCAAAGTGGACAAAACAACAAAGGGTTGCAAAGAACAAACGTTTGCCGTGTCAAAAGGCAAAACAAGTGTAAAAGGTTCTGTTTCTATTTATTATTTTATGACAGTGAGTGTTAGTTGCATGTATTTTCAATGGAAAAACATGTCTGCCATCTCTGCAGTCAATCTCCACGCAATAGCAGCCAGTCAAACACACACACACACACACACACACACACACACACACACACACACACACACGGAAAGTGGGGCTGCAAAAATAATGGACCAGTAATTTAATGGGGAGTCGTAGGCTCATGCGGGAGCCCAATTTGCGTGAGGACACGGAGGGGGTCAAACAGTCCGTAGATCTAGTAGGACACTCGCCATCAACAGTTTGGAGGTCAGGACCCAACAAGGTGCACAAACTGCCGACTGCTGCTCCCTCTTTCCCTCTGACGGAAAAGCAGGAGGACTCATTTGAAACGTAAATGTCTGGGTATTCGTGATGATGATACATGAGTCCTTGCTGGTCCTACCAGAAAGTTCCCAGAGGTCACTCCAGAGCACTCTAGAACATTCCTTTGCTTTCTGATGGGAATCCCAGATCTGCCAGTGTAGCTGTCAATTAAATCCAGATTTTTCCTCTTTACTGGGGCCACAATGCCACATCAATACTGCAATGCCATCCCTTCATCTATCTCCGTCCAGTTCCCCTGTCTCTCCTCCCTTTTTCCATACTGGCACAATAGCAAGAACAATGCCAGGGTGCCACCACATCAAACACCGACAAAAGAACGAGGGAGAGAGACTTGCAGTGTGATTGTGCATCAAAGCAAAGCTGAGGGAAAAAACTTGTCCTCTTAAACTGATTATATATCCATGGGAAGAAAAACCACAACGTCTCTGTCTCTCTTGATGGGTTGTCTCTCTCTCTCTCTCTCTCTCTCCGTCTTTGTCTGTCTCGTGGTGCCAGCTGTCTACACGCTACCAGTGTCTGCTTTTACACATTGATATCAAAGCCACTTCTGCAAGATCTAATTCAGCTCTCCAATACGCTTTTTCACTTTTAAGTTCGGCAGCACTTTTCTTTTAGTCCGCTCATACTGACAACGTGCTGTGCAACAAACAAACGATTATCCTCAGACTGCGTACTTAAAGTGGGGGGATTAGCAGTTTTAAAAGGGTTAATTGGACTTGGGATGTTTTCCTCTTGACCTCTTTTTCCATATTTATGAACATTGCCACTGTCAGTTTTGGGGGAATAGGACACACACACACACACACACACACGCACACACACAGAATGAGGCAGCGCCCATGACTGTGAACACTGCTGTAGATATACTGAAGATATACCAACCAGCACACAACCAATCAGACGTCTCCTTGGTAGACGGCACCAGAGGGTCCCTGTTGTCATCTGGAGTCAGTGATAAGAATTAGACCAGATGTTGCTCAGTTGTTCAACAGTTGCAGCTAATCTCAAAGCTATAAATAGATCACACGATGCTACACAATATTACTGTTTTTACGTCTCGGTGTTTTCTTGAAGATCTCATTCGCTAATTTATCTGGATGGATTCAATGCACATTTGATGATACATCCTGTTAATAGATCTACTCAAGCACTCACACCATCACAGGCATATGCAGTATGGGAGCGTTAAAAGGCTTTGCTGTGATCTATTTCATAATTGTAAATTATTAATGCAGAAAAGAGTGTTGACTGAAATATTTGACTCAAGCATTTGGTACAAACTTCGTGAGAAGGGACGAGGGGCTGGATGTATGGGGGAAAAATGGGGGGAGAACAGCGTGCAACAATACATATCTTCCAGAACAACAAGTGGGTTTAGTTTGTGAAATGTGGGGGAAAAACGTACATATTTGCACGTTCACAAGCCAGAGACACACAAACGCCTGTTTTGTAAGTACGCACACAAGGACATGTTTTTGTCTATAAACCGCGCTCATCCATCATCTTAGCTAATGTCACATGGGTAAACTGTCTATGACGACACACAATGATAATCTATCATCCCTCCCCAGCGTGTGCTTATGGTCTTCTCGATACGTTTCTCATTTATTTTCCATCCCCTGCTCTTCTAGCGGTGTCTCCTATTCTCATGACATCATCGGTCTGCAGCGAGATAGACTGACTTTGATCGATAGGTGTGGGTCCATGTATTTGTTAACAATCGAGTAAACAATTTTTGTTTTTTGTATTGTAAATATACGGTTAGGGTTTGATGACCAGGTAATTCATGCAAAAGAAATAGATGTGTTTATTCTCCTGCTGTTGCACATCTGTGGCTAAGAGCGATGATACTTTCATGACACAGAAGTCCGGTTTCCATAGTTGTACTGGTTAACCATTCTGAGTGCATTGCTCTCTTCATACAGTTATTTCCCTTTATTAATCTTTTCAGTGTATTAAAAAAGACTCACGTCTTAAACCCCTTCATGCACGTCATGATTAAAGGCCGCTGAAATGGAGAATCACCCGAGACGGATCTGTTTTGATTCAATCAAGGTTAAACCGAATACAATATTGCCTGCTAATATGCAGCCATAGAATTCCCCGTGAAGCCCCTCATTTGTTTTCTGTTGTTACAAGATGATTAAGAGCTTGGTTAACAACACTTTCATACAAACAGGATTCTTCATTTTAAAATGAGGAGAATTCCCCTACAATGGAGACTTTGAGAGGAAATGACTGCCTTGTTTGATAAAAAACATTTCCCCCCTGTCTTGTTTAAGTGCCTTTGCTCTCTGCGTCGGTTGTTGTTTTTTCTGAAATTCTAAGTGAATTTGACCAATTCCAAAAGCCATTTATTCATTTAATTCTCGTCAGCATTTCTTTCTCTTTTGCCGTCTCTGTTGTTTCTCTGATTGCAATCATCCTTGTCATCCTGTTTAAATGGGTTTTTGACAACAGTGTTGCAAAAGATAACAACGTTCACACACACAAACTTGTGCCCACTCAGAAATATGAATTTCTTTATGTTTCCTCGTCTTCTAATCCCGATCCCTCCTACTTTTCTCTTCTTCCGTCGAAACCCAAATTCTATCGACCTCTATATCGTTTAGAGGCTTCGACACTGGTATGCAGCCTGGATTTGTGTCTGTGTGTGTGACAGAGTGAGTGAGTGAGAGAGAGACGGGGATAAAGAGAGAGAGGGAGAAATATAAGAATGATAATGATGATGATGATGATGATGAATAAAAACTTGAGAGATGGGCGAGAGAATTACCTCTGAGCATGAGGGAGCAATAAACAGACGAAGAGAAAGGCAAGAGGAAGAGAAACACCGGTCGGGGCAGAAGGAGTGATAACGCGGATCGAGGCGGGTGAGGGGGGGGGGGGGGGGGGGGAGAAATGAAATAAAAGGGACAGAAAGTGAGGCAAAAACCGCCAGGGACGGGCTGAGGGGAGCAGGAGACGAGAGCGAGAAGTAGAAAAGTGATCCTGTCTGAGGTGGGAGCACGTTTCGCGATTCCCATGTCGTTTTCAAAAGTGAGCGAGAAGGACAGGAAGAGAGATGGATCGGCCGTAATCGCATCCTCTGCGGTCCGTGCACGTTTCAGGGAATCCCATGTTGCTTTTGGTCTCTCGCGCAACAAATTGAGGGTAAAACTAGCGGCAGAGATTAAGAATGGAGACACGGAGATATTATTCAGAGACGTGTCCCGTGGAGACCCGTTGCACATGTGGAAGTAGAGGGGAGGACGGTGAGCGAGTGAATGAGATGCTGCAGAGAAGTGAGGCGTGGAGAGAGAGAGAGAGAGAGAAAGGGGAGGAAGAAGGATGAGGATAGGAGAGAAGGAGCGTAGGAAGGAGGGAAGGTATTCAGGGATTAGGAGAGAAATAAAAACAGAATGGGGATGAAGGATCAAGCTGCGGAGCTTGTACGGGGCAGAGAAAAAGCACCGCAGCGCATATCAGATTCCACTTGTACAAAAGTCGATTTCTTGACAAAACATTACACAGATGAGTGCGGTAACATAAGGACTGATTACCCGGTGAGTCCACTGGAATGTCTGAACCCGTCCTAATCACCCCCCCCCCCACCCTCTCCCCCTCCCCCATATGGCCCGAATCCCCTCCTGCATCCAAATTAAATGGGTGAAATGAGAGAAACAAAATGGCTGCCTGAAAACTGGATCCAGATGGAGCTGTGACATCAAACCCAATACGGCGGGGGACACGACTTCCAACTCGAGGGGCTTACGGGGACGCCGGCCAGCTCTGCATTGGACCATAAAGAGTCCCCGCGGTCATAATTCTTCTCGTGAATGATTCACGTGCGCGAGGCGTGTCGGGGGGCAGCTGGATGCGGCGCTATCCTCAAACTTCGCCGTCACACCGAAACCTGGAGCCATTTGGGGATTTCTGCACTCATTTCTACTGCAGTGTGTGTGCTGTTTGGGTATTTGATACACGCTAGATTGTGATTATCTCATGCAGTTTAGCTACAACAATAACAGCTTGAATATCCTCAGTAGCCAACAGCCCTCTATGAATTCAACACAAACACACGCATGAACAGATGATGGTTTATCTTTTTCACAAGCCTCCATTCACGGCGTTCCCTCACCGATACAAATCAATTCTCTGTATTCCAGACAAATGATTCAATAGGCCAACTGATCAGGGGTCAAAAAAACACCAGAGCAGCTTCCGTTGGCACCATCATAAGGGACGGACCCGGCTACGAGATCCTTCCACAGAGTACTTACTGTACTTCCAACATCTGGCCCAAAGGCGTGGATTCACATTCTAATGCTTGTACCAGTTGTTTACACATTCAAAAGCTACAAGATGTTTTGTCTCTCAAGACAACTTCCGGCGCTACAGCCTGTAAACACGCTCTCTGTATTTAAACTTATTGATGGAATCAATTAAACATTTTTTATTTTATTTAATTGAAATAAGAATGTGCAGTAGCCGCCAGCCTCGCCCCAAAGGAGGTAGTGATTCAGAGATGAAACAAAACTCACAAATAAACAAACTCAACTATGAAACGCAGATGTCACCACACACACACACACACACACACACACACACACACACACACACACACACACACACACACACACACACACACACACACACACACACACACACACACACACACACACACACACACACACACACACAGATCTGTAGACACTTTTTTAAAATTCCTGTATAAGATTCCAGCTTTCAGGAGCAATTGGTGCATTTAAAATTTAGCTTCTAAAATTCAGACAAATGAAGACAAATAAATGAAGATTAGCTTCCAGGGATCTGGTGGCAAGATGAACTTGGAACATCTGCAACAACTGGTTTATCCTGCACTCTCCCAGCAGCAAGTTGAGAACTCTTCTTTGGTTGTAAATAAATAAACTCTGGTTGTAATAAACTCTGTAATCTCAGCGGAGGGTCTCTACGTCGGCCTTTTTGAACCACAAACAAAACCATCATCACAGAAGTTCATGTGCATCCTGGAGAACTTTACTATGTTGGTTGAGTTGTTTCTGCTCTGACCTTTAGTCCTGTGTGTCCATTGAAGAGTGACATCAGCATTCACAGAACTGCTGGCACATTGGAAGATCCGAGGACTGCTGAGTCATCACATTATGTGGACCATTTGCTGCTAACAATATTCTTTATAGCCCAATTATGATTTGCATTTTCAATTCTCCGTTTTCCCCTTTCGGTTTCCTTCTCCCTCTTCGCACCTGAGCACATTGATGGGTTTTATGTTCCACCTTATATCAGAATTACAGTACTAATCAAGGGCGAGGATAATGATAATTTATCGAGATATCTCATTTGTTACATTGTATCGATGTCCCATTGACCTGCATTTGACAGACACACAAAGACAAACATATAGAATACGGGCTTGTATGTTCAAAAGCTTTCCAAATCTGATTTCTTCTTTACTGCACCTCATTTGCACTGAAAAAAACCATGAACCTCATGATAAAACAATGGGCTATTCTTTAAAACAACTCAAACTTGGAGTTGGGATGGAGTTAAAAGAGCACATCAACATTTTTTAAATAAACCTCCAGTACACCAAAACCCTCCAGTCTTTTAACCCCCCCGCTAATGGAACGGTTTAATCAACTGCAAAATGAACAAAGTTTTTTATACAATGTTGATGCACTAAAATATACAAAAATAGAAGATCCACTAAGATGAATGATGTAATGTACCTGTAGCAGGACATTTCAATGAAAAAACATTGTCTTGTGTCATTTAAGTTCAGCCAAGGTGAAGAGAGGAGCACTTCATTACAAAAGAAACTTCTTAATCACTCATTTATTGTGGTGAGTTTTGTAAATCTCAGAATGTATCCCTTTTCTTTTAGCTTTTACATTCATAAGACACTTGCAATGTGTATAAATAGCACTCTGCAAAGTGGTTTAAAGCAGGCCACATTAAATACTTCATTACTGCATACTAATCATTTTGGTTTGGACCTCTTCCGTTTAAGTAAATAATGTCCTTAACTGTATCCTTCCTGTTTATGGGCTGGAGGCCGTTCTCATTTCCCCTTTTTTATATCCTCGATTAATTTCCCTGCATGCACTGCTTACCAGGCGTTCGTGAGAACAAAACTCTAGGAATAAAAGGTAATATTCTGGTTCTTTCAGGGCGGTTACATTCTAAGGCTCAAACAAACAAACCCATCCACACCTTCACACAAACAGGTTGAGCCAAACAAGGAGCCTGATGAATGCAGCCAAAGGAATTACTCATCCCAGTCGGTCTGTCAGATTATTAAAATGGGTTTTATTTGTTAGTCAGAAAATGAGTAACATTCGATGAGACTAAGGAGTAAGATATAAATATTATTTCAAAGTTATTCTATTATTTAACATTCACATATCAGTACATACACATATAATAACCTTTACTATCATCTGCCTCCTCTCCATTAACTGAAATACACAAAAGTGCACGATCTAATAATATGATAATTTGACGTGGACATGTACGCTGTAAATTACAACAGTTAAATGTGTTCTAAAGATAGGAAATATTTAAAAAATCCCCCTCTATAGACATGAACAGGGACACCTAGATGACAAAACCGTGGCAGTTTCCCTTTGGCTTCATTCTCAGCAGCGGCGGGTGCCGCCAGTCAAAGGTGCCGCTAACACATTCACAAAAGATACCCCACCTACAGCACCTACAGCACCTACAGCTCTCCCCCCAAGATGCATTTTAGGACTCGGGACGTCCTCCAAGATGCAACACTGAGATGGATTTCCGGGTCACTAGCCAGAGGATCGATGAGACAAAGATCCAGGCACAAAAAGTTGTCAGTAAAGTTGTGCTGCTACTTTCACTCCCGATTCCTCTGACTGGTCGTATCGGATTTTCATGTTTGTCTGTCCGTGTGTACTTCAGCGTAAAGCACTGATATTCGATCTGCTCTATTTATCAGCAGACACAGAGGAGGTCTGAGTAAAAATGACTTTATTCAGTTTGTAACATAACAACATTATCGTGTTATTGCCGTGATGTAGTTACTGAGAGAAAGGACGAGAGTGGATATGAAAGCTTTGGGATTTGCCAGCTTTAAACGATCCGACCATGTGCATGTTACACTGAAATCTGCGTTAGGAATTTTCTCCAAATGTCCTCTTGTCTCGTATCTTTCCGTCTGTCTTTTGTCAACAGGGATCATTAACGTCTTTCACGAAGGAACATTTTAATCCCATTATATTTGGGTCTGGCACAAATCTGCTGCGTCTGTTGACTCAGTTTTGATCTCCTGTGACCACACGGAGTCTTTAGTCGATCATGCCGAGAGAAAAAAAGCACGTTTGTCCTCACTACTGTGTGGAGGTTTGGTAAATATGGCGACATCCCTCAGACCAGAACGGTTTCCGGGCTGAGACTGTTTCAATGAATGAGCAGAATGTCTCCTCAACAAATAATGACTCAACCTTGTAGCCTAGAGGTTAACTCTCATGGTTACACGAGCAGCCAAGTGAAAAGCTCTGGTACTGAATCAACAACACATCATTTGAAGGAAGTGTTTACAACATCATCATTTCAAGGGGGGTTCTGTGGACATGGGAGCGAGGAGGATGAAGCAATAAAACCTCTATAGAGTGGCTGCTTGACATTGAGAGATCTCAAACAAATAACTGCGATAAATAACACCAACTGTGCACAGGATGGTAGAAAAATGTAAATTCCTGCAGCAATGCAAGCCAAAAATAGTCATATTTATTTTCATAAATATCTTAACGTATGACTCCCTAAGCTTAAAATCATCAAGCTGTTCCTTCCTCTCTTTAGGATACCAGATGTTACCTGAGTAAGTAGAGAATGGAGATGAAAAAAAAGCCGTTTTCTGATGGCCCTTTTAAAATGTGTCCCATTAGCAGCAGAAACCCAATATTCCAGCATTCCCCTCTTCTACTTTGGGGTTAAGAGGTTCACAGAAAGGCATGATTGGAGAATAGACACATGAGAAGGAACAGGATAAAAAATGTTTTAAGGCTTTTAGATCAGTGGAAGGGTTATTAAATTGTGTTTTATATAAAGGGTCGGTATTATGCTCTGTGTGGTTTATTGATTTAACGCAAATCAAAATCAAGTGTAAATGCAAAAATTAACAATGTTACTGCTACTATTTTATCTTAACTGTTTCTCTTAAAAGGTTGATATGTGGCCCAGAAAAAAAACAGTGAGCATTCATGAAAAGGTATGTTTTTAAGATGAAACGTCTTTCTGAGTTCCAAAGTCCAAGTAAATTCAACAACAACTTAAAAAACTCCATTGCTGGATTAATTAATTGAATAAACAATATAATTTGAAGAATAACTTCTTTATTTCCCAACACTGATACAGTCCAGCCTACCTTTGAGTTGCTAATTCATGTATTTAAAAGCAGAACTCTACTTTCGGTATCCGTTATTAAACAACATTGCACTGACCCAAAAAGTGAAATATTTTCTTTCATGAATACACTTTTGTTGTGTACATGGACACTGCATCTGCTAACATCAGTACAATTTATATTCATAATTAGTCTAAGTGCTTCTTGGCAGCTAATGCATTCTCAATGGAAGTTTCTCTAAGTGCACCAGAGAGCCGACTAATGTTTGTGTTTGTGATGTGTGTGTCTGGCCACACACACACACACACACACACACACATCTGTAACTGGAGAGCAGAAAGTATTGAACAGCGAGCGGAGTGGAGAAACAGAAGGGGAAAGGGAGATACCCTAATTACAGTTGTTCTTCCTCAATGACTAGAACATCCTAATCACTTATCACTAATTACACTTGTGCCTGTCTGTCTGTCTGGCTGTCTGTCTGTCTGGATTGGGTAATTCCCTCTCTGGCTTGATGGCAAAATGTTTGGCTGGTTGTTTCTCTGGCCGACTGACCGCTTTGAGAAATGACCGATTGACTGGAAACACAATCGGATGAGTGTGTGACCGACTTATTGCCAGAACAAAATCACAGAGTGCAAAGCTGCATCTCAACTTGCACCACTCCGACCGCGCATTTCGGAATAACCACTTTTCAGTGAGAGAGGGAGTGAACCTCTGGGCAAAACCAGCTGAATGGATGGAGGTGAATGGTGTAATTGCTGTAGCTTGGCAATAATAATAAGAATCGCAATTAGAAAAGGAAAATAGAAGATTTGATTACCTGTTGTGGCAGAGCACGTGAGAGCGGCATAATGTGCATTATAAATAATGTCAGCCTCACAGCAATAACAATGAGGTAATGCAGGCGAGGAAGTAGGTTAAGAACCCTTATAGATATTAATTGCTGCAGACTGATGATGTCGGCAACAACTGAAGGCAATGACCACACAGCCCCCAGTCTATATTACAGTAAATCAGCCGAAAAGCCAGTTTACAAAAAAAGGTTAGTCTTTCAACACATTTACAAAGAACCTCGACTGGTCCTTTCCATTTGAATCACTGAGAGCGATCAACTATAGCGATCAGCTATTAAGACGTCTGCACCAGAGTTTGGTAAAATAAGCCGTATCAGCCAGCCGGAGACCGTTTGTCAGATTATCTCCGTCAAATCATTGAAAATATACCAGTTTTGTGTAATAATGAAATGTACCATCAAGCTATTAAGTTTGTAGCTGATGAGTTGATACGACTGCTGTAAAATACAGTGCGTCATGATGAACGTGTGCACACTGATCCCAATATGACGAAAAACAAATCAAGCAATAGCACATACGCATGCACACGCAAACCAACACACACGTACACACACAGACACACACACACAGCTGTTCCGGAACTCCAGATGGTGTGTGTGTGTGCGTGTGTGCGTGTAATGCTCCCTGCAGAGACGCACACTCTCACATATGCATGCGCTAACATAACCAGTAAACATTATGATAAATCTTTGTTCAGCTGACAGCAAATTACTTCAAGGATTTTATGTTGAGGTTATCGCAAAACTATGTACTTCCATCACATCCTACCAGAGGACCTCGCAATATTTGGTTGTGTGCGTCTGGTCCAGGAAAAAGCCTCCAACCCAATGAAAGCAAACAGATCTCTTCACTTTCATAGGTCTCACAAAGCAAACATCCCTGCTCAGATTTCCTGAATGTGATCGCTATAAAAGTAAAAAACAGTAAACTGTGAAACACACATTCACAGCGGTTATAAGAAACGTCTTTACTGCGAAAAACACTAAAGAGCCGACACAGTTTGCTCAGAGTGAACACACGTGCGTTTCAACAGCACCTATTTCCCAAGTTGATTTATTTATTTATTGAGATGACCCACAGATTGAATACAATTTGATCTAATCAGAGTACACCATCTTAATTAAAGTATTGATTTGTCAAGATATTTGACGCAGATGCACAAGCATTGTGTGTGTGTGTGTGTGTGCGTTGTTTTATGTGTATCTGTGTTGATTGTGTGTGTGTGTTGTTTGTGCAACACAGTCATTATTGAATGAGCCCACCGTGGATAAATAATCAAATAAAGAAAAGCAGAAGAAAATGAAGCTGCAGGCCTGGACACATTAAATATGAAAAGAAAGAAAAAAGTCATAGAAAAAGAGTCAAACAGAATCAGTGAAGCAAGAAATCTTGTTTCACAAAAGAAAAGGAGGAGCAAAGATTAAAGCATAAGTGACATTTTAAACCAATGCTGCCTCTTGGACCTGCATCGGTGGAGATTGAATGTGTGTTTGAATCACTCGGTTAAATACCGCCGCGCTGATGTCTGAAACACTGTAGTTCCTTTGCATCAGGAACAACTCGAGCATGACTTGAGAAAAATAAGTGCCAACTAATTAGAAAATAAAAAAGAGGAAATAGAGGTAAAGAAAGAGCAACCGAGTGCAGAACAAAGCAATGCTTTGTTTTCCTGGTTCATGAAAAGTGTGAGGTCATATTTGAGCCTGGTTGTTGTAGAAGTTAAAGTTCAAATTTAAGAGTTGAAGTGAGTGGCACAAAGATAAAAGACAAAGAATAAAATCACCTAAATCGGATTAAGTTAATTGATTCCTTTGTCAATACAATCAGTCATAACATTATCCAAGTAATATGAGTATTTCTCGTATCTGTCAGCGCGTTCAAATCATTTTGTGGATTTAAATCCAGTGGCAAACCCCTGCACCACCTACACACACACACACACACACACACACACACACACACACACACACACACACACACACACACACACACACACACACACCTGTTGCTGATGAATAATAAGTTAGCGCAGTTTATCTGCTTTATTGATTTCGAGTGAGTGTGCGTGTTTAGTTTGTTTAAATATATTGCTTTGAGCAACATAAACTGAAGCAGTCAGGAAAGATTCAATGAAAAGAAAACCTACAAAACACGCAACAGAAACAAATATATATTTTTTTAAACTACTCAGCAATGACTGTGGAGCTAAAATATTTTCAAAACCAGCAGGAAAAAAACAATCGATAAATCATGCAATGACATGTTAATAAGGGAAACATTTTGTGGGGGAAAAGATTTGAGGACTGGAGTAATTCAGAGATTTATAAATATTTACTCGATGAGATCTTCGTCAAACAATTATCAATAACGTGGACAAAATTACTTAAGTGAATAAAAGCGGATCATCGTCTGGTAAGTGAATAAATCACATCACTTTAACATTACGCAGCATTTAATACCGTTTTTTGATACCATCATACAACAATGATATTCTAAATCTAAGAGGTTTCTAGCCTCATATCATCATATCGCTACAATATCATCTTACATATTGCCAAACGCTGCGGTAGATGACTGTTTTCTATTATCAGCGCCCACCCGCACTCTCCCATAGCCCTCTCACATGAAGAGGCCTTTCGTCTCAAGCCACTAATTTGTCACAAACACACACACACACACACACACACACACACACAACACACACACACAGTCTGCCATCTCAGTAGAAACTCGCTGGAAAAAAAGACAACTAAGCAAAGCTTGAGGGGGAAAGAGAGATTACAGAATAACTTAAACTGCCGATCACAACAAGCCAACGACTTTCGACGTAACAGGAGACATGTGTGTGGCGCTCTGCAAGAAAACGTCAGATGTCACGGCTACTAGTTGGCAAAGTGTCCCGGAGGAATGAAAGCCAGTGAAGTCTTGTCTTCGGGCTTTTTACACTGCTGCAGTTTAATCCGTCCCCTTTCTTTTGATGCCCAAGTGGCTTTTGAAAAGGCCTTGGAGATGTTTAAATATCAAGGATTTAAAGGGGGTTGCAGCCAAGACATACGTTTCTATTTAAATCCCAGCAGGGAGGCGGGCACACATGGCTGCTGCTGGTCGTCTGAGTCCTCTTTGCGCGACATTTGTCCCCCCATTATATTTTAAAAAATATATCTTTTTTTCACCTTCAGTCCATAAAATCTGCTTTAACTGGTCGTGGCGACAGTGTGAACTGGTCAATGAACACGGTGGAGCAAACAGGAGGCGTTCAGTGTCTTCGAGCTCAACTAAAGGCACTCACCATCCCGCAAGGTGCAGCGGATTAAGCGCTGAGCTTTTCTGCTGGTCAGTCCTGCAGAGCCGGTGGTGGGTTGAATATCTGCTGACTAACGGTGGTTAGTGGTGACACGCTGGCTCCCAAACAGCTAGTGAGTCATAGGCTGTACAATGGAACATTTAGCCAGATTACTCTATTCCTGGAATATGATGTCTTCAATGACCCTATTTGTTGCTGCTCAGTGTCTGGTTTTCATATTTGTCATTTCTTTAATGGATGTCTTAAAGGTTTTTCTCTCAGTGAGTGTTGAATAAACAAACTTTTTTGTTGTAGTACAAACTTCTCAAACGCAGAGCTCAATTTGGAGTTGTAAATCCCTGACCTGCGTTAATTAACAACATTATTAAATATAGACGTCCCCTCGGAAAATACACAAAAAAGTTCAAATCTAGATGGACACAGACAAAACTTCCTTTTGAAAACAGCAAATAGAAACAGATCTATCAACAATAGAAGGGTTAATAGTTGTTTAGTGGAAATATCTCGTAGTGACAAATTACTTGTTGAATCAAACTCGGTCCCAAACGCAACGATAAAGTATTAATTTCCAAAAGTGATGAAACAGACATCAGCTCTGATGCAAAGATAAAGACAGAGAAAGTAAGAAATGAAAAGTCAATGTTGAGTTTTATTCGTCTTTGGTAGAAAATCTACTGTCCGTCCATCTGTCCATCCGTCCTCCCTTTTTTTATCCACCAATCCTTCAACCGTTCGCTGTCCCTTGTTCCATGTTTGACTTAGAGAGAAAGAGTTTTACCCTCATTTCACAGTGAAAGGCCTCTGAACAAAAACGGACTGTACAGGTCATTAAGTTAAACCACGCACACACACACACACACACACACACACACACAATCACACACACACAGGCTTGGGCCAGACCAGTTACCGCTCGTTAGTTGAGGTAATGTTTATATAGCATTATACCACACCACACACAGACACACACACAGATACAAACACACATACATCGTTATACATGGCTCCAACATGGGGGACTCAACAGTAAGAGAGAGAGAGACATGGGGGGAGAGAGAGGGAAAATGGGGGAGAAGGAGAGAGACGCAGACAGAGAGAGAGAGAGGCTGAGATGTAAAGTTATATTTGAGTCAGATGTAATAGCTGTAATTATATTGGCGATATGGAAGGCCTGAGTCTGGGTCTGCTGTGTGTGTGTGTGTGTGTGTGTGTGTGCGTGTGTGCGTGCTGCTGTGCGCGTCTGCAATCGAACAAAGGGCCGCTTGTGTCAGGGGCCTGCTCACTGCAGCTCTTACGGTAATGATATTCCAACGCTTGCCGTGTGTGTGTGAGTGTCTATCTGTATGATGTTGAGTCTAGAAGGGAAATGACTACCATGCAGTGCCAGAACCCCCCCTCTCACACGCACACACACACACACACAGGGGATTAGTTGTACCTGCAGAACATAGTTTGATATTTATGTATGGGGAGAAAAGGGATCGGGGTGGTCATATACAGACTGATTAGGTGTGTGTGTGTGTGTGCGCGCGCATGTGTGTGTGTAAAAATGAGAGCAAGCCTTTCTGTCTTCTTCCACTTGTATCATCTGTCTTTTTTTCTACGTCGATGTGTTTCATTTTTATCTTTGTCCCCGTCTCTCATTTTTTCATCTTCCTTCTCTTCTCTCCTCTCCCCTCCCTCCCTCCCTTCCTACCTCCCTCCCTCCCTCTCGGTTCAGTGAGTTTGGTCTGCGAAACTTTTACTTCCAATTTAGAAACAAAAATAAAACGGTTGTACCCCGTGTGTGTGTGCGGGTTAGCGTGTGCGTCGGTGACGTCATTAGGTGTGTGTTGGGTCCAGATGGATTTTCCACAGTCCTCTCCCATATGGGCGGGTCGCTGCAGCAGACAAGGTACCATGCCAGCTCGCCTCCTTAAATACACACAGGCGCACTGTTATTTCATTCCTGGACACATTATTTCCTTCACTGTGTTTTAAATCCGGGGGAGATATTGTCGGCCACCCTCGACCTGTTTCTCTGTGTCCTATCGTGGCCAAACGCCACGTGGCGATGACCTTTGATCTCCTCTGTGGACTCAAGGGAGAATGAATAGAACTTAATAACGATCAAAGTATCTTAATGATAATGTATGCGTTTTATATACTTTGTTTGACCAATTACTAATATCATAACTTATCTGGTTTTCTTTTCTAATCTCCACGTCACATTGATTTGTATTAATCCTAATTAACTAACTTTAAATCATAATTGTCTTCATGCTGCTGGAATTACTTCTATAATGCGCCTTTGCATACTTTTAAGAATAGTAACTTTTTACTTATTTAATATATAACATAGGTGGCACGGTGGCGTGGTGGTTAGCACTGTCGCCTCACAGCAAGAAGGTCCTGGGTTCGATTCCGCCCAGTGGCCTTTCTGTGTGGAGTCTGCATGTTCTCCCCGTGTCTGCGTGGGTTCTCTCCGGGTTCTCCGGCTTCCTCCCACAGTCCAAAGACATGCTCTGGGGATCAGGTTAATTGGGGACTTTAAATTGCCCGTAGTTGTGTGAATGTGAGTGTGAATGGTTGTGTGTCTCTGTGTGGCCCTGCGATTGGCTGGCGACCAATCCAGGATGTACCCTGTCTATCGCCTGAAGTTGGCTGGGATGGACTCCAGCCCCCCCGCGACCCTGTGTGCAGGATAAGCGGTTTGACAATGGATGGATGGATGGATATATAACATTTTAATTTGGATACAGCATGTTTATGCAGCATTTCATTTACAGCTCACTTTCATTTGGAATGTCACTCTAAACTCCAAGCATTTTTTTTTTGTGCTGAAACAGCCAGAAAAGTTAGCAGTGAAATCTCATCGCCAGCAGAAAATCCATAATCATTACCATAAATGCTGTAAATAAAGAGGAGCCTGACATTGGTCCAGATAAGATCAGACATAAGAAAGAGACGCAGAGATGGAAAATATTTACAGTGGCACCTGAGAAAAAGACAAAAAATATATAAATAAACAAGTTTACTGAGAGGAAAAAGTGGACCAGAGAGCTCGACGCAGTCAATCCGTTTTGAATGTTAAATGTTGTTCTTTCTCGGGAAAATATGTTGTCCTCCGTTTTGGTTTACATGTTGTCAATAGTGTGTTTCCAATTTAAATTATCTTTCACTATACAAGATAGAGAAAGTTACTAAAATCTTCAGGCTTCCAGCAAAATACAAACACACAAAATGGAGACAGCGCGACATCAAAGTAAGCAGCTCCATTTGATCATTAGAAATACAGCAGCATCCAACTTATTTTGCTGGAAATATTTATAAAGCATCAATAATTTTTTCAAGTGTTTGTATCTGTCTTCCCGAATTGAGACAACATTAAAAAAAAAGATTGTTGTGACTGGTAATGAATTAGTTTGTTGCTCTAAACATTATCACATCAAAACGCAAACAGGGCGCACGTCTGCATAACGCAGAGGCAATATGTACATATTCATTTTTTGTGAAATACTCCCTCGGGGCCAAAGAGAAGTGAAGATATTCTCTTTGCAGGCTCGAGATGAGGTCAGCTCGAGAGGTGTGAAATAGATCAAAGCCACCAAACCTAGTTTTCATGAATTAATTCAGTCGCCGTCCTGCGGGTGCAGAGCACTGTTACGTTTCTATCCGACCGCCTGGTTAACCGCATTTACCTGCGACATGTGACCCATTTCTGGATTCATTGATTGACTGGAATGAAAACCAGCAGGACCTCAAAGTCCTGACCAGCAAGATAAAAAAAACAATCTTATACCAAATGCGAAGGCTGGAATTCAAGTTGACTGTTTTATGATTTCTGCATTTTAGCGCAATATAGTTTTACACAGTGGGAGGAACAAAAGCAGCATGGAAACTATTCAAACCATTCCACTGAATTCATCAAATATGATTAAAAAAAGGTGTAAACGTGAAAGTGTCAACAGTGAGAAATAACTACAACACGTTAATGTCTTTGACTCTAAAAAAATAAATTAAAAAAGGAGGACACCTTTACAGAAACATTTAAGACAAATGATGGTCGTAAAATTTTATTTCTCCCCAAAAGCGATTGAATGGTCCTGAAAATGAACGCAGTCACAAAGGAAAAGACACAACGGTACAAACAGTGAGCTCGTGCACATAAAAGTACATTTCCTGACTTCAGGTGAGAGCAGCACTGCTACCCAAACACTTACTGATCAGTACTAATGGCCGTTACCATGGTAATCAATCATCACTCCACTGCCACCTATTTCCTCTCTCTCGTTGGCTCGATGACAGACAGCCATCAAATCAATCCCAGGTTGCACTGCTGCAGCATCCATCACAAGTTCATTCCTCTCTGAATAACTTTCTCCCCACTTTCTCTTCACTGGGTGTCTGGTTCTCCTGCTTTCCCATTCGACCCGCTCTCAGTCTGTGTTTGGTCTCGCTTTCTCTCATCCCTTTCAGACTCTGCATGTCTTTTTGTCTTTTGTTGTTGTACTAGCTCTGCCTTGGTTTAGCTTGTCTTCAAAATAAAAGACTGGCAGTGAAGTGTCTCTAAAATACAATGATCCAAAGCTGAGAACCAAATCTGATGAATTTCAGCATTTTTTTCCTGATGAATTTGAAAATGAGTTGGGCTCACGTTATTTATTTATTTACTTTCTAGCCTAAATGTGGTTTCTTCACGATATATTTAGTTTCTTTAGTTTTAGAATTAGTTGATAGCACTGTTTACATCTGCGATTACCACCATATTTGCGTTTTTAATGCTCCCTCTCTGTAAAAAAAAAAACCTTCCTAGTTTTGCACTTGGAAGTACCATCTTTAATGCAAACAGGATTCCCACGATTCACAACTACCCGAAAGAAAACTAAAACCAGTCTAGATGGTGTTTGGCATAATGACACTTGTTCTTTTATATTTTGCAATTATTGTGTTTTTAATCAGGACTTAAGCATTAAACTGAGAGAACAACAGCATCGTAACAACAAACACTTTAGAAAATGATCCTGATTACATGCCAAAAAAGAAAAAACTGCCAAAACTTATAATTGACTGTGAGTACAGACTTCTTCACAAATAAACACTGCGGAGAAAAAACAACAGTTTGCTGAATATCATAGAAGTGAAACAACCGTCTTGAACGCATGTCCGGGAAAAATGGCAACCAGTTGCACTGCTTGGCTCGGAGCCCATTAAAAAACAAAATCATGATCGATGGAGAGTCGCTGTCCCCACAAGAAGCATCTTCACCTTCACGTCAGAAGCTCTAAACATAACAAGATTTCTTTTCATAATGGTTGGAAGCCCCAGTGGTTCTAATCACTTCTGAATGGGTACATGAAAGCAGCGTCGCCCTTTGTTAGTAATTATACCTCAGACGTCGTGCAGGAAACTAATCCCATCCGAATGGAGCTTTTGTCTCTTTGTCTCTTTGTCTGTCCCCCCTCCCCACTTCAAGAGCACCAAATGAAGACCATATTACCAGAGATGCTCCCCGTAGATGGATGATGTCACCATTCCTCAAAAGCCTCATTGATGTTACTGCAACGATACACATCATAATCGTCATGATTGATTACTACAACCTTCCATGGTCGGTGTGCACGCCAGTGTGTGTGTGTGCGTGTGTGCGTGTGTGTTCATTTGTGTGTGAAGCACTAAGAGGATTAAAGGAAAAAGAGAAGAGTGAGTGGACGAGGCGGTGGAGACCGATGGAGGGGTCCGGAGTGACTAAGACAGGGCCATCGCAGAGATTTAGGGTGAGAGTACGTGAGGAGGCGAGATTAAGAGACAGAGAGGCGGCGAAACGAGAGAGAATGAAAGAGAGACAGCGGGCGAGAGAAGGAGAGAATTAAACAGAGGGAGGGATTGAGTTGTCCAGCACTCCATCACACCAAACAAGAGTAATGCCGAGGCCTTAAGGGTCTTTCACACACTTGACGGATGGTCGCGTGCATGTGTCCATGTGATTGTGGGAGTGAAGGGGTGCAGGCGGGAGGGGGAGGAGGGAGAGGGGAGGGGGGAGAGGGGGGGTAGTGGCAATGTGTGGGCCATTGCTACCTCCAGTGGCAAAAAAAGGCATAAAACTGTGAGACAAAACATACTGTATATTTGTATGCAAACGTAATATAGCGTATTAGCATGTATAGTTTTTAAAGGATTGTCTTTTCTTTAAAATAAATAACCCTTTTTAGGGAGAGAATATGCAAAAAATTCATTAAGCTTAAAGAACAAAACTTGTGATACTCTTGCTCTCATTGGTTGGGATGCGTGATAAGGCCCCTCCCAAACCAATCCTGATCAACATCCCGCCTCCTGGGACTTTCAATTTAACAATACGTTTATAAAAACTGCTTTAACAAGCAATCTAATAATTAGTGTTAATTAATTGCTAATAACGTGATAACTTGCCCAGCCCTACTAAATGTGTGCTGTTAAATCTGCTTAAAAGTGTTTTATTCCGCCCGTTTTTCTATGTTCCAAAATATTATTTTATATTCTGCTCTCTTCTCTTCTATTGTATTCTGCCGAATTCAAGGTATCTTTCTCTCTTTCTGTGTGAATTTGTTTGGAAGTGCATCACTTTCTGGCTTAGTTGTACTGCCACTGGCCCCAAACTCCGCTCATTCGTCAACACGTCTCTTCTAAAGAATCCCCTCTATTCTCCCTCTTTCTCTCTCTCTCTCTCTCCCCTCCCTCAGCCGCCGTCTCTCTCAGGCAACGTCTTCATTTTCTCATCAAAAGATGCTTCCTCGGCATGACAGCCAACCATCAACAATACTTCTTAAGCCCTTTTGAATGTGCTGCAGTTTCGCACATTTAAATCAAAACATTACAGAAATTGAGAAAGGAAACAGATTACGCGCACACAACAAAAGCTCTTTACGGTTACAATTAATAGATTTTTGGCTCATATAAAGATTGAAACCACTTAAGAATCGCCTATTCTGCCAAGGCAGAGGCTTTCGGTAATGCAAAGAAACATTGTAATGGCTCTAAATGAAACCATCCTGGCTTAGCATCTGGCATCAAAGAGCTAGTTAATATTATTCAAGATTTTCACTTCCTCTCTATTAGAATGTCTTTATCACGTTTTTTTCCCCATCTTGCTGGTTTTCTCTCCATCTCTTTGGTTTCTATTGTTTTTGCTCATCTCACAATGTAAATCACCGGCCGTCTCTCTGTCCTCTCTCCTGAAGCTTTCTTACTTCTACTTGAGCGGTGGCAGGAATTTGTCATTATAGTTCCATAGAAACGCATAAAACATGTTTGGCTACAACCCCACGACACACACACACACACACACACACACACACACACACACACACACACACACACAAAGTTACACACACACACACACGCACACACACACACACACACACACACACACACAGTTACACGTATTGGTCTTGTCCTGTTTGTAATTATCAATCCATTTGGGGATTTGAGGATTTTCTCTGTGAAACTTAAAAGCTTGTTTTTCTGTTGAACAAAGCCACATCAAAAACCAGCACACAGACACACAAACACACACACGCACACAGGATGAACCACAAAACGTGATTGTTTAACAAGGAAATTATATGCACAACCTCACACACAAATACACACACGGTGGACACAAGAATCTCTGAGGAGTGGAAGCCACAATGAGTGATGATTATTATTTTTAAGGGTTATTATTCTTGTGTGCATTTGTGTGCGTGCATGTGGTCTCAGGCTTCTTATGAAAACTGAATGCGATTGAGCGATTTAACTGTATGAAACATTTGTCATAAATTTAAGGGTTGCATTAGATCATTTTTTACAGACGCACACATACAAATATAAAACGACTCAAACTCATTGACACACACACACACACAGACACAGTATTTAAATGGTAAGTTAATAGTAGGAACTGAAAAATTGAGGGACTATTCCCAGTGAAGCCTTGCTGTAAGGGCCTATCACGGCTGTTGACTGAACTTTTAACTCAATGAGTCTTTGGTTAAAAACAAACAATTAGAATACACGTAAACTCAGATAGATACTTATTTATACTTTTTTTTTAGGAGGTTGAGAAATTTCTTTCTTTTATTTTCCATAACTGTGAATAAGATACAACTATAAACATATCTGTGCATGGACATGATGTTAGGGTGAAAATCACTTCTACTGAAAACATTTTTATTTTTAAATAGATGAGAAATTAAATTTCTGAAATCTTTCCAAGAGGATAATAAAAGGAAATTGAATCACAGCTCTTACTTTTGCACTGTGAATCTAGAAAGTAAATGAAATGAAATGAAATAGGAGGAGCAATGATCTTCTCACCAATAAATGATAACGATTTAATTTTCAAGGTCATTCTTGAAATGAGTCTCAGAAAGATAATAATTTTGCGACGGGCCTTTTGCTTCATCAGACATATAACAGTTAAGAATTGAAAAGATGAGGATGATATTAAAAAGTTCATCCCAAAGTTGCTCAAGTTGGCAGTAGATATATTGCAGTTTCCTGAAGAGACTTCTATTGGCTGTGGAGATTAAGCATGACCCATTAGGGAAGGATCATACTGGGGCTACAACACATCTATTGTATAGTATGTGCTCTCTTCTCTTGACACATAAAAACACACAACACATTTCTATAGTCTGTCACTAAGAGTTTAAAAAAACATTTGTCATTTTTGTCCCATGTCTCCTTAAGGCAATGTCACACACACACACACACACACACACACACACACACACACACACACACACACACACACACACACACACACACACACACACACACACACACACACACACACTTTTGTCTTAACAATGGGATAAAAGCAGCAGCATATACACACACACACACACACGCACACGCACAGAAAAGAGAGGGAGAGCACACTGTGTGTGTGTTTGTGTGAGGGATTTATCTTGTAGGGACATAAATCTGAATACTGTGTCAAATTGTGCCCTTTTTGGGTACAAAATAAGAAAAATTGCAGGACCTTCTAAGTAAAGTAAATCAATACATTTTAGGTTGAAGAGGGCTTAAGCTTAGGTTTAGGTTAAGTGTAATAAAATAATGCAAAGGTTTTGTGGGCTACGAAGATGATGTGCGGAAAGTAAAGAAGAAGAAAAAGAACATAGTAAACATTTTGCTTCTTCTGCATCTGATTTTTTGTACAGATCGTTTTACCCTCAATGAAATGACTAACTGCTCTTTGTTGTACGAGCCCATTATAAAGAGTAAATCATGTGGTAAAGACTGGTGTAGGACCTTAGGAGGAGTTTGTACAGACAGGCACAAACCAAAATGACCAAACTTTTCTCAATTTGTGACTCCTGTTGCATTTGATCAATTTCATGCTTCAAAAAGCATTTTGATCCTCATTCATGTAGTCAACAAATTAAAATAATATTACAAACAGTATCCGATTTGTTTCTTGTTGAACTCAAAGACATTTTCAGCCCAGGTAGAAACATTTCTTTCGTATAATCCAAGCTCAACACGGGTCATGGGAAGCGTATGCTGAGTCCCTACATTACACAAGTGCCATTCTATTTTAATGAGACTCGGTCCCGGAGGGGGGGGAGGGACTGCATTTACACAGTATGGCTCCCCGCACCACAGCAGTAGTAATATGTTTTAATGAGTCGGCGCCAGCCAGAGGGACTAAATTTATTCATCACGGCTCTCAGGCTGAGATCTGAGAGGCTCTTGTTTAAATGACTTCTGCACCGGCCGAGTCAGTTCAACACCAACATGCCGTCTCGGCAGAGCAGAAACAGAAAAGTTCAAAGGGCCTCTTGGATTTGTCAAAGTTCTGAAAGTGTGTTTTCTCAAAAGTTACAGGGTGTTGTACTATTTCATTCATCAAATCGGTCCTGTATGTTCAGATCATTCTCCACGTGCGGTGAACGTGAATCAGTTAAGTTAGCAGAACACGTGTGACACCAGCGCTCGTTACTTATACAAACATCAGCTTCATGTCATTTGTACAAATCACATCAGCCACACAATCCGAGGTCCCTGAATGGAAGCTGGGATGTCTTGATTGCTTTTGAACACTTGCAGGTTGCTGGAAGCTGATGCCGCCAGACGCAAATGGTGGACCAGAGGCACAGCTCTCCGATGTGGTATCCTTGAACCGATGGATCGGTCCATTAAACATGAATGAGTGAGGCCATTTAGCCTCTGGCATCGCATGCAATATTTAAGCCCGACTATGGAAGCAGCTTTTAAATGAGTTCTCTCATTTGACCCACGTGACTCTGTTACATGTAGGTACAAGATGGAATATGTACACATGTAACACTGAAATGACTGGGATAAGGGGGGAATTCAATGTTAGCACGGCGGAGAATAGTTCAGAAAAATAAAACATCTCAGCTCAGTTTTATTTCTATTTTTTTTCAAATAGTTTTTACGGATTTGTTGTGATCAGGACGCTGTTGGTGTGTATGCAGTCTCCGTGGATTTGGTGATCCGAGCACAAAGAGATGCACAGCACTAACCATGATTATATTGAGTAGTATGTGGTGAAACAGGGGCAGACGAGCACCTCGGAGAGCTCCTTTGCTGCTGACGGCAACAACATCCGGAAACATTTACATTATACAAATCAGTGCGCCGCCATGATGTTTCACCTGCGTGACAAAGTAAGACCTCTAGCGTAGGTCCGAATAACAGACTTGTTAAGACTGGGATTTGTTGCAGTGTGTCTGCACCGAGACGGGAGAAAAGGATTTGTGTGCAAAAGTGCTGTAAGCCAGACAGACACCTCGGCAGACGAGGGTGATCTGCAGTGTGCAGGTTCTCTCTTTTTACTTTCTGTTTTTTTTAATCAAAAAATACGGGCAAACCACAAATTAATTGTGAGATCACAGCTAAACAATTTCCCTTCATCTCTCTCCTCACCTCGACTGAACTTCTCAATGGTTACACATATTTCAGTGTCTCTCGCTGCCTTTCGCTCGCTGTCTGCCTGCCCTTTGGTGTCACTTCTCTGTCCTGGCATTTACGAGACAAATGCTAGTGTGTCACAACTTGTCACTCACACCCCACAAACACACACAAGCACACACAAACACACGCGCACGGCTAAATGCTAGAGTGTCAGCAGGCCTGTCAGATCGAGAGTCAATGTGGAGGGACCTCTCGACTTGGCAGGACACACTTGACTCACAAACTCATGCTCGCGCACACACACACACACGCAAAAGCATGTAGACACAAATCGGGTGGAAACATGCAGAGATGCAGAAGCGTGCACAGTGGGGGGGAATTAACAATATGCAAACGCATAACCCACCATGTGTTGTTGACACCTAAACAATGGAAACACAATCAATCTCGCTGTCTATTATCCACAGGCACACACACACACACACACACACGCCTCACACGGTTACTAAACAGCATCATGCTTCAAAGGCGGAAGTGAGACAAAGAACACAGTCCCCTGGCGTTTGGTACCAGATGGTGACTAAACATGGGGAGCGGTTTGGTACCAGTGTGATGGATGGAGCGTCTCTGCTGTTAGTTTACACTCGACGGTTTGAACAGTTACACTTTGCTGCTCTGCTCCTCCTGTGATGGTGGACCGATTGTATACTACAAATAACTAACACTACTTTAGCAAAATGTTGCAATACATCCTCAGAACTAATGGAAGCTAATGGCATTTCTAAATGAGCAGGATTGTAAAGTATCTGATCTTCTGTAACTCAACATTAGATACACGGAACTTTAACTTCTAAGTGAACATTAATATAAATCAGTCACAGTAATGTACTATTAGTAATGAATTGATAAATTACCACCAGTGAAATGAAAGATCAAGCTGTCACATTAAGCTGTTTACAACAATCGCTCCCCATCATCTACAGACTACTAAGAAATTAATTTTAGTGTTGATTTGACAATACAGATATTCATCCCTCTCGTTTTATGCCGACAGCTCAAGTAGATAAACAGGAATTTCTGTCAACACATTGAATTTGCAAACGGAAAAAGGTGCTTCAGCAGGCAAACTTTGACTTTTACAAACATGTCCACTGTTTTTAGTCTCAATTCCGTCTTCCTCTCCCCCTCTCTCGCCACCCTTCTCCCCCTCTCACTCTCGATGTCTCCGAGGGAGGCTGAATTTGACAAGTGGAAGACAAATCTGGGCCATCACCACCCGAAACAGAGGACCCACTTTAAGCGGGCATAGAGGTCATCGCGCCCACGTACACGCACAAACACACACACGCACGCACACACAGGCGTACGTGCGCACACAGATCAGTTCCATCAGTGGGCATATGCGACCTGACAGCTTTCGGAGAACGAGGCAGAGAACTTGCAGAGAGTCGGAGGTAAATGCATCACTGCACAGTGTGTGTGACGTTGTGCAGAAAGTCAGTCATACAATAAACTAAGTAACTATAAAGACACACGCGCACGCGCACGCGCACACACACACACACACACACACACACACACACACACACACACACACACACAAACTCTTTCACTCACATTCCTCGTTCCCTGTGTCTTCGCCTGTGTTTGTCTGTGTGTATGTATGAGGTGGTGCTGCACATTTGGAGGCCTGCAGCAGGTAAATTGAGGTCAGGGGAAGTCAAAAGAAAAAAGACAGACAAAGCGTCTGTGTGTGTGTGTGTGTGTGTGGGTGTGTCTTTATCCTATTCTTTTCAATGTATAAATGTTCAGAGATTTGTGGTACAAATTTTCACATGCTGTAAATTGTTCCGAACCGAAGAAAGCGTTGTGTCCCCAAAAGGCACCGATCGGGAATCAAGCGCTACATCCTGGGACACATTTCAAGGTTTACTTCTTCATCTCAATCTCAGATACGTCTTCATATCTGAGGCAAAGTCCACTTAGGCAACGTGACGTTAAATGGAAAGTGCAGAATTTGTAATCTCCTCGGTTTGAGGATCACAGACAATCTCTTCTGATTGCAGCCTGATACAATAAGTCTATTCTCCGACAACCTGTAACTCACCAAGATAACCATCATATTTTCAGTGTGTACAAACACACTTTTATTGATGCGGATTTTAGAGTTTTCATCTTTCTTCCTCATCCTTCAGAAGAACTTTATTCTGTAGGAATGTTATATTCAAGTAGTCTATACGTTATTTAACCATCCCCCCCTGCAGAAAAAGAGATTCAAAGATTAAACAAGAGGGGTGAGAGTTTTAACAGCCAGTATAAACACGGGGGAAAGAAGAGATTGGATGGAGATGTAAGGGCCAATCGACCAACACTTTAGCTTCAACAGGACGAATGAAAACTCCTCAGTGGCCGTCATGCAGGTGGGAACGGGGGAGTTTACAAGATATAAACACCACCGCAGAAGACGGACAGATGAGAGGAGGCTTTAGTTGAGGATTCCAGAAGAGCGACGGCTCCGCGGTTAACAGCGGAGCCTCTGAAGAGTGCAGGTGTGCTTGTACTGCCAACCATAAACCTCAGAGACCCGTGCTGCTATTCAGCTGTCACTGTGGTGGCAAACTCTAAATAAAAACATACTCCTTGTGCCATTCAAACCCATACTGCTGGTTGTTTTTTTCCCCCACACAACATTAATAAGAGGAAAAAAAGGTAACCGTGCAAAACATCAGCTGACATTTCCTCGCTGTACAGAAAATACACTGTCAGTGACAGAAGACGCTGGTTCGCTGAGTGATCTCGTCGTGCTGAGTCCCGTCATCTCTCTGAAAACTCACGGGGCGTATTTATTTAAGGGGGGTGGAGGTGGGGCAGAAATGGTTGCTACTATTAAATTCTTTGAAAGGACACTAAATGTTGAGTTTAAAATTATAACCTTGTCACACTGCAGGAAGCATGAATTATGCCGTCTGCAGTGTCTCCAAGCCTCACATGGACGTACTGACCTTTACACACACACACACACACACACACACACACACACACACACACACACACACACACACACACACACACACACACACACACACACACACACACACACACACACACAGCAACTATATTATTAAAGGAAAAGGTCAGTGAGAATGGATTGTACATACTGTACTATGTGTGTAGGCACACCTACATGCATTTTAGTTTACGGCTTCATTAATCCTTTTTTTGTGTGTCCTCAGAATTATTTGAACCAACTTTCTTTATGGTGTGTGCGCGCGTGCGCGTGTGCGTGTTCACTTACAGGTTTTTGACCTGTAATAACATCGTGGCTGGAAAGAAAATGATGTCTTGAAGCAGGTAGAGTGAAATGCGTTTTTTAGCACACACGCACGTACACCTCCTCTGCACACACGGATTCCTTCTCTCTGTGACACACAACCATGAGGTAACGGTCATTAGGCGTGTTTCCATGGCCACGCAGACAAAGACTTGTTTATGCGCGCAGGCTCATGCACACACACACACGCACACACACACACACACACACACACACACACACACGCACACAGTGCTAAAACAGCATTTTGTCCGTGAAGTCTATTTCCATGGTTAAGTTGTGATGAATGACATTAAGTTGAAGTCAATGAGATAGTCCAACGCCATAATTCATTTCAGCACAACTCATGCACACACGCAGCCCTGAACAAACACACCGCACAGTGTGGGCCATAATTCAACACACACACACACATTTGTGCACAGTCAATGAGACCGCAGTGTAGCATAATTCACTGTAAAGATAAATGCCCAGTGTGCATTATCACTGGGTCTGTGCGGCTGGCTTCTGGCATGTGTGTGTGTGTGTGTGTGTGTTGTCCCTCCTGCTCAGTCTCCTTAATGGGATGACGTCAGCACATCAGGACCAACACACGGTTATGGTCCTGATGTTATAAACCAGCTCTTACCACCTATTAGCGATCATGAAAACTTAAATCCATCCATCTTTTTTTCCCTGGACATAATTTTTTAGGGGTTTTTATTCATGTTGGGGAGCATTAAAGATTCTGCCGGGGAACAAAGAAACTTAAGGTTGGAATCTCCCAGACAGACATGTCAGAAACTTTCAAATACTTAAATGAATTTGCCTTTGATGAGGGGTTGAGGGAGAAATATAGTACCCTGGAACTGCAATAAGTGAAGGCAAGTTTTTAGGTTAAAGAGCAAGGGGCTTTTCTGTGGATTTATTTTAATGTCTTTTCCTTCTGAGATGTTTGTGAAGTATTCAGGGGTGTTTTTCTTGTATGTTTTGAAGGTTCATTACATTATACAAAGACGCCCCTGTATCACGACTGCCAGAAAAGATGAAGGCGAAACAAGAAAGAGTTGATTTTATTGCAAAGAAGGACTTTTTTAACTTGTGCGAGTCACCCACACACCGTGCAGTACGAGCTTTCCAGATGTGTGTCAGCTTAAGAGAGCTGATGTATTAGCAGTGGTTAATTCTGGACAAATAATACAAAGTGGAGCCAGCAGTATGTTTACTGAAATACTCCACCCATATGTTTGGACTGTAAAAACAAAGTATGTGACAAAAACTCAGCTTGCAAGCCCCTCAAGTTCAAAGTAGTAATACGTAACTTGGCATTGAAGTCCCAGAGTATCTCATCCAACCTAAATGTTTAAAACAAGTATGCAAACTATAGCAAGGCAACTGAAATATCACGTTTTAAGTCAAAATAGTTGATTCACCAAAGCCTATTTGAGACCAGTTTGTGTGTCCTGCTGACTCTAGTCAGTGTGATGTTGATGTGTGCAGGATACTTTTGATTAAATGACAACTTCATTAAAAAAAAAAAAAAAAATTTAACAAGTTGTATGTGTACGCATATGTAATCGGTAGTGTAATGTAGCTTCTCCCCGTGTTGATGCTTGTAGCGAATGAACATCCTCTCCTCTTGTTTTGCAGCATTATATCTCCATTTCCTACAGGAAGACACCGTTTAGCTGAACTGCTGTCCGTGAAAACAAGCATTAAATGGGACAACAGCTCTCTTTCCCCCCCAGGCCCGAGGAGGCAAAATGAGGTCACGCCGGTTCACCCTGAAGAGCCGGAACTCGCCGTCTCTGTTGAATTTTCAGGCTTGTACCAGATGATCCCGTGCAGGTGGAACACGCTGGCTGACCCGAGCCAAAGGTTCAGAAGCAGGAGGTGTTAATAACGCTTCTCCGTCTGCGTTCCTCTTCTTCCTCCCCTCATTAGTCCTCCTCGCCGGTTTATGCCTTTAAGAGGATACACTTTATTACTACTGAAAATCTGTTGGTCAAATGCAATAAAAAAGGATTTCGAGATGAATTGCGCAGCAGTTTGACCTCAACCTTCACTCCCAGCCCGACATCAATCACACGCTCACCCATGCGCGCACGCGCACGCACACGCGCACGCACACGCACACGCACACACACGAGACCAGGCTTCAATAAAGCAAACTGAAATCAACTGTAAAATCCAGTCTCTCACCCCCCTGAATCTCTCTCATTCTTTCACATCCATCCATCCAACCGTTATTAAATTGCACGTCTGGCTAATTCTATAACAGAGTATTGCCAGCCTGCGTTAGATCATTTAGAAAATTCTATCTTCAGGGCATTTTGATGAAAAAAAAAAAAAAAAAAGCAACTGGCATTCGTAATCAAATTTCCTAATCTCCCTTTGATCAGCTGAGGACGGGGGGGGCGGAGAGCAACTACAGTCTGGTCACGGCTGGTTTAGCCGCCGCTCTGCTCGCCACGATTATCGATACCGTTTCTCAACCGTAGTAGACACATTCCCCCGTTTGAAAATAAGCTCGACAGTTAAATTCCTTGACCTTGGAGCGTTGCGGCGGTGAAGCGCTGGCGTGACCCTCGGTTGGGTAGCAGCTACCTCCTGATCATCTCACGGTGTGCGGAGACGTGTGCAGCCTCCGGTGTTGTTTTCACATTCACCCCGTGTGGTTGAATGTTTACGACAAGCTCGCTCTATGGGTTCTTTCGAACCTTGACCACGTCTTTCAGTTGTATAACCACCGACACAGTTTATTTTTCATAACCAAGACCTTATGACATTATAGCGTGGCATATATTGTAGGAAGCGAGAACTGAAACTTGAAGAGCTTTTATATTAGATGTAAAAATATTGAAAAAGACATTATTAGTGAACAAAGGTCCAGTTGAGTCGTCCGATATCTGAATTCTTGGCTGCTCTTTTTCCTTCTTTCCATAATAACAGGAAAGTTATGACTCTCTACCCTTCTCCCTCTATGTCTTCTGCTCTTCCACCCACTCCATCGCTTCGGCGAGCCATTTCTCTGTCTCACGTCCTTCACCATCTCTCCGTGCCGTACACATATTTCCATTTGACACCCTCTCTCTGGACCGCCCTAGAAATGGCAGCGTGTCTGTTCAAATTCAGCTCCCATCAGTACCCCCCACACACACACACACACACACACACACACACACACGAGAGGGGACAATTTATTCCAGGACATGAGAACTGTTTTGTTTGGTACTCCCCTGTTTGTTTTCCGTTTCTCGCTCTCGCTCTCTCTCTCGCTCCCTCTTTTTCTCCCCCACTCCAACAGATGGGGTATTTTAATGAAATCAGCCTTGCCTGTTCCCATCTGTGTGAGAAATGAATTTCACCATTTTTTAAATGAGGGAATTCACAATGAGACAGGCTGGAACTCAGGGAAACCCGGCACCAAGTTTTTTGTTTGTTTCTGACTCTGCTCCTGCTTTCACTCCACAACGTCTATCAGTCTTTTTCTTTCTTTCAGCACATGCACTTTATTTAATACATCTCGTGTTTTTCGTCCAAGCGGCACATTTAAATGAGCAGATTAAAACCACTCGGAAACGTTGAGCTTTATTCACTAATCGCTCTTGAGAACAATCGTTTTCCTAAACCCACTAAACCAGATTTTACAAAGATTCTGAAATCCGTCAATGTTTTCCTATTTGAATTAGTTTTTTCGTACAAACAGAATTCACAAACAGACTTTGATGTTTTGGCATAATAATCGGTTACTGAGTTTTTCATCAAATACAGTTTAAGTAGAAGACAGAAATTTTTTTATTGAATGTAATTAAACTGGAGTAATCTGTATTTTTTTCAGTAGTGCACTGTTACTGTAAATATATATATATATATATATATATATATATATATATATACACACACATACATATAATACAATCATTTAAAAAACAGTTAGTAGCAAAGCTTTATCCTCAAATATTAACGAGGCTTCCAGTATATTTTTCAAAGCATTATAGACTTTATAGTAAACTAGATAAACACCACACTGACACCGCTGAATGAGTAAATGCTTCCAACCCAGCTTTTATTTGCACTACTAAAGCAACTAGATGTGGCCGAGCTAATAATAAGACTTTGTCTTGCAATTCACTGCCTCCCGATTTTTGTTTGTGCGTCTCAGGTTGCGTTTGTACACATAGCCCTGCATTTTCATCCCCTTTTATGACAGCTGGTGAGTGTTTACTTAATTAATCCAATTTATTCTGCATAGCCCAAAAGCACACATTTTCATCAGAGGGCATTAACAGTCTTTACACGTGCGACGTCCTCCCAAAATCCCAAAATCCTCACTCGGCGTTTCCGCACATGGCTCATTTTCAACTGTATCCCTCTGCTGTGTGAGCTTGGGTAGATGTTGTCTTATAGAGCAAACCCGTGTAGCAGATTTCACCTGTAAGTGGACCTGGTGGCACTGGGGGTGTAATTAGCTCCGCACAGAGAGATAACAAGACCCGAGGTGACAGTCCCATTAAGCTAGAGTTGCCCCACTTAGAGCTCACTTTAGCACTCATCAAAACCTCACACTAAACACGGGGGACTTCCACTTCACGCTTAATATTGTACATTTTACAACATTATTTGAGGACTTGTCATTGTAGTATAGTTGCTAGAATTTGAAAATCTGATCAAAAATCACTCAAATCAAACTTTGCAGTGAGGAACCGAAGAAGTGCGTATGGGTGAGTTAATCTCTGGACCTCTATTTGCCCAACTGGTTTGAACTGGTCGTGTTGGGCAGTGTGCATCACCCCGTCTGTCCAGTGTGGCCGTGTCACGTTGTGGATAAAACACAGCGACAAACGTCCACAGGGATCATTTCAGAAGCATCTTCACGCATTTTATTTGGTTCATTATTATTATTATGTATCCGTCTCATCTTTTCGATTCAAATGAACCCAATCTAAGAATATTTGTTTCCAAACATTTACTTTTCGGTTGTTTCGCCGTGCTTTATAAAAGATATTTTGAATTTGCATAAACTCTTATTCTGCAAATATAACAAAGCGAGGCATTTGAGTCTACTTTGCCTCACTTAATTAGTTCTTACTATAGTATATCGATTTTGAAAATTCAATTTTATGGGTTTGTTTACACTGAGTACTGCTCTGAAGGACTTACCCTTTCAAAACTGAAATCTTTAAATAGCAAACTTTCAGCCGCAGCGCTTTCATTTAGAATTGGTCGCACACAGGAATGTTGGGTTTGTAGGGATGTCCTTGTTTCTTCACCTGTCGGGGACACGACGCGTGTATTTGGTTTTCAAAAGACTGTTTGCACGTAAAGAATTCACCTGCGTCTGTTTGCACAAGTCTGCGAGGGACTTTGAGCGTGTTTTCTCAGGTGTGTTTTAAGGAAGGCAGCTTTCAGACATGATGTCTGACGTCACCTACATTATATACTCACACACACACACACACACAGGTTGGCAAGTTAAACCAGTTAGCTACTTATAAAACAGAGAAGTCATTCAGACAAACTGCACCTGCTTTTGAAATGGCCAAAGCAGCAATTACACTGGAAGAGCGAGGCTCCAGGACACACACACACACACACACACACACACACATCTACCCGACGATACCTTAATTGAATTCCAAGCAGACTGTAGGGGAAGAGGCCAGAATAATTACTTATACAAATAGCCAAAGCAAAATAGAGTTACAGAGAGCGGATTAGAGAGGGAATACAATGGCTCCTAAAAGTGTAAATTTAACTGAGAAGCAGCTCTCTGTCATACAACCTGTGTGTGTGTGTGTGTGTGTGTGTGTGTGTGGGAGTTGATGCGTCACAAACCCACTTGTTGCAGTGGCAATTAAAATATGCAAATTGAGGAATGTTTGGGTAGAATCTGATGGGCTACGCTTAACTGCACTCCGTGCTGATTGATCATGAATATACATAATCCGAAGAAAAATTTGATCAGAAAGTCCCTAAAGCACACGCTCAACCAGACAGACGCATGTATGTGTCACACGTGTCCTCGTGCTCACATACAGTGCGCGAGGCTTTGAGACCCCTGTGTGTGTGTCTGTGTGTGTAAGAATGAATAGGTGCGTCATGATCGTAAACAAGCATGCAAGCCTGCATCTTCCTCATAACCCTCATCATCAGAACTCGGGCAGGGTGCCTGGAACATATGCAAATATATTTACCCCCAAAATATGCAGATGTGTTTTAGGCACAGGATCAAAATTGACTTCTACAAAGATTCTACCGAGACTCTACAGCGCCTACCAGCCGTTATTTGCATATAAGTCCTATTAGCAAGCCTCTGGGTCCTGATTGACCGAAGAAACCAGTGTTTACTTGCCATGTTGACGAGGGACGTGAAAGGTCAACGAGTCAAACCCCTCACAGGGGCTGGTAAAGTCTGGCTGGGATTATTCTAGCCCTCATCAACGTTGTCTTCAGCTGCAATATAAGAAAATTGTGTGATTAATCCCACGGTGCACTAAAGATTTAGCAGCAAACGGCCGACAGAAAGACAGGCTTGTGAACATACAGTGAGACACATTCCATATGCTTGATTAAGTTAAATAATTACTCTCCTTTTCTCCCCTAACGCAACGTTTTATTTCCCGTTGTTTCCATCATGTAGTTGCTACATCTGTCTGCTTCCGGGCGTCGAGCAGGTCGAGTACGTTACCTTTGTCAAAGCAGAGCCTGACCCCCGAGGACCGAGAAGCGGAGGTGAATCATACACTCGGAGTTTAAGACAAAACGTGCTACACCAAGCAAACATGAACCAAGCCACAGAGCTCCGGTTTGGTTCAGCGAAGGAGTTTGAGCTCCTCTGGTGGAGCAGCCGGGTAAACGTCTTTCCACATAACGGAAGTCACTGATCTGTGTGCGCGCGGAGCACTGCGCTGCTGGCGAAGAGGTCGGACCCTCAGCAAACAGCCGCTGGGCAAACACAAGGATCACAGGCGCTGATTGGCAGTCAGATATTCTTCTTAACGGGCCTGGCTTATCTCACGTCTCTGTGTCATTACGTTCTCCAGCGCCGCTCTCTGTCTGTCATTTAGAAAGTTTCAGGTCACTGGGCTCCGAGCGGGCTTACGGCTGTACGCCCCTCGTTCAAATCACAGACGGGGAACGTAGATGTGAATGATAACCGGCGACAGGCCCTTTGCTCACATGCAGCATGTACTCATATCTGTGTGTGTGTGTGTGTGTGTGTGTGCATTTAACGTTAAGGAGCCCCATTAATTATGCTTTTCTGTAATCACTTTCTGGTGTGAATGAACCCTTTTGTGTGCGCGTGCTGGGGGGGGGGGGGGGGGGGGGGGGGGGGTTATCGGGGCTAAACACAATGCTTGTGCGTGTTGGGCAGTATGAAATAAATCAATACTGAAGTCTACCGTTAATGCCACTTCAGCGCCTGAACTTTTAAAGCTGAATTAGAAGAATAGATCCAAGTGTCTCTGGAGGGGGCACATCTTTGTGTTTACGTATTTTTAATGAGTTGAGGAAGTACAGGAAGATGGTTCTCCCTCTAAGTACAAAGAAAGGTTTGCTACTGGCTCTGTGAGTGTGTTAGGACCCTGCTGACGTAACTCAGCTCTGTACTTTTCCACCTGCTGCTGACAGGCAAACTAATAACATTTCATTTAATTTCATCATGTCATTATCCATTCTGAGTCATTGTGTTGACGTTGGTTTGTTTCGTGAGCGGCGAGTTGCGCGCACGCACGCAGGGGACACGGTCGCGTGGCATTGAAGCTGTGGTGGCAGCTGACTGGAGCGGGTAACTTAAAGCTAACAAGCGATGGCGCTCAGTCCCTCATCTTTCCATCTTAATTGTCACTATTACTTTTAGAAGAGAAGACAAAAGGCACTGAGATTAATGCAATAGACAAACAGAAGGACACGTTTATACAAAAAATATCTATCCACTATCCAGCTTCTTGGAACAAGTAAAAACTAGTTTCATTGTTCCTGATCTTGGGAGACGTACACTGTTACACACGTCCTCTTCAACACAAGAGTACTTTTCCATCACCTTTACAGTTGATCCTTCAGAATATTATAACTAATTGCTCCTTTGAGGGAACTGGGCCATGTCAGAGAGAAGAGACCCTTTTTCGAACGTATTCCCTCCTTATAATTCTTAATACACAATTACAGGTCAGAATGGGTATGTGTGTGTGTGTGTGTGTACTAACCGTATTGATGTCTGTATCTGTGTCCCAGAAAGGCATGACTGTTGAATCTGTCTTTTAATGAATTTAATAGTTCCATCATTTTTCCTTTAACCATGAACACTGGTGTTCCACACACACACACACACACACACACACACACACACACACACACACACACACACACACACACACACACACACACACACACACACACACACACACACACACACACACACACACACACAGAGAGATTCTACGTTGGTGTTCCTTATTATTTACTTCAATTGGAGAAAGATGCCAACTGGAAAAGTGACAAAGCAGATGTGCGCATTGAATTGTTTACCAGCGTGTATTCCTCTTTCTTTGAGGAATTTGTTAAGTAATCTGGCTGTAGAATTGAATGAAGTCGTCAAACGAGGATTAGGTTATGGGGTTGTTTAAGTACGGTCAATTAGCGTTACTGCCGCAACATATGTGAGAGGAAAACAGTGAAGGCCGACAACCATGCAGAGGGAGAAAGAGATAAACAAGTGAACAAAGAGGAGAAAAGAAGGAAGAAACCTTTATCAAGATCTCCCAGCTGAAACGTCCAATCCTGACCTTTGACCCGCCAAATGCAGACCACTGATGAAACTACTTTTCTGGAGGACAGCTGCGTACGAAGAAGCAGCAGCAGCGTGTTGGGCAGCGACGTTTCCATCCAAAACGTACAAACAGAGAATCTAAGACAGCAAGGAGAAAAAGGGAAGCAGACAAGGGGAACGGGGGGAAGAACCAAAGTGAAACAGTCATCAAGGCTTCAAAGCATCCTTGTATACGAGTTGTTTAGAATGTAAAATCGGGAGTCCAGATCCACCAAAACAAAAGATGAAACGATACTTTAATTCGATAATCGTTACAAGGTTTAACAGAGGGAAAATATTTCTGAATGCGTTTATGTTTATGTGATAGCTAAAGTGAAATGAGCGTGAAGCATGATAAGATGTTTGATTTTGGTTTAAATGGATTTTTGTATGTTTCTTGTTGTTGGGCATTTTTTTCTGTTTGTGGTGGGCATCTGGATGTGTGTGTGTGTGTGTGAATGAAAAGAGCCACTGTCTGCAGCACTGTTTGTGTACTTCACCAGTATTTACAGTTCATCCAATCTGATCTTTGGGCATTTCGGAGAGCGCACATGTTGACGTTTCTTGTCTTCACTGGTGTAAACTTTATGTTACATTTAATCTAGAATCTGCTTTTTTCAAAAACTGGGATTGGCTTAAATTGTGGAATTAGACTCATTAAAGCCTTTGGTAACTTCCAGGAGACCAAAAAAGGAGCTTAACAAAGGGCATATACTAGTGTCCCACTCACCGGGTAGTAAACAAGATTCCACTTTGCTTGATGTCTAAATATGCAACTGTTGACTAACTCAACTCAGCTCTGCACTGAGATGTCCTAAGAGGAAAATGACTGCAAGTTTGAATCAAATCCTGCGGCCACAGAGATAAAAGCCCTCATGTCAATAAACACCCACCACGATGCTCATTTCCTTTGAGGAAAAGTTGTGTTTATGATTCGTATCTCTAAAAAAAAAAAAACACACAAGACATCATTCGAAAAGATCAAATAACTCATTCAATCACATTCAAAACTATTCTCAGCTACTGTAACTATACTGTTTATGAACTTGTGTTCCTGGAGACGCCCACACAGCATTGATGCGCCCAACTCAGCATGCGGGCAGCTTTCATGGTATATTTTTAGGTTCTTGCCAAAGCATTCAAAACAAAACTGTGACGTGCATAAGATAAGTCGAGATTTGTGAATTATTATTATGCATTTAAATTATTATTACAATCGAGGCTGGGTGTTATTTCTTCTTCTATCTGTCTCAAAGGATTCATCTCCTCGTCACTTTGCATGCAAGTTAATCACCGGGCCAATCTCCCAAATGACCCGGTGTGTGTTGAATTAGTGCACAGCTGCGAGCGCCTGGTTGATAAATAAACTGATAAATGCGGCCCATACATCTTCGTTTACATGGAAATGTCTGTTTTGACAAACTGCGCATCAAAATATCCCGAGGCCATTCAATGTTACACAAAGTAAGAGGGCAGGGGCAGCGCTTCCATTCTTGGAGTTAATCACATGGTGGTGGGGCCGAATGGGACCGAGGGGAGAGCAAAGATGGAAAGACCAAGTGAAGGAGACAGAGGTGGGGGTGAATAAAAGAAAAAAAAAAAAAAAAGTGAAGCAAAGTTGAGGAAGTTCCCGTTCTCCCAGCCGACCCCTTTGGACTTGGACTCTGCCTTATACCTGGCGGCAGGGATTACTAATCAGATCAATGGGAAAATTGCCCCTGGACATCTGACCACGGGGGCCGTCCGCCGAGGGCAGGACTGAAGGCAAGACCGCGGGCGCTCAGAGGCCCCCGGGGCCACGGGCGCACTGCTACAAATGTGAAACGCGTGTGTCAGTGCAGCTCCTGAACTGGAGTTAATAACCGTTAGCTGGTGAAATAAGTGAGACTGTTTTCCGGGTGCCTGGAGCAGTGGCTCCCCAGCCGTGGACGTCGGGGCCACATAAATGCCCTAATCTGGAGATTACAGACAACAAAGCGGTTTACGTCATGCGAACGGTTCGAAATGGCTTTTAAAAAAGCTCAGACTCTTCTTCAGCACGGACACAAACGAGCAGATGAAGATGTCAGATGATAATTGGATGCAGGCGGAGGACACCATCTGCGCTACGTGTTATCATTTCTATATCTAGACGGGTAGCGAGGGCGGCCGCAGTGGCCTCCTCCACCCTGAAAAGATTCTCGCCAACTCTACAGTATACGTATACAAAAATACACATAAGCGCAGCCAAACATAAATACTGAACACACAAGCTCCTGCTTTGAGTTGGCTGCAGAGACAGAGACCATCTTTGTTGTTCCCCTCTGCCTGTGTGTGTGTGTGTGTGTGTGTGTGTGTGCGTCTGTTTATAGTCATACTAGTCTTTGAAGTGGTCATAACGTTGCGTGTTAGTTTTGATGCTTTAATGAATAGACGCTTTTCATGTGACGCACTGGAAAATGGAAACTATGATTCTCTCTCTTTCTCTTCCACTTGCTGTGTGTTCCTCTTTTACCCGCAGCTCTGCTCCTCATCTGCACTTCAACCTTTGTGTTTATCTGTTCCACTCATCGTTGTATTTTTGTTTTCATTTTCTTAGGTTATTTTAATTATTTCACTTGGAATATCATCTCTTACACCTTCTTGTTCTCGCTCTCACTCATTTACACCTTCTCATTGTTTGGTTCACATGTCATTATTATCACATTGCATTTATTCTATTTTATATACTAGTGTGTGTTTGTCTCTGTCAGGGCCAGATTCCATTTTAATACCATACTTACAGTTATTTACTTCTGTGTGGGTGTTTTTTTTCTAATTATCGCAGTGTTTTTGTGCTTATCGTCATATTTGTGGGCGCAGGTCCTCATCAGCTGCTCGCAATGGTCGTAATTTATATGATTAGAAAGAAAGAAAAATGGACAATGATACATTTTTATACTGTAGTCTAGCAAAATGTAAAACTACAAATCTATCTTAAACCAATCCACATGTTGTGATGCACAGTGTTAATCAACGCCTTTTCTCACTTTTCATGATTGTGTACCCGTTCATTGGTTGTGGACCATCTTTTATATAAAACGTATATAGCGGTTTGTGTTACAGAGTTTGTTTCATGTCTCAAACCCCCATAAATATAAAAACAAAATCATTTCATCAGAACTGACTGCAGTGACCAGAGTGTGGGAGTATAACAAACATGTTGCTTTTCATTAAATTCAACCAAGACATCTTGGCCTCAACTGTATATTACGTTTTAATACATGACTTTCAAATACATAGGCGTATGTATTTATCTTGGTGTATTTTGCAAAGGAAAGGGACAGGAGCTGTGGCCAAACCCCGCTGAACTATGGCAACGGTCCGCTGAACAGACACTTTCTTGAACAGCCAGCCAGTTCCCAGACTTTCCACAGTTGTCATATTCCCAGATCTGTGAGTGTGCATGTATGTGTAAAAGAAGAAAGACTGCCTGTGTGCTCCGAGTGTGTGTGTGTGTGTGTGTGTCATTGCTCCCCCCTGTGTTATGTGATTAGATTTGTCTCCTTTACCATCAGGGTTGTTGTTTTTGTCTGTCAGCCAGTATATAAAAGCCTTTGGTTTTTCGCACACACACACACACACACACACACACACACACACACACACACACACACACACACACACACACACACACACACACACACACACACACACACACACGAGTCGTCGACATAAAAACACACACGCATTAAAGACCCTCATGGCGCAGCAGTGCATAGTCACGGATTGCTGCCAATAATTCATCTATACTACAGTATTACTCATGTAGAACGCGCACGCGCGCGCACACACACACACACACACACGCACGGCAACGTCATCAGCTAACACCAGGCTTTATAGTAACAGCAACTACTTTTTTGAGAATAATGAAAGGTTTATGGTGATGACATGTATTAACATTTTTGACTGAAGCTGAAACACAAACGCTGCAGCAAAAAAGTCTTTGTATTCAGGAATCCAGGGACTGTTGCATTCTGGGTAATGAAGCTTAAAAGTTTACAGAGGCAAGTGAAAGGTTACCAGATGGAGTCCAGTTAACCACTAGTTCAATGCCACTGGCTAAGTAAGACATATCCAAGAGGTGTTGGAGTTGTATGCATGTTGATATCAGTTTAGACAACAATTGTTTATAACATGATCTCTATGCAACATTACATCACAATATAATCCTACCTTCAGCTGCTGCTGCCTTACTGTACTCGTTCAGCAGCTCAAGAACCACATCGACCAATAGAATGAGTTGCAAATTGCATCACGTGCGGCTACTCAGCAATCAAATATGTGTCTGAGTGACATTCAGAGGGATGGGAGAGACAGGACCAGTATTACATGATTCAGAGAAGAGTGGACAGCGAGATGAGAGCCTTTCACCGGAGATGGAGAGACTTCATTCGTCCCAGGGCGAGAACCTGTGTTCATCATATATTTACAGACGTCTGTGATTGTTAAAAGTGGTAATGTGAAGCATCACGGGACAAAGCAGAAATCTTTTGAGAAAACGTACCCACTCAAATCCTGAATGAAGGCAGAATATAATCAAAATCCAAACACATTAATTCACCATCCAATAATTATGTTAATGGAGGAATCAACTTGTTTTAATAACAACAGCTAAAGTTGCACCTACATTCCTCTAATATGGTATAATATTGTCTTTTTAAGGGTTAGGTCTCCAAATCCCTGAATAAACTGAAATTAAAGCTGCAGAGCAGTTCAGTTATATTCATTTTTCATTCGAATAAGATACAACTTTACGTTAAGAGAAGAACTGTTATGTATTGTTAGCATATGTATTATCTATAATTAATAGTTAGATTTGAAAAGTGATGATAAATAGTGTTAAGATCCTCTGATTTGACAGTTGTTGCCATTGTGACCTTTGCTCCTCTGCCCATAGCAACACACACACACACACACACACACACACACACACACACACACACACACACACACACACACACACACACACACACGCACACGCACACGCAGCCCATTCCTTCTTTTTTTTGCATAAGTGCTATTTTCCCGGCATCAGGTTGACCAGAAAACACTGAACAAGCAGAGTTCACCGTAGCATGAAGACAGCACGAGAAACAGTTCGGAGGCTACACAACAAATGAGAGTGAGTCTATACACGGTTCCTTATGCGTGCATACTGTATCACTGCGCTGTTCAAATGTATGGATTGGAGTAATTGTCGTCTCTGAAGGATGTTCTGCAGGTTGGGGAAGCATACACAGTAGGTTCTAATGGAAAATATATTCAAAGTTACCCTCTGAATTCTGTGACTGATTACCATTTAAAGCAGGCAATCAGTTATCTGTAATGGATTATACAAACGGGGGTAACCTTCCAAACTTTTCTGCTAGTTCACGTGAAAGATCTGTGACGCAAAATGGAAATGATTCATCTCGGTGGCGTTTGTGTCTCGCATGCGGGGTGGTTAATATTGCCACCGCAAATCTTCTGCTGCGACTGTCACAGCTTGTAGATTCTTTCAGGAGATGCAGTTAGTTTTCCAGCGGGCGCTCCCACTGCCCACAAACACACACACACACACACACACACACACACCCGGACAGCAGCCCCCTTGTGTTACCCACTGTCACCACGTCGGCGCTGTGAGTCAGTGGATGTCCACTATGCAATTCAAGGAAAATTCCACCCTTGGGTACCGGCTCTCTCTCAGATCCCATCAATCCGCAGTGCTCAGTGCATCCAGCAGTTATTTCGTGATTAAGTGTTGTAATTTACTTTGTTTGTTTTACACAGTGTCTCCTACTGCAGTTAATGTTTTCCTGCATTCCCCAGATTGACTTTAACAAATCAGTGAAGGCAGGAGGAGAGTGAGGTTGGTTCATATCAAGCAAAACTGTCCGCAGTAAAATGCAACTTGTTTTGAAGTTGCAATGAGTTATGGGCTATCCATGCAACCATGGAAGGACAAATTCATATTCATTGCACTTTTCTTCTTATTGATCGTCAATAAGAAAGTCTTAATTAATCGTCCTCGATCTGAACGAAGGAATGACACAGAAACTAAACCTCAGTAATAACGTCAAGGATGGAAAGTGCTCCCAAACCTCTCATTATAAGACGGGGCCGTAGGCGGGATGTTATGAATACTGCAGAGTTGTGGGAATAAATAGAAATTTCAGCACCACGAGTCCACCTCGCAATACATTTGATCTGGAGAAAGAGAGAAGAAGGGTCAAGTAATAAGCTTAATTCTTAATTTTTATTTTCCATGATATCTATAGCTAAGATCTCACTATATTCATACACGTTTTGATTTCTACACTGCCTGGTATAATGAGAATCGTTTTTTCTTGTAATTGATTGAATTTGTATTGTATTTGTATCTTTGTTTTTAAAGTGCACCTAATTATGTATTCACCACATAATATTACAGCTACTGGAAGAAATCTACGATGACATCGCATCTCCGACTCGGCGTTCACATCCCATTCCAGCAGTTGTTAAACTCTTCGCTGCATTACAATAATTGGCATCAGGATCATTTCAACCAGTCACAGCATCGGCAGTGAGAATATCGCAGTCTGCACTCGGCCGTATCGCAGCACAAGTGCACAACGCTTTGCTACAGCGCACTAGTCAATACACACATTTCCCACCACTGATGCCCAAATAACACATCAGCTTGTCACAGATTTGTTGCTTTAGCTGTTTGTCAAATCATTTAAAGTATTTTATGCCAGAATCTTTTTCGCCTCCCTATGCACACTTTCTCACATTGTTTATTTTGAATTTACAAAAAGCATCCGCCCAAGCTGAAATGAAATCAGAGGTTCTCCTCATATCATCCACAATCAAATTCTGAGGTTCAGCCACAACAAATCGTCTTTAAACACAAGAATATACTCTTGAATTTCCAACCTCTCGACCCAGCTGGAAGCAAGTTGCTTGAGTATCGTCTGATTCACACCGTCTGATGCTTGGAAATTAGTAGAAAAATAAACCTGCCATCACATCCAGAATAAATCTCTGTGACTTGGGACCCTTAATCACAGGAGAATGTTTCCCTCAGGATGTTTTCTCGCCTCCTCTCTTTGAAAAGAGGTTCTGGTGGAATGTCAGAAACATTGAGGTAGTGTGATGATTTTATTGCTATAACATTCAATAGCAGGAGCAGGGTTGTGCGCTCACGCACAGACACACCCATCTTATCCATGCAAAGCTTAAACAGCAGGTATGTAACACATGTGGTTCAAATACAGCGAGAGCCCTCCAATCAGAGACAGCAGTGAGTGAAAAATACACACACACCTATTCTCCATTGCACACACACACACACACACAAGCGGGCATATAGGGAATAATGGCAGTCGCGTGTGTCTGGCTGGAATATTGAATTTATTATCCCTGTTGTGGAGGCGAGACAGATTTGGAAATATTACTCATGTCACCCACATTCCACCAGAAAACCCAACTCCACCTCTTCCATTTAGCATTTCATTTACAGCCCGACGCCGTTGACAACATGCGGCCCGAAACATTATTTCTCTGACTTGTGGTAACACAAAACAGTTTTCCCTTTGAGCATGAATCTCTTTTATTATTGCGTGTGTATCTTCAAAGGGAACACGGCCCATTGAATCACTCAGTCCACACTGGAGACCCCCCATCACGGTCCACTTTGCCTCTCGAAGATTGGTTTCGGCTTATAATGGTTTTTATCAACATGCATTTATTGTGAATCCTGTCGGTTTGCACTACCCAGTGACTAACAGTGGGATTTGAACCAATGCTGTGTGAAATTGTTTGTTTTTACTTAACAGAGCAAAACCGGTGGCTCATCATAGAAACTTGGCACATTGGTTATGGAAATGATCAAGTCCCACCAACATGCCTGTGAAGAGGTGGCTTTCATTTGGTTGCAATGAGCAATTAAAACGTTTGTGCAGTCAAAATATTTCGTTTGGAAACTAACACAACATTGGCATGAAAGATTTTGGATCAGAACTTCTTTTCTGAGCTTTCTGAGACATCTGCAACTTATTAAAAAAAAATTGTACTATACATTACAATTTTTTTATTGTAAAATACTGTAAAAGTATTTTCACAATTGTGTTGAGTAATATGAGGTCACCTCAAGTAGTTTTGGCAAAACTATTCACGCCCTGTGTTGTTGTGTTGAAGCACTTTGTTGTTGTGTTGTTTGACGTAACGGAGCCATAAACAGCGGTGAAAAGGGTTTTCAAAGTCAACCGCGCGCATTGATGGGAGAGAAGGGACCTCCCTCTTCTGAAATATATCTTTAGAATAGTCTGCTTGTGTGATGACAAAGAAAGAGTAAATACTGCTCCATGGCAACACTACCCACCCGATGGGAACCTTTGAATACACCCATTGAATGATTGTGGAGCATTTCTCATTCCCTCCCCTCCATCGGCCCGGGAGCGGCAACGCTCTGGCTGCCGGCCCACTTTCCCGACCCGAGGGCGTCTTGTAAGGCATTGCATTACCGTATATTTTATTTACCTGCCTCTGCATCGGGGAAGAATGGCGCTATTCATTACCGTTGTTCGTCTTATTTGGTGAAATGCTTCAGCAAATGGTAAAAACGATTGAAAGGGTCCGTTTTTTTCCCCGAGACAAATAACTCTCAGAGGTGAAAGAACCCTCCGTCTCTTTGCTTGTTCGGTGTGTTTTTTTTTAATTTGTATTCCTAGCTCATCCCAACAGGGACTATTTAAGGGTCAGAAGAAGATTTCCAGGGCACGGAGCAATGGCCTATTGGTTGTTGCTAATGGTGATTTTGGAATTGAAGCTTATTCTACTGTTATGCCCCCAAGTAGTCAAGCTGCATGAGTGGAAGCTTCGTGCCGATAATTCTGAAAGTAAAATGTGCACAAATATTAGTCTTATCTGCTATTGCTCAAACGTTCAATGCAAACCACGTAGGCGAATAGAACAAAACCTTTAATGTTTTGTAGCTTAATATTTCATAACTGAACAATGCAGGGACATAGACATGAAAACAAGCACACACACCTGTATCAGCTACAACAATGCACACAAACAAAACAAAACAAAACAATCACACACACAAACAACAAAATTATGCTGTTAATCATTTGTTCCAACTTTCTCAGTATGTACACAACACACAAATAATGCACAACTTTATTTTTTGACTAACTAATTTTAGTTTAACACAGATTCTACTCAATCGTCGCCGTTGGCTTTTGAAAATTGCGATAAATACAATGTGAGAACAACGGATGTGTGAATTAATCGGCCTGTTAGACCATAATCAAAATAATGTGTTAGTTGCAACTGTAATTAAAAAGCCAAATGAGTTATGCGATGCATATTTATCACCCACTAAATAAATGATCACAAGATCCCTCAAACACACGGATGTACACGGCCTCTTGTCATCGATCTACAACCATAACGACACATGCGCACAAACAAACACACAGTGTGCAACTCCTTGCCAAAGATCTACGCGTCCAATGCGGACATTATTGATTAGCACTACACCACAACAATTAATAGCTTCCAGTCAGTTCCAATAGGTCCTGTTGTGTGTGTGTGTGTGTGTGTGTGTGTGTATATTTATGTGTGTGAGAGCCGGAGAGTGTGTGCAATGTGTGAGGATAGTTTAATGTATTGTTAAGATTGTGTGTACGGGTTTGTGTCGTTTGCTCGCATCGGCCCATAACTATAAATACTGCCTGAAACTGACTTGTATTGCCACACACACACACACACACACACACGGCCATAACTATAATTTGTGTGTGTGTGTGTGTGTATCTAACAACATCACCCTGTCCAAAGACCCAAGATATTTTATAAGCACATTGTCTCAACACACCAAATTAACTACTGCCGCACAACTCTTTGTCTCTCTGTAACAGAGTGTGTGTGTGTGTGTGAGAGAGAGAGATGGCCAGCATGGTGCATAAAGCAGGTCGTTACTGGTCAGAGGTCCGTTGACGGGGGAAGGGAGTCTCAAACACGGGCCGAGAGGCTGAGGTCGGACACACTTAAAACCCCCAGAGACACTTAGAGCATTTATGGGGACATGAAATGAGAAATCCTCTCCGATGTAGAATTCACACACTGTGGAGAATTGTGCGTTACTCATACGATGCCTGAGGGAAGTCTACCTGTTCATCAATAAGCCTCGTCACTGTTCTGTTGCTGTTTTACAGTGACGCTGGGAACACAAAACACACACACACACACACACTGTTTGGGGACAACAATAAGAATTAAATAGAAACAAGAGTAGGAAAGAAAACGCAAAGCAAACGAGAGGTCACGGGGCATCGCACGGCCTCGGGACTGATGGGGAAAACAGAGTGAAGGAAACCGCTCTCACTTTCCCGCGGTGGTTGCACAATGGTCGACGCATTTCCACTGTGGCGTAAATTGAGCCTCTTGGCTTCCAAGAGAGATCGTGCCTCTCTGCAAACCGAACGGTTGTGGCCACGGTAACGTGTTTGAGATTAATTGAATATAGTTAAATTAAACTAACTCAATAGAGTTGAGAGATTGGAGAAAGAATGAGGGAAATGGAGATCAGAATCCGAAATATAAAATGGAGCGGGACAACATAATTGAGTGAAATGGTAACTCTAAATGTGATTGTTCCAGTTGATCAAAGGGAACTGACCTCGTTATCTATTCATGCCGTCATTATTAATTTATGACAATAGGAGACAAAGTGCTTTTTTTTGTTCTGGAGATATGAAAGCTGACTGTTCATGCTTTACTGAAGGTGTTTCACAGATTCTTTCTCCCGCAGTCTCACAGTTACAACCAAAGTCGAACAAAAGTTTGAAAAATTAACCCAGAAGTTCTTTTGTGTTGACACTAAAATAAGCGATGGAATGACTGTCGGAGGACAAATGGCATCCATGCGTCTTTCACGCTCTCTTCCCATTCATTCATTTTCTTCCCGATCGCTTTCCTCACTCACTCACAATTTCATTTTTGTTTTAAATACGTCGACTGTTGTTCTCAGTTGTTCTTTCTCATTGAAAATCTCTCATTAAGTTTGATAATTACAGTATTACTGAAGCTAGAGACAGTGACTGTGGCAAGGTTAATTGAATTATTGAACTAGAATTGAGTTTTGCTTGCTTTGTGTGACAGAATCGTTCCCCACTAACAACTCAGCTGCACAGATAAATGAACTAAACCAAATTAATTTGTTCCCTCCGAGGAAGACTTTCATCTGTATGTGTGAGCTGACATCATGTGACAATTCCTTCAATGTAGTTCCGGTATCAAAGTAAAATGTTCTCCCGACCTCCTGGAAATGTGGGCTTGATAGTTTTAAATGGAAAACATGCATTCGTGCAGTTCCTTCTTTCTCCTTTTCCATCATCCACCTCATGAGTATTCAAGATCAATTCACGCCATGTATTCGTTCTTTCTTTGTATTGCATTCAAACTACTTTGTACCTTGAACAGTAATAAAGGGAGCAGTTAAAGCAGGTAATGAAAGCGAGGAGGAGGCAGAAAAAGAAGCGATAGAAGCAATACAGTGTTAACTAAATTGTGAAGACAGAATTGAACAGCTGGATATGAATGAAGAAGATGTCAGAATTTGTGTGAGAATTACTTTTATTTCCAGCTTCCGTATACTAAAAATACTCAAATATTTCATAAAAATGATTTTCATGTAGTTTATTTGCTTAAGTGAGGCTGATAGGATTACATGTTTAATCAATATAACCAGCAAGCAAATGCATCTTCAAGCTGTTCACTGTCAACATAGACATTTGTTTTACACACACAAAATAGGATGATTAACATTTTCATGTTTCTGGTTGTTCTCCCCCGACATCGATGGGCAACTGAAAGCACTTTATGGGGAGGGAAAGGTGGTCCTGAATCAAAGTGGGCATCCAAAAATGAAGCCATTTTTCTTCCTATGACTTTCTATGCAATCAAGTTGCCAAAAACCCATTTTACATGCACCCAAGGTCCAACGCTCCACCAGCCCGCCCTTTATTAACACAATTAGCCTGCTGCTAAAGACCATTTCAGATTGAAAAGGTTACGTTCTTGCTGTAAAAGAGGCCGATGGCCCCAGATGAAGGCTGAGGGAGATTAGATTAATTAAAATAACTCTACCCTTTTAAATATCCTGAGGCCGAAACAGACTGTGTGAGGCAATGAACAACATACAGTTTACTGTGGTAATAAACAAGAACATATTTATCAGTTGGCCGAAGCAAAAAATTCATCTTATAACCAATAAAACCTTGATAAAACTATTAATATCATCATGTCATTTGAAATGAGCACCATCTCAGAGGAGGTTGGTCATTTCCTTTCATGCTAATCTCTCGGGGGCAACGACATGTTGAATGAGGCTCCAACAACCAACAAGCACAAGAAAGTACTGCCATTGCAATGGTTAACAACTATTTACAAATGTAATCTTTAAAATTCTTCATGTGTTTGACAGCGGTCGGTGACATTTGAAATACCACAGATATTCTTCTGAGCTTACATTGTAAATATGGTGTTGATTTCCTTTGTTTAACCTGATCATGACTTTAGCTAAACATCTTGCTCACAGCGATTAACGTTGCTGCGGATGGAGTTAGCTGAAAGTCTGGTGCTTCTTACACAGAGTGCCTTGTTCTTCTGTCTCAAACGCGGGTTGGACAAAACGTTGGGACCGAGACCGGGCAACAGAGATGGACAGAGCAAAACATTTTAGAGGCTTACAAATTGCACATTGCTGTCTCATGTTTACGACTGAATGGAACTATTTGAAGGTTTAGCCTTCAAACTGTTCTATTCAATTCGCATCACCATCAATCAGGACTGGAATCACCGGCCTTCCTGCACATTCAAATGACTTAACTGCAAACAAGGATTTGAACAAATCACAACCTACTTGACATTGCCGTGTGTTGCACCGGCGACGAGGACGAAGGTGCTGAAACGCCTCTGAGCAGATGCTGATGAGCACCGAAACCGATTTGCATGCTGCTATTCAGCGTAGCGTTCGGCTGGGCAGTTTTTTTTCCTCGAGATTCTGCCGTCAAAAGGATTATATCCAGATTATATAAGAGCGGAGACAATTGAACCTGAGTCATTACCGAGGTAGATGTGCAAGCCACAGTCTGGGGAAGTTATTAAGCAACAACGTAAGCAACTGTCACGTCTGGACCCTGGAAGGAGACTCGGACTCACGATCAGAGCTTCCAATCTTTCTTTATTTTTAAAGGACAGATAGTAACTATGTTCCGGGACAAATCTAAGTGGGAATTCCGAAGACAGGCAGTAGGTCGGCAACGCGGGAGGCAACAGATGGTTCTGGTCCAGGGGAATAGGCAGGTTCGTGGTCAGAGGCAGGCGGAAGGTCGAGTCACAGGTTCTAAGGGGTTTAGGGGTAGATAATCAAAAAAGCGGTTCAGCAGAGAAGTGTACATTCAATACCTCACAACCTGCCCGCTGCGTCGGGCTGCTTTTATAGGTATTTCTCTCTCGCAGGTGTTTAGAATTCCGGTGATTGACTCCGGAGGACGCGTTCTTTGGCTCCCCCTAGTGGCCTCCTGCCGTCACGCTGGGGTTGAGACCTCACAGAGCCCCCTCCTCCACGGCCGGCTCCTGACGGTCGAGCCACTGTAGACGGCGGGCGACCCCGCGGGCGAGGTGCAGGGCGATCCGGGCGCATCCGATGAAACTCCTCTATTAGTTCTTGGGAGAGGACATCCCGGGCCGGGATCCATGATCGTTTTTCAGGGCCGTATCCTTCCCAGTCCACCAGGTAATGGAGGCCGTCCCGCAGACGTTTGGAATCCAGCACCGCCGTGATAGCGTATGCCGGACCCCCATCTATCTCCAGTGGGGCAGGTGGCGTTGGTGTCGGTAGAGATGGATGGAGAGGGCTAGCATGGACAGGCTTCAGAAGAGACACGTGAAATGCTGACGAGATTCGATAATGTTTAGGTAGAAGCAGTCGGTAGGTTACCGGGTTTATGCGATGGGTGATTTTGAATGGTCCGATGTATCGTGGCCACAGCTTCCGGCAGGGCAGACGCAGCTTCAAGTTTCTCGTGGATAGCCACACCCTCTGACCCGTTTGGTAGCTGGGAGCGGGCCGGCGTCGTCGGTCTGCGAACTTCTTTTGCGTGCTGGCGGCTTGGCGGAGGTGACGATGGGCGGTCTCCCAGACTTCGCCACTGCGTTGGAACCAGTCCTCTACGGCCGGTACGGGACCGGGCCTAGTGTCCCAGGGAAACAATGGGGGCTGGTATCCCAGCACACACTGAAACGGGGTTAATCGTAATGACGAGTGGAATGTAGAGTTCTGTGCGTATTCTGCCCAGGCCACGTACCGGGACCAATCATGTGGATGTTGTAAGCAATAACCACGAAGGTACTTCCCCAGTTCCTGGTTGAGTCTTTCGGTTTGGCCGTTGGTCTCTGGATGGTATCCGGACGTCAGCTTCACCTTTATTCCCAGCCGGTTGCAGAACGCCCTCCAGACCTGAGACGTGAACTGAGGACCTCTGTCTGAGATGATTTCTTCTGGAAGGCCGAACGGGCGAAACACCTGGAGGAACAGACACTCTGCCATCTCTATGGCTGAAGGAAGGTTACACAGGGGTATAAAGCGACACATTTTAGAGAACCTGTCGACTAATACTAAAATAGTAGTAAACCCCTCTGACGCCGGTAGGTCGGTGAGGAAGTCCACTGCCACATGGGACCACGGTCTCTGGGGAGTGGGCAGCGGTACTAACTCCCCGGCGGGGAGTTGACGGGGGGTTTTAGTTTGTGCACAGACCGGACAGGATAGCACGTAGTCCCGCACGTCGGGGGCCAACGAATTCCACCAGTATTTCTGGGACAAGAGCTGAGTGGTTCGGGTAATGCCTGGATGTCCTGATCCCAACGAGGTGTGACTCCACTGGACGAGTTGAGGTCGCACTGATGCGGGGACATAGACCCGGTTGGCAGGGGTGTCAGGTGGTGCTGGGTCTGTGCGGAGCGCGTCCTGGATGACGGACTCGAGCTCCCAGTGGATGGGGCCGACGAAATATGAGTCCGGTAGGATGGGTTCGGGATCGCCCATAGACGCCGGAGACCCGTATAGTCGTGAGAGTGCGTCCGCCTTTGCGTTCTTCTCTCCGGGCTGGTACGACACGGTAAACTGGAAGCGCGTGAAGAACAAGGCCCACCGGGCCTGACGCGGGTTTAGCCGTCTTGCCCCTTTCAGATACTCCAGGTTGCGGTGATCAGTCAGGACCATGAAGGGGTGCCGAGCTCCCTCTAGCCAATGCCTCCATTCTTCCAGGGCGAGTTTGATGGCTAGCAGTTCCCGGTTGCCCACGTCGTAGTTTCTTTCCGCCGGGGACAGTTTCTTTGAAAAGAACGCACATGGGTGCACCTTGGGGGGACTCCCCGTGCGTTGGGATAGAACACCCCCGACCCCTTCTTCGGAGGCGTCCACCTCGACAATAAACTGGCGGTCGGGGTCCGGTTGGTTCAGCACGGGAGCTGAGGTGAACGCCAGCTTAAGGGTGTCGAACGCCTTCTGGGCTGCGTCAGACCATGGGAGTTTGCCTTTCTTCTGGCTCGTAAGGGCGGTAAGTGGAGCAGCCATTGCCCCGAAGTTCCGGATGAATCTCCGATAGTAATTGGAGAACCCCAGGAACCGCTGGAGCTCCTTTACGGTGTTTGGTGTAGGCCAGTTGTGCACCGCGTCTACCTTGCCTTGGTCCATGGCGACCCCTCCTGGCGAAAGCACGTATCCAAGGAAGGTGAGCGTTGAGACGTGGAACAGGCTTTTCTCCGCATTCACGTAGAGTTGGTTGGCCTGCAGACGCTGTAGCACTAAACGCACCTGCTGGACGTGCTCCTCCATACTGTGGGAGTAAATGAGCAGATCGTCAATGTACACAATAAGAAACCGATTTATCATGTCATGGAAGAGTTCGTTCATAAAGGCTTGGAATACTGCGGGGGCGTTTGTGAGCCCGTAAGGCATCACCAGGTACTCGTAATGCCCTCTTGCCGTCAGGAAAGCCGTTTTCCATTCATCGCCCTCCCGGATGCGCACCAAGTTGTAAGCGCTACGGAGATCAAGCTTAGTGTATATGCTTGCCCCTCCTACCTGTTCCAAGGCCGCGGGGATGAGGGGCAGAGGGAACCGGTTCTTCACTGTGATCGCATTCAATGCCCGGTAATCGATACACGGACGGAGCCCTCCATCTTTCTTTCCCACGAAGAAGAAACTTGAAGCGGCCGGGGACGTGGAGGGGCGGATGATGCCCTGCTGCAGGGATTCCTCGACGTACCGGTTCATGGCCTCCTCCTCTGGTAGGGACAGCGCGTATATCCGACCCCTCGGCAGCGGTCCCTCTGGCAGCAGCTCGATAGCACAATCGCATGGTCGATGGGGAGCCAGCTCTGCGGCTTTTTGTTTGCTGAATACCTCCTGGAGTGTCTCGTAGCAGGGGGGTACTGCCTGGGTCTTTGTAGCCGTGGCTGCCTCCACCGAGGTGGCTCGGCAGGTGACGTTCAGACATCTGGACATACATTCAGGAGACCAGGTCAGTAACTCACCTTGTCTCCACGAAATCACAGGGTCATGGAGCACAAGCCACGGGTGTCCTAGGATCAGAGGCTCCCGGGGAGAGGACACTATGAAGAACCTTATGTCCTCCTCGTGCAGCGCTCCGACCCGCAGAGTGATGTTAGCCGTCTGGTGCATAATCATTCCGGTGCCCAGGGGCTGCCCATCCAAGGCGTTGATTCGGAGTGGAGGACGCACCGGGATGAGGGGCACAGATAAACGGTGAGCCAAGTGTTGGTCCATAAAATTCCCTGCCGCCCCCGAGTCCACCAACCCACGTACCTCCTGCTTCATTTTCCCCAACGATAAAACAGTAGGTAGGGTTAGTTGTTGACGTGACATGTTTAACACTGGAGACAGTCCTACCTTGGCGGAGGTGTAGGTCCAGCCATCCTTCTGACGGGGGGGTCGGAGTCGGCAGTTCCGAAGGAGATGTCCCGCCTCGCCACAATACAAGCACAACTGCTCCCTGATCCTCCTTATTCTCTCCGCTGGAGACAGGGGCAGGCGACCTAACTGCATCGGCTCCGGTCCCTCGTCGGCCAGAGGAGGTGTTACCGGAAAGGTGGGCTCTGATGGAAAACCGGCTCGCGGGGGTCGTCGGGACTCGAGGAGGTGTCCCACGCTAATGGATACTCGGATGTAATCGCCAAGCTGGGTGACATCCCCTCGGCACGCCAGTTCGGCCTGGAGTTCAGGACGGAGACCGCGACGGTAGATGGTCAGGAGTGCGGTCTCGCTCCACCCGCTGCCAGCGGCGAGGGTCCGGAACCTCAGGGCGTAATCTGACACCGTTTGCGAGCCCTGCCGGATTTCGCACAGCAAATCTCCCGTTGTTTTCCCGGTAATGGGGTGGTCAAACACCTCTTTAAACTGTGCTTGAAAATGTTGCTCAGACAGAAGTTCTGGGGCTCCCGCTGACCAGAGGGCCGTTGCCCAATCGAGGGCTCTTCCTGTTAACAGGGAGATGACGAAGTCGACTCTGTCCTTCTCCGTTTGGTAGTTTGCAGAGTGGTGGGCGATATACATCCCGCACTGCATGAGGAATCCCAGGCATTTGCCAGGAGAGCCATCATACTTTCCCGGCATAGCCATCGGGGCGGGTCCGGTGGATGCCGCAGGAATGGCGGGTTGAACCGCCGGTGTGGCGGACTGGCGTAGGAGCTGGCATAGCTCCTCAACTCGTTCCTCCTGCTGGGCGAGCCGAAGTTGGAGCTCCGATGGTTCCATTTGAATACTGGTGAGGTATTCTGTCACGTCTGGACCCTGGAAGGAGACTCGGACTCAGGATCAGAGCTTCCAATCTTTCTTTATTTTTTAAAGGACAGATAGTAACTATGTTCCGGGACAAATCTAAGTGGGAATTCCGAAGACAGGCAGTAGGTCGGCAACGCGGGAGGCAACAGATGGTTCTGGTCCAGGGGAATAGGCAGGTTCGTGGTCAGAGGCAGGCGGAAGGTCGAGTCACAGGTTCTAAGGGGTTTAGGGGTAGATAATCAAAAAAGCGGTTCAGCAGAGAAGTGTACATTCAATACCTCACAACCTGCCCGCTGCGTCGGGCTGCTTTTATAGGTATTTCTCTCTCGCAGGTGTTTAGAATTCCGGTGATTGACTCCGGAGGACGCGTTCTTTGGCTCCCCCTAGTGGCCTCCTGCCGTCACGCTGGGGTTGAGACCTCACAGCAACGGACGGATCAGCATCCTTAATGAGCACATCTTGAGGAAAAATGTGTCATGAACGTTACGCAACTGACCGCGTCTTCACACATCGCACCCTCAACACACACAAAAACTTTATCTCTGCAGATTTAAGGAAAATTGAGGTATTTCAATCATTTTTGGCATGTTGCACTCATGTTGCAATTATTTGTGGTATGGAAACAAAATTCTTCTTGGTCAAGTCTCCACTCGAAGAGAGCAGCCAAGCCAAAGTCTAAAACGATGCACTGTTTATGTAAACTAGTTCGCTGTGCAGCTAGACCAATCACAAAGAAATAGCATTTCCTTTAGAAGCCTCTGTCTCTTGGAGGGGACAGCCTGCTCCATGCAGATGACCGAGCGTTGTCCACCAGCATCAAACACAGATTGCTGCAGCTGGCCAGTTAAAATTGGGCTAAAACCCAAAACACGGTAATAAAGCTTAACAAAAGCGATTATCTGAGACGTGACTGTGTTCCAGGTGCTTCACAGGCCCAAGGTTTCAGTAAGCCAGCCTCACCAGAGAGGCAGAGGGTTGCTTACGTTGCAGCAGCAAATACATGAGGAGACAACTGGTGGCTCACAATGGAAGTTTAGACACTCCTTCTGATACTCTGCTGATCTATCTTTCCCACAGCAGGAGGGAAAGCATGCGGTAAGCATGTACCTAGATATTTACATTATTTACAGGATGTACAGCTGCATATATGCATGTATGGGTCTACATGGGTCAGGTAGTATGTGTGTGTAGGTCATTCAAGTTGAGCACGGATTGTCGGTGAATATATTGCTCTGTCATCTTGCTGTCGCGACCAATGGTCACTTCTTCATGGCCTTTGGGCTGTAGGTATGTGTTCGTGTGTCAGGTTGGGTCATGTTTTTAGTCTCCACCGTTCCTCAATAAGTTATGAATCTCATTTAAGCTGGTTACAATGAGGTTTGGAAAAGACAAGAGACAAAGATAATGATTAAAGTTAAGGTTTACGGCTTATAGGGAAATAAATATTTAAGTCACAATGTAAAAATGTTATTGGGAAAATAAATAAATAAACTAGGAGATTAATTGGGTTGTTTCTTAGTTTTAGACTTTTTTGGTAAACAGATGTAAATTAGAGGGGTGTTGTGTTCACCAAATGAACACAACACCCTGCTTGCAGCAGTCATTTTAAATCAAAAGAAAAAAAAAAAAGTTCAAATTGCAGATGCCCAACTTGAATTTGTAGAAAAAGAGACCAGTTTTTTGCTTCTTTAAGTCTGAAAAGCAGCCGTCAGGAAGCCAATAAAACTAAATACAAAATTAAAATATATTCATGTACTGTAAAACATCACAGCGAGATGAAAATTATTTTGGTTTTCATCATATCAATTCCGACTTGGAAAGATTCCTATTCTCCATTTTTTCTTTCCCTTTTACCAACAGCCTTCTGAATCATTATACGCCTGCGTTCACACCAAATCAGGCGTTGCGTGTTAGAGTGTCACTTACTTACAGTCAATGTAACACCAAGCAGCTGCACAACAAATACAGTCTTTCTTCCTCGTGGCCCGTTTTACAGCTCTGGGACGCCGGTTGCGTGATTGACCACCACGGCGCGACTTTGGCTTGTGCTTCTCCAAGACAATTTTTAGTTTTCCGGTCTCTGCTGCTGCACCCGCCATCACGGCGTGAACACGTAATCACACGTGTGGAAGGACTGGCCTTAGTACGCCTGATTTGCTGTGAATCCGGCCTTATTCAACATTCCAATATTGAATAATTATAGCAATTAAATGCACACACAAAACAGAGAAAAATCAACAGAAGAAGGGAGAGAAATGGAGCAAGAGGGGAAAGCAAGGAAGGCAAAATGAAAGAATAGAGGATGTGGAAAGGAGCAATTGATACAAATCGATAGAAATATTGATGCTGCTACTCTTTTCCTTCCCCATTTTCAGCCGGTGCGTTGTTAAAGGCTTCAATATTTCATAAGCTAATTTACATTAATTCAAAAACACGTTCACCGCAGCTCATGCATTTTGATGCTCATGTTCTCATGTTCTTTGAAAAGGGATTCATTTGGCTTTTCTTGCTGTTAAAATAAGAGGAATCACCGAAGAGCGTCGAAAAAACAACGTTTGAAGGTAAAACGTAGAACGGCACCCAACCAATTGATTGACGTGAGATCAATTTGAGAATTTCAGCCAGATTTCTTGAGATAATATTTGTTGTCAATGGTTGTGGTCAATGTAAGTGCTAGTAAGAGTTTAAAATCGGCCTGTAAAGATGACTCACTGTTCACCAGCAAACGAAAAGCTGAGCAACGTGAAGGGTCGGGGTTTCGCCTGCAGGGACTGGCTCAGAGCCGGCGACTCCTGGCGTCACTAAACAGAGCAAACGGGGGTGTTGATGAGGTTTTCTGTGGCATCATCAACAGGTGACAGGACGCCCGTTTGGCAGCTCTGTGCAGTCGAGCGGAGCTGTTGACTGCCCGACAGGCTTACTCACCCCGGAGGAGCCGCAAGTCTCCTCTCAAATTAAGACTTACTCCCGTGGGCCGTAACGAATGCACGGTCTCCACATCCCAAAGTTGGTGAACTTCGACTGAGGAGAACAGCAACGTATCGCAGCGTGTGCACACTCTTGTATTTTTTATTATAAGGAAACAGTGCGAAATAACTGAAAAAAAGAAAAGCGGATCCTTTTGCTTTTTTTCTATCTTTGAAAAAACATGTACAAATACATTCACCTTCACCCAGCATTGCTACAGTGAAAATGTATCTATAGTCACGTGTGCGTACGTCCCTTTTCGTGAACAGGATTGTGCGTGGGTGTATGTTGTCACTTTTTGTGTAGCTTGGTTTGCTGACAATTCATCTACATTAGCGAAGAGATTAACACGCTGACCTAACGCATCCATCACATGCACGTACACTGCCCGGGGCAAGGGCAGTGCAGAAACCACCCACTTGCACATGCAAATATGCAAAACACAGTGGTGCAGTGCAGCAACAATAGTGGTACCAAATGTGAATTGCAGATATGCTCATATCACTCCTCTTGTCTCTTTCACCAGAGAACAGGTTCAATGTGAGACTGTTACCTGCAATAAATTCAGTGTGACCACTGGAAGAAACTATACAAATTTTGAAGTCTCAAAGGAAGAAAATTGTGCCTGTATGACGCTGAACCTAAAGGTCTGCTCAGGTGCGCCGTGCTAATGCAGACCAACAACAATATTTATAGCGTTTTAGTTTAAAAGAACATTTACAAACCACTTTTGTTTGTTGCAAAGGAAAGCAATGACCAGTTGCTCTAAAATGGATTACTAGTAAAGAAGATCAATTTTTCTATTGTTTTTCATTCAACAAAAATAAACTTCACACTTGCACGCACGCACGCACGCACGCGCACACACACACACGAAAAATATATATATGTCATGTTAGACAAACCTATCTTCTCAAAACATGATCATGCAATAAAAGTAAATTAATTGATACTCTGCTATTTCCCTGTGATGGTGTGAAATCGTTATTGTATCCATCAAAACTGCATCAGCTGCAACAACTTAGTGTCGGGTTCCTCACCCAGGACCCCAATACTTCTGTGTTTTTTAAAAGCGGAATCAGAAACAGAACCAGAAACAATGATATGCTCATTGAACCAAGCCAACCACCGAAATGGTCTCCTCAATGTAAGGACAGAAATTATGAAATGTGAAGAAAAAAATGGGACGGAAGCACAGCGGAGATCAATGCTAATGATCTGCTCACACACACACACACACACACACACACACTTTTCATCCAACTCCTTCACTCAGACACACACATAGAATCACGTACACATACAGTCCTTCGCTTTCTCGCTCTGTGTGAAAACCATAACTCTTTCTCCATTTCATGTCAAAAGCAGAAACAGAAATTCAATTTAGAAGCCTGATAGGCAGAGTAGCCTTCGGGAGAAAAACAGTCAAGGAAGGAAAGAGAGAAAGAGGAACGAGAGAAAAGAAAAATACTTAGGAAGTAAGAGAGAGATAGAATAAGTTAAGCAAGATGGAGTAATGTTGACTGGAGAGGCAGAGAGGAAAAGACTGAAGGGGGAAACAGGAAGGGGAGAAAGGAGTTGGGATGCAGGAAAGGAGCGAGGGAGGGAAGAAATGATGCAGGGAAGGAGGAAAAGATGGAGCGAATACGGGACTGAAAGGAGGACATTGAGAGTAAAAGGAGAGAAAGACAGAGAGGCTTTGTACTGTGTGGCAGCATCCAGCTGCTGTTTGCTTTGGTTGCTGAGGCAACTGTTAGAGAGGGAGAGAGAAAGAGCTGATAAGTTAACCAGATGGTTAGAGACTGAAATAAGTGTGTGTGTGTGTGTGTGTGTTTCCTCACTTTGGCTATCTTTGGGGACACATTTCCGTCCAAAGACCATTTAATTGGGGAAGGGTTTTGCAATGGAGGAGAAAAAGCTGTGTCTGTGGTTAAGGTCAGGCTAGTGTTTAAGTTATGTTTGTGACGGCTGTTAGAACTTCTTATAGGAGTTTTTAATTCTCTTCATATTGTTTCAGGAAGGCCGGAGTCAAATTCTGGGTTACAAGTCCTCAATTACGTTTTCTTTTGTATTCATCTTTTGTTGTCTTTTATTTTTAACATCCATCCCCATTTTGGGGGAGATGTGTGGCTAGTGCCAAGTGTGTCTGTGTGTGTGAGAGAGAGAGAGAGAGAGAGAGCAGGTAGAAAGTAATTTAAGTGTGTGTCTTTAGTGAAGAAGGAATAAGAGGGATGAAAGGAGGTTTTTCATGATTCATTCATAAGCAGCGGGAGAGTCAGGATCAAGAGTCAGGAGGAAGGTGAGAAATAAAAAGGGAGTAAGGAGTGATAGAGGAAAAAAACAAAAAAAGTGAGAGAAATAAGGGAAGAAATGCTTGAAATGCTGTTTTGTAGTTTAATTTTAACTCATGGAATACAGATTGTTGCTTGGTCCAAAAATGAAGAATCAACCACTGCAGAGGCCAAAGCTCACTTCCCTAATATATGTGTTCTATCAAACATTATGATCCTTGGTGGTCTGTGAAAGATTATAGCAACCACCAAAATGAAAAAGGCTTCCAGTGGTTGCAGTTTATTTGGTATTTTATGTTCTAAAGTTATTTTAACAGTGTGAATTGGTCGTTTCTTAATGACCCCTTTTTCGGTTCTCCCCTAATTTTGCCTCATTTGTGTCAAAATAAACTAAAGCAAATATAAACATTTCTTATGGGTTATACATTACGATCATTGTTTCTAATGTTTTTCTTTGAGGTGTCCAAACATTATGCTATGACAGGGTGGACACACACGCACACAGACACACAACATTCAAACAAGGTCTTACAAAGGTATAAGTATTTCTATAAATGAGCACATGCACATGAGGTGTGCCGTTTTCTTTGCCAGCAGTCATCTAGTGAAGGACAACTTTGTCTGCGAGAGGAGAAGTAAGAGAGGGAGGGGGAGAAGGGGGAGCTAAGCATTAAGGAGGATGAACCCGGTGAAGTAGAAGTGAAGGTATTCCAGGCCTTTTAGGACAGAGAGAGGGAGAGAAATTGTGAATCTGCTCTATTGAAAGCAAGACAAAAAGAGGGTAGATCAGGAGATAAAGGACTGAGGAGAAGGGGAGAGAGTTAAGCACGGCAGATGTTTGTAGATCGGGAAAGAGAGAAAAATGAGTAGAAAGTCAAAAGGGGAGCGAGAAAAAAGGGAAAGCTGTAGAGAAAGAGTGTGTTGACAGTATGGCGGCAGTAGCAGTAACATTCCTGGCTGAAGAGATCAGCTGGCCTAAGGAGAAAGACAAACACAGGAGAGGAAACCACGTCTAGACACTGCTAGACACACACACACACACACACACACAGAACAGAAACACAGAAAGAGCGCACACACACACACACACACACACACACACACACGCACACACACACACATGAACCTGCCGGTTCGACGAGGTGGGCGATCACCAAGCACTGCCAAGAACCTGGTGTGTGTGCAGAGGGGTATTGGGGGGGGTAGAGATATGAGGAAGGAAGGGTCCAGGAAGAGACTTCAGGAGAGGTGGGAGGAATGGACAGATGGAGCTCCACAAGTTTTATGAATCTTTATTTATGGAAATAAAAGGGTGTGTAAACAATAAAGGAGTCACTTGAACGCTGCATCACTTTCCCCATGAAATCCCTCGAGTAAAGGAACAGTTACTGCTTATTTCGCTGCCACTTTAGTGATTGTGTCACTTCAAAGTATACCGCTTTGACAGTCAAATCTCTGCATCGCCCCCAGTGCTCCCTTTTGTGATTCCCCCACGACAGTCAGGCTTTGAAGGTGTTACATATTTTGTGTCATCAGCCATAACTGCTTTAAATGGTATTTCTGTGCACAGATTGTAAAGACAAACGTTCTTTCACACAATAATGAATCCCAATCTACTGTCACATGACCCAGTTTCAGTTGAAGGAGTGCTTTAGGCACTTAAGCAGAAGGCACAACAACAGGAATTCACTACTAGTTAGGTAAAATAAAATGCTTTTCAAAAAGAAAGATCAAATGAAAAAGTGTTTTTTCCCCTCTCTCTCGGTGGTCCCTGCGGCAGTGGTGGGGGACCACTACTGTACTCTGTGAGCTCTGGAATATTTCCAGTGAGGGGAACCTCGAATGTGAAGCTTGGAGATCTGCCAAAAAATTAAAATCCTGTAAACCGACTTAGTCGATCTATATCAATCTATAGTCTAAATAAAAAAGCACATTTCTTGAGGCAAATATGTTGCATGTATACAATTACCTTGCCTTAGTACATCACATGGAAGGAATCATTCCCACATTCATACAGCCAGATGTGTGTTTCAGAAACACTGTCATGTGCTTCACATCTTTTATCTCACTTTTTCACAAAGTTTGACAACCTCGGATCGAGGCTTTTAATGAGAAACCAAAACAAGCACACTGGCATTTGAACAAGGTTCTACTGATAAGTCTCTGAGCAGTGGGAGGAATCACTGTTTTTATATCTGGGGCTTATTTCATTTCATAGCTCAGGCCCCCTTTCTCAGTTGACTCATGTGCAACTTGAAAGCAAGGCGAGGGCTGACCCTGAATCTTATCAGGTTAATTGGCTGGAGTGAGCTTTCTACAGATGCCAGATAGCACATCAAGGTCACTGACCTATAAGCGTGGGGCCCGAGCAGTGGAACCGGCCCATCCAAGCCGCCTCTGGGAGAGTGGCAGGTCAAACGGGCTGTGCACTGATTGTTCATTGGTCACAGGTAACACCAAAGTCCAATCAGCGACAGCACCTGGAGTGGAAAATGGACTTCCTTGTGACACTTCAACAAGCTTCACAGAGCGGCGTCCTGGAGGGCCGACCTGCTGCGCGCTCTCCCCTCTTCTTCCTCCTACTTGTTGTTCTGTGCATGTGGCCGCTGGTGGGCGGCTGCAGTGCTTCTAAAAACAGATTATAAAATAAGCCCAAAAATTACTGCATCTCTTCAAATAAAAACTAGAAATGTGCATACAGACTGCGGGATGTCAAATGCTTCTTTTTTGTCAAAGTGTGCAGTGTTTTGTGTGCATTAAGGATGGTTGATATGAATAGATACAGTATGATTAGAATTGTATAAAAATGTGTACTGTGAGAGATTCTCATAAAATGTACCATGAAAGCGCAGACGTTAATGTATTGAGCCAGAAAAGGCTTTGTGGGCAATGCTGCAAATCCATGAGAAAGACTGTTTTATGAGGATATTGATTTTTACACGAACGTGATTGAGCACTTTCATTTGTCGGGTTTTTGATTTGGGCGAATAGCCAGAAAAAAAGAAAAAAAAACACCCGTCGGATCATTGCATCCAATAAAACCCTCTAAATTTATTTACACAAAAACGTATCAGAAAATATTAACATTTTACTGTAAAATGACTGTGACCAAAGTCTGATAACAATATTTACAAGGATGGTACCGTAAATGTACATGTACATTTAATTTGTGCTATCGCACGTGTAAAATACACAACCAGTAAGAGCATGTTGATAATTGTAGGCACACAGTTTCCCTTTCATCTTACAAACATTATAACAAGCAGGCCTCTATTTATCTGCCAGTTTATGTCATTATTCACAACGTTAATTATGTAAGAGTCCTCTACAACAAAGAACAAACTCAAGGGTTCAAATCTGCTCCAGTGAGATCCACTGATACATGCAGTCCATTGTTAAATCAATTATACAGTCAGTGTGGTGTGTATATATATATATATATATATATATATTTATTTATTTTTCATTCATATTTTAACACAGCTAGGAAAAGGAGCTGGATGAGCAGGTGATTTGTGGTGCACAGGTTGTGTTGTTGCTAAATGGCAGAGCGACGCACACCGTTTGTTCATCGGCCCACAGCCGCTCGGCAGGACGGTCCCCGGGGACCGGTTGCTGCAGATGGATAGCTCATTGATAAATGTAGCCTCTCTCATATTTTGATGAGCTAGTTATATGGATACTAATTCAAATGTCACCACAGGACACCAGGCAATCTATTAAGACGTGGCTGACGACTCCTCTCGCCGGCCCTACACAGCGGGAGGGAAGCAGCTGGTTCAAAGCGCCGGCCTGGCTGCTCGCTCTCGGTCTTTGAACTCCTGACTGTCGCCTTTAATGAGTCGCGGTTTGTTTGGTAATTTGTTGCATCTTCCTGGAAGCCACCGAGTGCAAAAGTTATTTTTTAACAATTTCCTTCCTTTTACCCTTCTGGAGCTGGGGCTTCGTTTGGACAGCAAACTTACATATGAGCATAATTAGAATACTTAGGGATTTATATTTAAGTTTTATGTTGGACGCATTTATTGTGAAAAAATGTCTTTGCTTTCACTTTTATTCTGTGGTGTTTCAGCCCTTACATTAAAAATGAGTTATCTCTATACTTTCAGTAGGTGAAAATAGACATCCCAAATGCAACAGTAGAACAAGGCAATAATCACACGAAAATAGAGAAGCCCTTTGACATGAAACATTAAGGGACACATGCCTTAAGTAATTGAAATAAATAGGTTGAGAACAGATAGTCTCAACTCCAGAAAATTGACATCCATTTCATGTTTTGTTTTGCTACTTTGTCACAATTTACAGCATTTACTTTTTCAAAATAAAATTGGCTTCTCGCTGTATTTATGAAGTCGGGGAGGTTACATGCAGCAAGAGACATTCTCAAGACTGTCTAGTTTCAACAAGGCACAAAATCTTTGTGTTAAAACTAATGTAACGTACTGTTACAAGTCCTTCTTCAAACTACTTAAGATTTAGCTTATAATTAAATCAAGACAGCAGAAAGCACCTTCGACGGATATACCTGGACTAGTTAGCACTTTATTAGCACTTATGATGGCTCTTGTGTGGTTTGGCTTCCTTCATTCTTGTCGTTTGGGGTCTGTTCCCCCTTGATTCGATGCACTTATTGTGACTTATAGTAAATAAACGCATGAGGTAAATGTTAAATGTAAGGCTGTAGAGGTTAAGTTAAATTCTTTGTGAAAGGGCTGCATGTCAAACATATTGTTCCTTTTGGTTAAGTAAAGACTGCCGTGAGGCCTTCAGATGCCAAATGTTCCTCTGGAGCCTTTGCTGGTTGGTTTTCCTGTCGGCTTAGCTCAGCGGGATTCCTTTGGTTTCAATATCTCCTTTGTTTTGTGAAATAGTCCATTTTAGTTTAGACAAGCATTACAAATGATGCATATTATTCAATCAATGATCAATTCATTTATTTCCACAAAGGCAGAAACCTGTCCGAGGGCGACGCATACTGTAAGTTTCTGTCTGAAGAGCACGACTTGCAAATGTAAAATGTAACTGACTTCATAACTCATTCTTTTTAGGAGATATGAGAAAGTATGAATCAAATTTCAAAGAAGTTTATGGATCCCTCCACCGATACTGGAGTTCACATTCAAGTCCGTGCACCCACATAAATCACGTGGCATTAACAGCCTTCTGCCTCCTCAAATTATTTTCATCCCTCAGAAATTAGTTTTTTATCACTTTGTCTATTGATTGAAAGCCTTTTGCAGCGAGGTGGGTTTTACTCGGTTCATAAAAGAGGGACACTTCAGAGATGAACAAAATCATACCCAATGTCCACAGCCATGCTGGCAGCTCGGTGCGTGTGCACGTTGGCACAGCAGCGCTTTCATTTAAATGCCAACGTCAGCATGCTAACAATGACAAGGACAACATGCTGATGTCAACCGGTGTAATATTCATCACATTCTCCATCTGCTAATTAGCAGTAAACACAGAGGGTAGCTAAGGCGCTTTAAAAAAACATGTTAATAATGATATGTTTAAGCTGATGTTACTAGATTGGAACTTTAGCGGTCACCAAACTTGACGATGATGCGAGAGGAAAAGTTAATGGATGAACCAAGTCAATGGGCCTCGTCTTCAGGGGACATCGAGTGCCTTTACAAAATCTCAATTCATCCAAAGGTATTTCACTCCAGACCAAGTAGGTGAACCACATGAGCGACCCGGCCATCCTCGAAGAATTATTTGTGTAGACGGAGCTGCCTCTTCTGCCTACAACAACACAATACTCAGTTACGGTTCAATGTGAATGCACAGGACTTCACACATATGCTACATAACCGAAGGCTGAACGTGTGTGTGTGGTCTCTGCAGAGAGGCCCTGCCACCCACTCCCCTGTCACTCGGGTGAGATATGAAGAGAGAGAGCTGCAGGAAACATCCATGTGTTGACACACTGAAACACACACACACACACACTTTCCTTCCCTCGGCATTGCTGTGTCTTTACACCATCTGCTCTCCACCGCTCTGAGGGGGAGACCTTTAACCATGTGAAGATAGATAGTATTTTATCTTTCTTTATCTGAATGTGTGCGTGTAAATGGAACATGCTACGTCTCTGCAGCACGTTATGGGAGCTGAAAGTCCTTCGCTCAGCAAGAAATCTCCTGAATAGTCTCAGTTCATTTCTCAAGGAGCTGAAATGCAACTTAACATGTTTTTTTTTTTCTTGAAGATAAAGATGGTGACCAGTTTATCTCATCTAGAAACTCTGCGTGGGCAGCAACACACTTATTTCACATGCCTTTTATAATTCAAGGTCAATTAATCTCCAGTTTAACTGTTGGATCTGTGCGCCTTGGCTGCATAGTTAGTAAGGTTCGCACTGGGCTACGGTACAAAGGGGGTGGGGGAGCACTCTGGCACCCGAAGAAGAGGAGAGATTACGGATCTGGATCTTGCAGCTTGCAAAGCTGAATGAACCCCGACGTGCAGATGGCCAAACCGCAGGTTCTAGGAATGTTATTGTTGACACATTGCAAACTGCAGAAAGTTTTTCTTGGTTTTTAAAACTTTTTTTTCCTGGTCTTTTACTAAATACTAAATATATTAACACACAATTTAAAACAGGTTACTTAGCATACTGCATTTAATTTAACTAAAACATAAGTATGCACTGACAACAGTAAGGTCTATGTCAGCAGTTTCAGTGTTATTATATTATCATTGCATTATTAATGAGGGATTACTACTAACAGGAGTAATGGAGTTTCAATTCAGGGTTCCCTTCGTGTTTGGTAGTACGTGGGTGGCATTCTTGCCTAAAATTATGACCAACTTTGTAATTATTATTAATAATCATCTGTATAAACCTTACCACCGCTAAACAATGGTGGTAAGCGTGGTGTGTATTGTTTGGTGGACCAACGTACAACAATTTAGTAGTGGAAATCTTACTCTGCAAAAGCAACAAGGAATAAATATGGTGAATTAAAAGTACAGTTTTACTATTTTAGATGTACAACTACAGAACTACTGTTTAAGCACACTTGTAACGCGTGTTACGTAGTCCTGAACAGACGCGACTTGAAGTCAGCCTGTTAACACATTTGCTTGCAGCCGGCTGGTTGTAACACCAGTCCTTTAAACAGGATGGTGGTCGTGCAGGATGTATGGCAGTAAGTTACACATCCGGAGGGATCCTCGTCAGCAGCGTCGCCTTCTGTCGCTCTGAGGAGTCGACCGGCAACCTTTATGAAATCAGATGTGACGGCTCAACTGTCCCAGCTCAGCGTCCGTGGCCTAACCTGTGTGTTCCGGTCAGGCGGCCGTCGCCTCCTACTTCACTTCACTCGCGGAGCCGAGCGGACTCTTTGGAAAGTGTGGTCCAATGTGCTCATTTGTTGATTTATCCCTTTGCCTTTATTTGTATTATTAAAGTTTCTTGGCAAGCATCTCTGTGTTTTATATTCCAGCCCCGCAAAAGGGGGAAAATGTGTTTTGCTGTTGCGTTTGAGGACGCGTGTGCTTGGCACTGCTAACTGGCTCACTGATTATCAGCAGAGGTCAAACGTGACATTTTGATGATGAATAAGTGACCTGTCGGTAAATCTGGATTAAACGTTTTATTAACTTAAAGTTCCCTGTCATTGGAGAGTCCTCTTTTCAGTTGTTGTCGTCCGTTTAGCAAATGGACGGAGTCCAACAACAGCCCCGAAATAAATCTTTTTTGATTTTAACGTTCGGCGTTTTAGAGAAGCGTCGATTACACTGCTGGGCTTCCAAAACAACCCATACATTTGTTTTCTGATACGGCACCACGTAGGCTGGAAGAGACGGGATTCAAACTAGCCTCCGATGTCAAAATCTTCAATTTCCCCCCCACCGACCGCTCACTGAGGCTTTGAGGAGCTACAACGACGTCACCCGAGTCACACCTGCGTGTTCTCATTAGCGGCCCGACTGCAAGAGGACACTTGACAGAGAAACACAAACGTAGGACACTTGAACGCTTTCATTTTTTACGATGAGAAAAAGTGGCCTCTGTGTGTGTGTGTGTTTTGATAACCAAGTGGAGATGATCGTGGTTTCTTGGCGTTGGGAGAGGAGGGGGGGGGGGGGGGGGGGTTTGGATGAAGTGCATTCTGTGACGCAGCGAAGATGACTACAAACTCACTCCAACGGTTCATTTTGATCCCATCTGAGGGGGGGGGCTCCTCACAAAAACAAGTGATCCGGTGACAAGGCAGACGACACTTTGAAGTCAGCATTATCTATGGGAGTGGTGACGGAGAGGTAATCCACTCTCCTGAAGTGCTCTTCAGCAGAGGACTTCTTCAAAAGGAAAATGTATTCTGGTTCACAGAACGTAACTCTATTCACATTCAAGTGTTTGAACGTGAAGCGGTTTGAGTCGGTCTCTGCAGAAGCACACGGCCGCATGCTGCTGCGTTTTATAATTTCCTGAATCACACAATACTGCTCGCCTACTGTAAATCCTTTTTTTGATTTCCCATCACTTGGCTGCTCTAACAACGGTTTCTGGTATTACTGGGAGTCTGTTTTTATAATAATAATGAGGGTACGTTACAGCGGATTGATAGGAGGGAAGGTGAGTGTGTGTGGGGGGGGGACGGTGGAGAAAGGGAGGGCATGCATGTGTGTCAAAGAGAGAGAGGAAGACAGAAAATGCTGTGTGTGTGTGTGTGTGAGGTGAGATATGGCAACAGTGCCATCTAGTGAACATTTTAGTGAGTTAGTGAGTCAGTGGCGTCCACTGTGATAGACGATGGAGACACAAAGACGAGGTCACATGATAAACCCCAAGAGCCGCATTCAAACCTCAACTTTGAGGATAGTGAGGCTCCTGTACATTTTGACCAAAAAATAAAAAAAGGCATTCGTTCTGACATGTTATGCAGATAGATCTGCAGATACTTGAAACTTGCTAAGGTGGGTAATCCATCACAGCGACATTTAATCAGCCTTATTTTTTCCTTTTTCTTTTTTATCACCATTATCATTGCATGGTATCCTGCAGCTGAAAGTAGAGACTGTTTCGCAAGTGTCCTTTGTGGTGCTTTCAAGGATGCTCAGACGTGGGACAATCTTAAGTCGGCTGCACATCAGCATCCTTTTTAATGCAAGACTGATGAGTATCTTCTTTATTTAAATTCAACATCCATAATACGAACTCATGATATAGATTAGGGGGTATAGGAGAGAAAGCTAATCTTATAAAACCCAAGGGATCACATGAGTTTATGATAACATATTTATTCAACATTAATTTGACCTCTCAGGACATTGCCAATATCATTTTATTTTCTACATATTCGTTTGTCAAAACTAATGCTACTCTTGTGTGCAATCCCTCATCAGTAGAAAGGAGGGTGGAAATATGAATGAGGAAGAACAAGATGAGTAACGTTCATTATCGACGGATACAGATAATTATTTTTCAAACTGATAGTTTGCTCTATGAAACCTCTGACAGTAAGTAAAGTATGCATCTCAATGAGCAGCCGTCCATTATTGGGATCAACCAGTGTTTTGTTTCTCTCTATATTTTAAAATATGTTAACCTTAGTGTGTGGAACCCATTTGGATGATTGCATTTTGTAAGGAAAATGGGGCCAGAGAATAATATGGCACTAAATTGTCAGCAGCTCACCCTGGACAAATGTATTCAACAGATAGCACTGAATTTTATAATGATATCGACACAAAGTACTTCATGTGGAAAGGGTGCTTCATGGCCAATACCCAACTCACTTTATCAGGGCAATATCTATTTGATATCATATAACAGATCTCCACATTTTTTATGCTTGAACTAAAGAGTTGTTCTTTTTGCCGGAAAGGAAAGCATGAAGTTCGAGGATGTCTGGTTGATTTACATGGAACATCATGGACGTGGACAAGAGAGGGCTGAGGGAACCACGCACAAAGGGTCTTGTGGACAAAAACAACAATATTTTTCTCAATGAGCAGTTTCAGAGGTTTGCTGTGACTCTCCGCTCAGCTGGGAGCTGCCCAGTGTATAGTCATGCTCTTTTAGACACGGAGCCACTGGAGCACTTGAAGGTCAATTGGCTCAGAGGCACTTCAGTAGCAGGCGGGAGGAAACACATTTTTCTCCCACAAATTTTACAAGCAAGTCAAAAGGTTTTGGTCGCTGTGGATTCCTCTGACCAGCAGTCAAATGCTGGGGTCAAACCTTTCTGCATGGGCCAATGATGATACTCACCTTACTAAACATGTAAATATAGCGTGGCAGTAAAATCAATTGGGTTAATTATTTAAGTGGTCTGCATTAAATGTCCACTGCATGATAGGGTTATATGTTCCTCAAGGTACCAGGCACTTTAATCCCATATCCACAGCAGAGGAGACTCCTTTAATGTAGGCCGATCTCTTAACTGATCGCCATGGCAACACCGCTCTGAAACTGAAACTGACACGGCCATACATACAATCACTCAGCAAGTCTACTTGTTTAATCATCTATACGATTATATATATATAAACTTAGAGGATCAGCTCTTCACCAAACTGAAAATAGCTGTTCCACATCACAGTCCACCTTAAGGGAGCCTGGGCCGGGGTTGTTAGCCGTATGCAGGGCAAACAGCCTCCCATTGATTTCGGCAGGTGGGAAGCGGCACACAGGAACTCGACTTGTGTGTCTCCAGGGTGCCGCATCTACACACCAACAAATCTACACACCAGCCAATAGCCTGAACCGTGTTCCGTGCCAACGGTGAGGGTAAGTCGTGGGTTTGTTGGGCATGTCCCGCGACGCACGGGAGACGAGTAGTGATGATTCTATCTGACCAGCCAGCGTTCTGTAGGGTTTTAACACAACGGTCTAGTATCAGCTTGGAACCTCAACTAAGGTGGAACCAAAAAAAGAAAGTGGCAGGTGCTATCCACAACTTTTGCCAACTAATAAGTCAAGTCGATCTGTGCCAGTCAGGGGAAATGCTGGGTGAGTATTTTTGCTTGACAGAGGGTTAATTATTGGGATGTAGTGGACAATCTGTGTGCAGACTTGAAAATAGCAGCCACATAGTTGCATAGGAAGATGTTTGGATTTGGTTTACAGACATTGAAAATGTGGCTTTGACCAGAATGTAGAGGTATTTTGTGTATATTGTTGTTGTTGTTGTTTGTGTGTCTATTACAATCATTTCACTTACAAAAATGGGATGTTTCAGGCGCTGCAGACATTGTACTGTGAAATATCAGCTTTTGAATATAATGACACCTCTTTCTCTTCAAAGTGGATTTAAATCTATACTTCAATGTGTGTGTGTGTTTGTGTGTCTATGCATGTGTGTTTGTGTGACACACACATGAACACACTTTGTCTGCGTGGCCTTTTCCCTTCACAACACTGGGTTGCCGACAGCAACGTGCCCTGAGCTGATAAACTTTATCAACCGACTCACACCTGTGCTCGTGCACAAGCACACAAACATGCGGGCAGATCCACAGAGGCACACCTCTTGCTTTGCTCTCCTGACGAGGTAGACACCTGCCACTACTTTGTGCATGTGTGTGTGTGCAACAGTCAGTGTGGAAACCGTACAAATGATGCGACAGGGCCTTAGGTGACAACAATACACTCCTGGCATGAGTACACGACCCACATCATTGCACACACAAGCACACACTGAAAAAAACACCCACACCCGCACACATATATATGGGCACCCACACTGAAAAATAAGACTGCACACGAAGCAAACTGAAATAGCATTTACACGCCTCTTTAGAGCTTATCGTTATTTCTGCCTTTCACCGTGCAAATATGAATGTGTGTGACTGTCCGTCAGTCTCGCTCCATGTGCGCGTCTTGCTGGCTGTGTTTATCCTTCAAACTATGTGTGTGTCTGCATGCAGGGTATGCGAAAATGTCAATACTTTTTAGTGCCGGCCAGGGACCTAAATATTACTTGTTCTAAATCAAGAACCTTTTCTAACTTCAACTCTGCATTCAATGAATGCACAAATGTCCCCAAAGATACTGCAGAACCGCACTGGAGACATCCTGCAAGCAGCGCACTACCATCCACACAATCCACTGCTTGAACAGCAGCGCTGTAAAGAGACTTTCTGATGGTGGCCTATAGGAGAGAGAAATCACGTCAGTGACGGAACATAAATGTGAGTCATCACTGCGCTGCCACACAAACCACAGCGACAGAACATGTTGCAGTGTTATCAGCCTGGCTTCTGGCACCAAGCAATTAAAACGTCCAAGAACCCGGTACCAGCGAGTACACTACTTCAACAATTGCATAATTAATGATGATGATCTCCACGCAAATGTTAGTAATCAATCCAATCTTTCGCTGCGTCTGTGTGTTGCTTGACAAAAGTTCTGCTAAATGTTGCTCAAGAGTTGGGCTGTGAAAAAATACAACATGAAATCTATATACATGTTCTTCACAGCTGGAGCCAAACTCTGTTTGTGATCGTGCTGTTTTCAGCCCGGACCATCCACCTGTCAGTCGACCGCTGTGAGGTGCACGCTGGAAGATGTCCGCACATGCTGCTTTGAAAATATCAGTTGTTCACAGATTGAAAAGGGAAAAAACATGTTTGAATAGAAATTATATATATATTATATAATATATACACACACACACACACACACACTAGTTATCGTCTAGGTTTTTTGATAATGTTTAAAGACTGCATGACAGCAAAGCGATGTAATTTCCTCAACTTGCCAGACAGCCATAGCTACTTTATTATAATCACATTAATTATGAATACTCATCAAAAGGATACCGCGGGTGGACAGAAAGTGTGTGTTTCAAATTTCCACATTCTGAATACTTTAACTATCCATGCTAACCATCTGTGTGTCAAAACAAGCCCCAAACTGTACAACACTTCCGTTATGCTCCCTGTTAGGAGGCTGCGGTCCATCGGGACCAAGGCCTCCCTCCACAAACAGCTTCTTCCTCATCTACAGAGCGGGACCCCCACAGACTCCCACGTATCCCATACTCCACATTCCAAGGACTATTTTTTTTCACATCCTTCTACATTTAATACACCCAACACGTTATTGTACATGAATTTCTGGCTTTTTTTCTTCTTAAATAACGTATCATCTTTGTTTATTGCATTAGGTACATGGTCTCTATATATTTGCACCATCTCAACGAGTTCAATTCCTAGTTTGTGCAACGTACAGCAAATGAACGGTTCTCATTCTGACAGGACAATGAATAGATTTAAAAGTAACTATTCACCATGTAGAGTAAGGGGGTGGAGGGAATACGGATTGTTGTGTTAAGTAATAAAAACGTTTTACATTTTGATGGAAAAAAAAATTCTGATTCTTGGTAAGTCTGTGTCAGTCAGTGGCTGGTGAAGGCAAGTCACTCTGCTTTTGTCGCTCTGTCAACCTCGCTGTCAGTCGCTCTGTCAATGTCAACCAGCTAGCTAGCTCGGCGTGGAGGGGCAACCGGCATCCATCAGGCTCCGTCAGCAGCCGGGGCCCATTACTTTAGAGGGATTATGATGTCAGAGATTGTAATCTTCTGGGCTAACAGACTGAGAAACAAATAAATGCTGAACTTTTGAAAAGTGCCTCCATTAACTCCTCAACCAGCTCGGCAAATATTTGCACGCAAAAAGCCTGTTGATCCTGAATCTAAAGTGATTGCACAGAGCGAAAATATCGGGGACATTGATGGGTTTTATCTACACACAAACACGCAGAGCTCTGGACTTCAGGAAGGCATTATTAGTGTGATTATATATATATATAAATAAATAAATAAATACACACACACATATTTGTATCTCTCACATACACAAACACCTAGTCTCTACCTCCCTTTCGGTCACGGTTCAACAGCAACTCTGACTGGTAGAATAATGGTACTGCACCGCTAGGAAGTGAGCCTAGTGTACAGTCGTGTGTGTGTGTGTGTGTGTTTGCGTGCGTGTATCTGTGTGTGTGTGTGTGTGTACTGTTATTACTAGAGAAGATAAATCTTGTTAATGAAACCGACGGAAATAAGAGGACTCCAGAGAGGGGAAGGAGGAGCGAGAAGAGGGATGATGGGAGAGGGGCAAGGAAGGAAGGGGGAGACAGACAACAGATAGAAAGAAAAAGAGAAAGAGAGGGAGAAAGATAGCTAGTAAAGATGGAAAATTCAAGAATATTACGAAGAGTGAAGAAACAGCGAAAGGGAGAGAAGAGTCTGAGGGGAACAGAGCAAAAGGATAGAAGTTGACGGTCATGTTTTCTTTCATTGCATCATACATCAGTATGGAGAGAATGACGCAGAGGAACAGACGAGAAAGACGAGGATGGCAGGGAAAGAGATGGAGAACAGACAGAGGGAATAAGCAAAGAACAACACAACTCGCATTTCCTTTGGAAAATGCGTGTGAGGGTGCTGGCTGAGTTTAAAAAGCTGGTGTGGCTGGTCGTGCATAATAATACAGACTGAGTGCGGAAGGACACTGAATAAGTGTGCAAAGATATAACAGATAACAACCTGCGAGGAGCGTACACGTGGATGTTCAAGTGTTTTTTGCGGTTGGGGGATGAAAGGACCATGAGCAGGCAGAGCAGGAAGACACTGGGAAATATAAAATGGAAGACGTCTTTGTCTTCCCGCGGTGCAAACTTTACAACTGACAGACCGGCAGATGAAAGCAGCCCTGGAGTTTGACCCGGAGCTGCACAGCTCAACTGCAGAGCCGCAAAGCAGGTTCATAACATTCAATCATACAGACATATGTTGCATTATGGTTATGCAGATATGATCAGACCATGTAAGGAAAAACAAAGTGAAGGGCATAGACGCTAGTGTTGACTGCATTTCTTTTTTGTTCATATTTTCAATAAATATTGCAGAGCAGCATTAGGTGAAAAAGGTTAAATCATGGCGGAGGAACCCTGAATGGTGTTTCTAATGCTAAACGCAACATGCATCTCATTAATATTAAATCAAAACATGACAATGCATTCATCGGACTTACAATATGATGCCGGTGTAACAGTCATGCGGCGTTCTTCCTCAACTCAAGCTAGATGCTCTCAAAAAAGCAATAAGCAACACTCAGACTTGCTGCCACATTTCGCAAGCTGCAAAGCCGTGCTGCTCCTGTCCATCGTGCTGGAACTCATCCAGTGACAAAAGCAGCACATTTGAGCCCTTACAAGCAATACAATCGCATCAATATGTGTCATTCACACGGACAGCCGCGGCGAGCCGCCTCTTTTATAAGGAAAGCCACGGAGGCGGGAGAGATTTGTCGGGGTGTGCACTCCTCACCTACCGGTATCTGAAGAAGACAATACCCTTCATGGTGAAAAAGGTGTCATAATCACGCCATGTAGTTTGCTGCTGCTGTTGATGTGTTGGGGAAGTGTCCAACTCCTCGTCTCCACGTCCTATGGCTCTGTCACGTTTGTCCAGTTTTAGTGTCCCTCGGCCTCCGTTGGTTTTATCCTGGGAAAGTGCAGAAATACACCTTTCAGCGCTGCTAACATCCAGTAGTCTTACAGATGGGCATTTGTTGTTTCCCAGTTATTGCTAGCAGCCAATTAAGTTTAGCTTCTGACTAATCAGGAGGGACTAACATCACCTGGCCTGATTTAGCAGCCAATCAGATGAGAGCTGCAGAGCTGGACTCAAAGGCTGCACAGCGTTGAACCACCGCGCTGCTTTGAGTTGATGGGAGTTTGTGCTTTTTCTTAATTGTCATGAATTGTGTTTTTTATTTATTTACTCAGAATTGTTTAGGTGATTGCGGGTGCACTTTCAGGTATTGAATTTCATGGTGCAATAGGTCTACCATAACTTTTATCATGGGGTCAGAGGGCTGAAAATATCAATTTAACATAAATGGTTTGCACTAGCAGTGCTCTGCTAAGTGCAGCTGGGTTGGGGGATTTTATTATTGGTGTTTTAGTCTAAACTATTTTGCAGTGGATAAACCACACTCACTGTTCACCTATTCATTCCTGGTATTTCGCGAAATGAGTTTTTTTTAACATAAGTGAAGGACTAGATGTTTTTAATACCATTTAAGCATTATCATTCTTTATTATCACTGTACAAACTGACTCACATTTTCCACAAACTATGGTCACACTGATTCACTAGTTTAGGAGTTCGATGAAAACTGGTAAGACTACAATACAATAAATACCACAATGCAATATAATACAAGTTATTTGACAAAGACAATCATTTCCCTTGAGAATGCTGCTGATTGCAAGAGTATAGTTGTTGTAGTGCTTTTAGTCCAAAAAGTATTCTTGGCAATTCAGGCTATATGCTTAGTTATTGTTTTATTAATGTGATCTTATATTAACGTTTAATGCATCCTAAAACTGTGACTGCAGTGATCAAGACATGCAAGTTGGAGGAAAACTTCCAAAGCTGGTTGTTTTTCAAACTGTGTTGCACCAAATAGTTCCTTTAATGAATGTGTTTTTCTGTCGTTCCTTCTTCTATTATATGAGCCGCTCTAGTGGGTGAAGTGTTTTGCTCAGCGGCACTGCAGCAGGGGCTGAGAAAGAGAATTTTGGCAGTAACTTTTTGTAAAGTAAGTTTTAAACTTGGTTTTGTCCATAACATCTAAGACGTTTAGGGTTACTAAAGGCCAAAGTCAAAATTCCCTTTTCATAAGAATAATCATAAGATGACTATTTGAAACTGGACCTATCCGGCTTGTTCACGCAGAAACGTATAATGTCTGCAATCTTGACACATGGCTCTCGAACCACATGTAGCCTTTTGAAAAGTGTGCGTGTGTGTGTGTGTGTGTGTGTGTGTGTGTGTGTGGGTGTGTGGGTGCGGGTGCCCTGGTAAAATTGAACTGTCATGGTCAGAATGGGCACTTTGATCATCTTAGTTCACAGGAGAGGAGAGGAGAATAATTTAAAAGAGAAGCCAAAAAGAAACAAAAGGAAACAAAGTGGAGGAAAAAAGAAGAAAGAAGTGGAGGGAAGACCAGTAGTAATGCATTGTAATACATGAATGATTGTAAGGAGAGGGTGGGATTAAAGTAGAGATCAAAGGAAAGGAGTGATGAGGAAAGGAAAGCAGAAAAAGGGGGGAGGAGGGAGGAGTTAGGGAAAGGAATACAGAAAACAAAGATGGTAATGAGAAAAGACGACAAAAGGGAACCAAAGTAAAGAAAAACTAGATAATGTGAAAGGTATTAGGAAGGAGGGAAGAAAATATAATAGGAAAGCAAAAATCAAAAGAGAGAAGGGGATAAAAAGAAAATCAAGAGGAATTGAGTTGAAATGAAAAAGGTTATGATACTAGAGGGAATGTTGAAAAGAGGAAAGGGGGGAAAACAATGGAAACACAAAGGTACATTAAAGGAAGGAAAAGGAAAAGACGGTGAGGAGGAATTCAAAGAAATTTGCTGAGAAGAAAGCAAAGTATAAAGAAGTGGAGATAGGGGAGAAATGGCTATGAAATGAGCTGAAGAAATGAGCATAGAGGAAAAGAAAATGCTACAATTGAAAAAAGCAACCGAGGAAGAAGAGAGCAGACAGAACAAGAGCGCATTGATAGAGTGAAGGGATAAGGGATGAAAGCTTTCTTTCACTGAGTGATGAGGATGTGCTCACATCACACACTACTTACCCAGGATTCATAGCGTGAGATGAGTTCCCAGCATCCCTTTCATCTCCACATCATCCAGTAGTGGTCCATCAGAAAAGAACCTGGGGAAATACTCAGCCGCAGACAGTGACGCATGCAGACCCACAAAGAACACACACACACACACACGCATGCATGCAAACACATACATCACAATCGTTTTTGTTTCTTTTAGACACAAGAAAACGTAATCATGCGCACACGAAATGTAAAACCTGCACAACTACGTGACCCTGGTGAGTATACATGCAAACAGGCACTACAAAGTGGCCTCACCGTGTCTCCGGTGATCACCCGGTGTTTGATCGCTCGGTTGGCATGGTTACCCGAACCGACTGTCGGAGACTAACAAGGGTGGGAAAGAACCAGAGACAAAGCTACGTGTTCGTTACCTGTGTATGTGAGTGAGTGAGTGAGTGTTACCAATCTTCTGGTATCATTTTACACCAGAAAGTGAAAAAGATTTTTAAAATGTTTTCCCTCACATTCATTTTCTTATTATAACTGTCATCCCTCCATTTCCGCTAAATAAATTACAAATAACATTTATATATAATTCATCAAAGGATATATTTTCGGATTTGCACAGAAAGCCCAAACCAATTTCCTGTTGTGTTAATTTTCCCTGTTTGAGAGGGCACAGATTTCCCATGTGTTCCTTTCCTAAATGTGCGTGTGTGTTTACAGATTGTAGCTACACTCATGGCTGCCCCAGCGAGAGGACACCAGATGTCTCTCCGTCTCTCCTCAGCTATCGCTCGCATTGGTTGCATCTTTCCCTTCGGCCCTCTGTCAAGCTTTCCTGCCGCGGTCCACTCATCCGCCCGGTGCCACGGCGACGGTAGCCACTCCATCCAAACTGACACACATGTGGAGACGGAGAGATTGTGAGAGTGGAGGAGGGTGAAAGAGCGGAGAGGGAAATATGAGCGAGGTGAGGAAAGGTGTGATGTGGAGAAACAAGTTGAGAAGAGTAAAAGGACACGAAGGATGAGCCAGGCTGAGGACGAGAGAGGAGGAGGAGGAGGAGGAGGAGGAGGAGGATGGGGAGGTGAAGGGGAGAGTAGGAGGAGAGACGTGAAGAGAAACAGCCAAAGCTTCGCACACATTCATAGACACAGAACGGAGGTTTTCAAGTCACATCTGACTAAAAGCTCAGCAGGGTGAAAAAGAAAGAGGGTGAAGGAGGAGAATGAACGTGTGTTTGTTTTTATTTCACTTTTTGAATGTGAAACAATATGCATGCTTTAAAAAAGTTTTTTTTTCTGTAAAAATTATTGTCAAAGATCCATTGTGTAAGAGTATGGTGGGGACAGAGAATGTCCAGCGTTGATATTTTGCTCACATCAAGGCAAAGGAAAGATATCTGAATTCCTCAATCAAATGTACAAAGTCAAGTGTCCCACTAATAATGATATTAACCATTTGTTTAATGGATGAGACAATGCAGACCTGCAGGTAACCATCTTCAAATCTGCACTGCCTCTCTTATGTTGGTAACGTTGGGTTCACTTTTCTATTAATAGACATTTACTGCTACGAAAAAGGCACAGAGAGAAAAATAATGAAGAAAACAATGCATTTATTATTTACAACATCTGAGACGATATGACCGATTGTCCTTGCAGTCACACAATAGTTTTGTTGTATACTATATATTTAGGTAATATATAGTAAGCTCTATTGACATTTAAAAAAAAACCACAACGTGCTGCAGCTCCTCCGTACATCAAACATCCCCCTTAACCTGGGTTTGCATGTGGACAAAATAGAGCAAAGAAGGACAGCACAAGATCGGGGGTGGACTGGTGCTTTGAAGGCTTCCAGCTGCTGTGCTCGGAGGTGACTTTGTGTGTTTGTGCGTGAGTGTGTCTTGTCTAAGAGCTGACAAGTCGAATGAGGATATGTCGATCCCGCGCTCTGCTCTGCTCTTCCACCGCCCTTCTCGTCTCTGCCTGCTCTCTCAGTCGTCCCACATATAATTGATATATTATCAGCCAATGACCTTGTGTCACAGGCGAATCCCCACCAATTAAGAGTTAGGCCACTTCCTTCTCAACCCGGCATAATTGAAATTCATACGATCCGCGGTGTTAATGGGCAACCCACACAAACACACACAAACATGCAAACACACACTCAAAATGTAATGTGTGGTTACCAAGCCAAGCACATCAAAATACACAAAGGAGACGAAACACGTACAATAGCCACTGATGTATACAGAGGGGTCTGTCTGTCTGTGTGGTTAACCTTGGAGGACAGTAGAAGGGTATCCAACAAACTCCTCGACGCCCTCAATCACAAAGAGACGGAGCGAGGATGCTGCAGACGGCGTGTGACAGAGACAGAGAAGTAGTGACAAAGACGATGACACAGAGACGGATTGAATGAGGTCAAAGATTCAGATAGACAGGGAGAGAGCGGGCCAGAGAGGGACAACTGGGAGAAATTAAAAAAGAGAATGTGGGAGAGTGTCAGGGTTGAAGAAATCCTTGTGTTTGTGTGTGTGTGTGTGTGTGTGTGCCGGTGGTTGTCCAAAACAGAAGGGAGGAAGTAAGGAAAGCAAAATGGAGGAAAAGGAAGACAAAGGAAAGGAAAGCAGGACCAAATGACGGAAGGCTGGATTCAAAACTGGAAGGAGGTAAGACCAGATGCAAAGTCACCACCGCTCCACTGCAGCACGGTTAAGAGAAAAAAGGACGACCTACAGAATCCGTGGATTACTGTCCCCACCGATGGGGAAGTTGTGCTAACCACTGGTTTTCCAGGTATTTATGCCGCGCTGCTGGTACACTGGTACACAGACAAATAAAATAATTTTATGGGGAATTGTGGATTGGAATCTGTCTTTGTGTCTGATCTATGTGCTCTCACACGTTCGATTCTATCTTCTGCCAAACTGTTGCCATTGTACCGAATATTCTGCCGAAGACAAATTAGCATTTAAATTAGGCAAGTTATTTTCCTTTTAACACCCGCTCTAAATTACCAACGCGATTGAGGTGAGAGGAGCGAGACCGGTGGCTTTTTTAGTGTTGATGACCCAGAAAAGGTTCAGTGAACACGCTCACTCCCTTTCTGCAACTCTCCCCCACCCTCCATCTTACTCACAAAGTTACCCTCCCTCACAGCCGAGAGCTGCTGCTCAGCAGCCGCCAACCAAAACCTGCAATGTTTGGCACCGGACGGCTTGACTGACGCAAGCTGTCTTGCCTGAAGGACCATTCCAATGATTTTCAGCCTTCATCTCTACACTACGCATCACAGAGAGATTCTTTACTGCGCCCGTGCACTTTGCAGGACTGTCTTGTGGGAAGTCTCCGTTCACCTCCCCAAATACTGAACAGGATGATGAGGCGCTGGGTCAAAGCATCATTTTCCCTTAAAGTTATCATTCAAAAATGCAGCCCCATATTTTAGAAGGAAGGGGTGGACTTTATTTTGGTGCATTCGTGACAAATGACACAAATATCTAGACAGATAAAGCCTGGAGCGTCAGGTCTTCCCCCTGTTGACCACTGTCTATATAATAAAGACAAAAAACACACACAGTGCACCATGTTGGCTGTTAGTTTCAGGACTGATAGAAAAGAGAAGAATCATACCCTTTCATCCACAGGCTTGGGGCTCTTTAGCTGCTGGAACTAACCATTTCTCCACCACCTAAGCTTTAATCTAAGTGCAGCAGCAGTCAAGTACAGGGTCTTTGTAGTTGAGTACTCATAACCTTCCAGCTGCCATGTGGGGCATGAAACCTGCAATATTGACACTCCCGGGTGTGTTTTGTTAGAGCCATGGCACCAATTTTGTGTTGTGATCATATGTTGTGAATTTCTTGGTATTTTCTAAAATTGTGTAATCTGTGCCAAGTGCCAAGTTCAAGTCTTGTCTATTTTGGTCCCCAAAAGACAATCAAAATGAATACTTTTTAAGTTGTTGATATTAGATTCATTAAATTGCCTAAGTATTTATAATATATACTTAAGCACTTGAGCAAGCAATTTGATTTTTGTCATTTAATTGGATTCTTCCATTGCCTCATCATCTCTGTGTTGTAAGATAAGGACAAAAAAGTCATTTACGTAGTTTGGTTTTTGTTTTGCATAATTTATTCAATGAGCCAATTTACTTTGGACGTGGGCTTTATGATAACCTGCATTTATTCATTTTGTTTCATTCATCATTTGAATTTAAAACCAATATATGATGCGGTTTTAGTTTGTCAAATGATAGCGGCCGTCAACATGCTGAATGGAGTCACCTGCAGTCCCGGTTCGGGGATTTTACCCATTTTTATAGTCCTACAGTTTTTGTACCTCTCAGTCTGGAACCAAACTTACAAAATACAGTGTCTTCAATTGGGGAGCCGGATTGTCCCGTCTGGAGAGCAACGAGTTCTGGGTTAAAACTTTGATCGCTTTGAAAATGTGTGGACACATAGTTTCTATCAGGGAGGTCATTTGGTAACAGAGTGCTGAGTAGCCTTCTCTCTGCCCCTGACTCTAAGTCTTTTTCTCTCCCTCTCGATTTCTCTCCTCTCCACCCCTGACTGCGATACTCCATAAAGAGTGATGGATGCTGATGGAGACCCGCGGAGCAGTGATTATGGATCGAGGAAGGACGGAGACAGACAGACAGACAGACAGACAGGAGGGACACTGAGAAAGAGAGAGCACATTGCAGCCGGCGAACGGTTAACGAAAGAATGGAATCGGTCTGTTTTTTTGGGGGGGGGGATGGAGCTGTTGCGCCACTGAGCGGTGAAATGTTTAACTCTACCGCCACCGAGGTAAAAATATATCAAATGCTTCAACCTACACAAAGACACAACATAAAATAAGAAAAGTGGTGAAGAAAAAATAATGAAATAAAATAACCATTAATTAAACTCTGGTTTTAAAGAGTACTCAGTCAAAGTTATATGATCATGTGTTATATAATTGGATGGTGGTTACTAATGCATAAGGAAATAGTTAAATATTTCTCTATGTTAACATGTGTCTAAAATCTTAATCTGAAAACTAGAGCTGTCAAACAAATGTTTTACATCAAAAAGTTTTAACATTTACTTACTTACTGAACTCGAGTGGAGTAGAAGTGCAAAGTCGCGAAAAATGGAAATCAAAGAACATAGATCCGCATAATAGAGAAAAGTGGCATACAGAGAATGATTTTTTGAATAAAATTAAGGAAGAGAAGTGATTCAAAAGACCCTGAACCTGCCAGCGCAATGTTTCCCAGCAGGGCGTTTCAGAGCTGAGAGGCCCTGGGAGCAAAAGGTTCGGTCACCTTCAGTCTCCCGCTGCGACGAAGGGAAGAAGAACTCGCCCGAGGATCTTCTCCTGCTCGCCGGCTCACGCTGGACCAAATTCAGCAATTTAGCTAATGTATGTGACCGGGGTTTCCTGAGGGAAGGGAACAAGTAGATCACTGGTATGGGATAGGCTGAAGCCTTTTAATCACATCTGACAAGTGAACGGGTGTGGAATACATCAGGGGAAAGTTCTGCCCTTCTCCTGCTCATATATCTAAAGTCATGCATTTTTTTTTCTTTGCATTTCTCTTTTCCGGACTGCTCTCAATGTGCTGCTCCGCCCAAAGGCTCACAGTATTTCATTACATAGGCAGGTTTGACTGTAATGCAGAGAGACCTCTTATTCATGCTCTCCTTTCAGTGTGGATTATGACCTCAAAATAAAGCCCTTATGAAACACCCAGATTAGTGCTAAACATGGACATCTTATCACATTTATAAATGAATGGTGATAGAAGAAGCCTTCATATTCTATATCGTTTGCAGTAAAAGTACCAACATGGCAACCTAATAATACTTGATTCAGTACACATTACATAAGAAAATATCAATCATAAAAGGGGCCTTCTTTCAACATTGTCCATCTTCGCCCCTCCTGCTCCTCCTCGGCCTCCAAAATCATTCTTCTAAGGCTTCATCGACTCTCCACTGTACTACTGCAGCACCACCTTCTCTACGGCACATCCAGCAAAATCATCAACAAACTACAGTCAGGAGCTGCCTGTCTGTCTGTATTGATCTCATGACTGGATCTCTGCGTCGCCGGATGTTGTGTTGAAAGGAAAAGCAGCCATTTACAAGAGAAACACGTTGTTTTTAAATATTTAATAAATTATGCCAAATGAATGCTCTCGGCCCATCAATAGGCCAGCTCATTATTTTCATTTTTTTTAAATATACATTTATCTTGGTTCTTGTTGTTTTCCTCTCATCTGCGAAATAAACAACATTTTTGGAGGCTGCTCTTTCAGATTATTATTTGTTATTTGTGTTATTTATTGTGATAAACCTTTTAGGGCAATGTCCTTTGATATCTTCATGGATCTGGAATCGAGGTATGAAAAAAAAAGCAACTTCATCAAAGACAAAATAGGACAGAGCAAAGCGACAATAAATAAATGACTCCAATAAGTTCCTTCAAAACTGATCATGTCATTTAGAAGGACAACCACACAAAAAAATGTTTTGTGTCTTTTTTCTCTGTGATTTGGTTCTTGCCTCTAGTTCCCGCAGCCCTTTTCCTCTGTGTTGACCTCTGACATTCAGCGAGCGAGAGGTGAGGGGTCACCGGTGAACTCGAAGTGGAGGAGTCGATCGAGCGAGCGTCCCTCACTGAAGAAAAGACTGATGAGGTCACAGATGACACACCGGAAGCATGATCATTCCACACCGTTACTGAAATGGTGTTCAGTTGGGAAATTTGCCCACGGAGCACTTTCAGGATGACGGCGCTGAACTCACAGCTAATGTATATATTCTCAGTCATTGAGGTTACGGGAGCTCTTGGACAAATTATAGGACCGTGTTGACACGGCGGACACTTCAACGCGAAGGCCAACTGCAGGGGGGGAGTGAGGCTGTGATACATGTGAGATAAGAAAACACTGAGAGATACAAGCACTGCTTGTAGATTGAGGTCAGCGCCCCAGGACTGAACTCAACGAGGCCGGTGAGCTTGACCTTCTTCAGCACAGGAGGGATTCAAGTAGGTTACAGTGTCTTTTAGAGACAAACAGTGACTGGTTAAATATCACTGATTAAATGTCACATTGAATATTTCAGGGAGAGACATAAAAATAAAAAAAATCACTGCAGTTTTGTATCTGCTGTGTCTCCGAAAGCTATATGTTGATATGATAAATGTTTATTATACCATTTTACCATCGGGGAACTCCTCCCTGAGTCTGCAGTGACAAGGTTAGCATTAACGCTGTCATAAACGTGTGCGGAAAATGCCATTTAGTATGTTAATACTACATCCATCCATCCATTGTCAAACCGCTTATCCTGCACACAGGGTCGCGGGGGGGCTGGAGTCCATCCCAGCCAACTTCGGGCGATAGACAGGGTACATCCTGGATTGGTCGCCAGCCAATCGCAGGGCAACACAGAGACATACAACCATTCACACTCACATTCACACATCTACGGGCAATTTAGAGTCACCAATTAACCTGATCCCCAGAGCATGTCTTTGGACTGTGGGAGGAAGCCGGAGAACCCGGAGAGAACCCACGCAGACACGGGGAGAACATGCAGACTCCACACAGAAAGGCCACTGGGCGGAATCGAACCCAGGACCTTCTTGCTGTGAGGCAACGGTGCTAACCACCACGCCACCGTGCCACCCTGTTAATACTACAATACTTTAATAAAGTAGGTTTTAGTCAGAATTCAGTCCTTTCTGCAGGATAATAATTGCACAATACACAGGCCATGGGTGGCGGGCCAGTTAGGTTGATGTTAAAAAGACGTTTAAGTGGCCGACAACTATTTGGGTAAATGTGCAACATTCACCAAATTTATTTGCTTCGCCTTTGGGTAGAAGACACAGTCTCACTCAGGAAGGTCTTATTTAACCAAAAACAAAACAACAAAAAAACTGTGGGCAGAGCAACGCATTTCTTATCCATAAATAATATAAAACCAGGAGTGGAAACTGTTTCTGCTAAAAAAAAATGATTGGTGAAATAAAAAAATAATAATTTTGTCCATTGGCCTTCAGGGATAAATCTTTTTTTTTAAATATATTGTCCTCTTCCTTCGTGTTGTGTGGGAAAGAATATGCGTCTTAAATGTTGAATCCTCTGACTCCTGCAATTGTTTTTAAAAGCGTGCCTGTAGAGCCCACAGGCACGGTGGCCAGCCGTGATCGTATAGTGGTTAGTACTCTGCGTTGTGGCCGCAGCAACCCCGGTTCGAATCCGGGTCACGGCAGTCTGTTTTCTAAGGATCCCTGACACGCGAATGGAAGTGTGCCTGAGAGGAAAAAAGACTTATTTGAAATACTTAAACTAACCCACTTATAGAAAGATGAAAAACACTCACCTGCCTCATTGTTTGGATGAATTAATCACGGATCATTTACATTTACATCATTTACACGTGGTTGGTTGATAATCAGAATGAAAAACTCCCCTAAAATCTTCCTGTAATAATGTACACATCCTCGTCATTTACCACAGCGGATTACATGGATTCCATAAATAGTAACTAACTATTTTGTTATATACAGTATTTGCAAACTTGGTCGTGCCTCGGCGATGTCAAGTCTCGCGTTATCAGCCACGAAATCCCGTGCAAGAAACAAACCCGGAAGCGAATGGCGGAAATTTAGATCCACCTCACGCTTATTTAGCTAGTAGTATCCGAGCACACCCGCGGGTTCCCCCCCTGAACGGAGAGTTCAACCGAGTGGACAGCAGCTGCCTTCAGCTGAAAAACGCTGCGCGGCTTTGATGAACCAACGTAATCGCGTCGGTAGAACCGGTAACGCGAATGGACGGATAGCCAGCGGAGAGCATCCGGTCACCGACAGCCTGCCCGATTAACACCGGTACGTTCAAACGTCATCGTCTGCATTTCACTCTCATTGTGCATCACGACCCGCGAGAGGACCAAACGCCTTCAGCGTTTTAATCGGCCGCTGTGTAAATAAGAGTGACGGGCGGACGTCAGATTTCAATAAGGGAAAATCAATCTTCTGGTGGTATCAAGTGAAACCACAGAGACTCCGCTGCCTGTACGTTGTAATATAGCGAAATGAACAAAACAAGGAACAAATGCCGTGTAGTGCATTGGAGGCATGTGGTCGAACCTTTTGAGAAACATTTAAATCAGTCGGTTTTCTACTTCAACATAACTGAGTAATGAGTCAAAGCCACATTGATGGAACAATGCTTTTTTTTGTTGTTGGTGGAAGAGTTGTTGGTATCAGCGCTCCACCACTAAGGCAGAATGGGAGCAAACGTGTTAAACCAGACTCCAGACGGCCACCAGACAACCGTCCCATAACAGACACTTATTATGGTGGCATATAAATTGCAGAAGGAAGTCTTCCACAGTCACGCCTGGTGACTGCAGTTGTTTGCATACTTTTTTGCAGTTGACAGGCCCCTGCCAGCCTTATAAAGTCAGCATTGATTTTTTGTTTTGTTTTACTTTTGGGCACACTAACCCTCTATGCGTGACTGCTTATTTGCAGATATATGGCCCGGCTCCTCGACTCGCCGCGAAAAAACAAGACGTCGAAACCAGCATCATGTTCCTGAAGACGTCCTTCACCAGCCTGATAGTGGGCGTGTTTGTGGTGTACGTGCTCCACACCTGCTGGGTGATGTACGGGATCGTGTACACCAAACCCTGCGACAGCCCCAAAGGGGAGAACTGTTTCACACCCTACCTGGCACAGGAGCCCAAACTACAGGTCAGTGACGTGCAGAGAAGCGCGAGAAGTGATGGTCTGAGTGTAGCTGCTCACATGTACTTCATGAATGTATTAATATTGGCTAAATGTGTGTGTGTGTGTGTGTGTGTGTGTGTGTGTGTGTGTGTCCAGTTGAGTATCTACACTGCACTGCGGCCCGATGCAGAGGGAGGACATACTTTGATCCACAAAGAGGAAACATTTGACGTCAACAGCAAGTTTGAGAGGTCAGTGTCTTGCATGTAAAGGAGAACTGATCAAAAATAACGAGCCTGAGGCCTCTCTGCGCTCATATCTGATCAGTTCACTCGGATGCATCCACTTGCAGCCGCACTCTGATAAAAGGTACAAAACACGTCGAAAAATAGCATCTGACCTTTTTCGTGCACTTCCTCTCTTTTTCCGTCAGGATAGTAAACGTCTCCCTCCCTAAGAAGACCCGCAACAACGGAACCTTATACGCTCTGGTATTCGTCCATCAAGCCGGCATCACTCCGTGGCAGGATCCCCGACGGGTCCACTTGGTGGCTCAGCTCACCACTTACATGGTGCCGAAACCGGCAGAAATCTCTTTGATAGCCGGAGAGGATCAAACACAGGTACATTAATGAGTACGGGGAGGAGCTTAAGGCCGCTGCCTCAGTGTTATATAGCTGTCATGTTAAAGAAAACTTGCTTTTGCTTTGTGATTGAGTGTGTTTTTTTATTTTAGTGTCAGCACTTATTTTGAAAAATAATTTTCTTTTGTATGATGTTAAAATAGATTATATCATTACTTATTTGTAGCTTTTGCAGGCATTGTTGTTTTTTAATACTGTTATTAACACTAGAACATGTAGGCCCATTATTTATCAATAGATAGAGAAGCGTTTAGTTACTGTTCAGACGTTTGTTTAAGAGTGCAATGGCTTTGTCTATGTGATGACACAGGAGAAGAAAGAAGAAACCCAGCAGAAGAAGCGGGGCAGTAAGCCCACAGGAGGGGCTGGAGCTGGTGCCGCTTCCACAGCGGATCACCCAGCGGCCCACTGGCGCACCCGCCTGACGCTCAACGTTGTCGGAGACCACTTTGTGTTCGACAAGGAGAACGTGCCCGGAGATGTCCACAGATACCTCAGAGTGTAAGACAGCGAATACAGAAACGGAGACGTGTGTTGGACGTTGAAGACATTTGCAATACATTCTTATATATTTCATTTTTAAGATTCCAAAATGGTAAGAAGATTGATTACTTACCCCTGCTGTTTGTGGACGAGCTCAGCAACCGAGTCAAGGACCTTGTGGTAAGCTTATACATTCAAATAAACGTGATGTAATTGACTTTTATTGAGTGAAATGTGCATAAAAACATGTAAGAAAATGTATGGTAAACATGTAATAGGACAAAGTAACACATTAGAAAAGCTATATGGATTCAGTCTATACAATTAGATTATGTTGCTCTGTCACTTAACATATTAACTTGAAGACCATGGTTGCGTTGGTATATTTGTAGGAGATCAACAGCACCTCCAAGGAGCTCCCTCTGACCATCTCCTACGACTCCATCTCTCTGGGGAGGCTGCGGTTCTGGATCCACATGCAAGACGCCGTTTTCTCCCTGCAACAGTTCGGTAAGTTAATTCACTCTCTCACACACACACACACACACCCTTGCGCTCTTAACACCACGTATTGTCTGTCTCCTGGTACGTGTTACAGGTTTCACAGAAAAGGATGCTGATGAGATAAAGGGAATCTTTGTGGATACCAACCTGTACTTCCTGGCTTTGACCTTCCTCGTAGCTGCCTTCCATGTAAGTTTTCACAATGATTTGACATAAAATCATGCAAATATTTTTCTGATTAGACATATTTGATTTTCAACTTTCCAACCAGTGCATTAAAACAGCATGAAAGTACAAACAATTAAGGTCCATGCAATCCTAAACAATACAGTTATTTAAAGACCAAATACAGTAATATATCAGATGAGATACGGGTCTTAATACCTTTCTCTTTACATTTTTTTATTATAAAATACAAAAATCATCAACATCAAGGTTTACTGATCATGAACTGGCAACAATAAAGTTTAGAGTGACAAATGTTTTTTTGTTTGCCAGCTCCTCTTTGACTTCCTGGCATTCAAGAACGACATCAGCTTCTGGAAGGAGAAGAAAAGCATGGTGGGAATGTCCAGCAAAGCAGGTCGGTGACCTTGTTGTTCGGAAAAGCACAATACTGGCATACTTCGTTTGGAAGACTTTGCTCCAAACTATAAGTTTGTTGTAACTGTTTGAGAAGAGATAGAATATGATTAAGCATTTCTCTGTAAATTCATCAACGTTTTGAAACACTCACTGAAACCATGTGCTGTACTAAGTGCAATCCACGTGAAGCCTCCACCGCGCTGTCAGTCAGTAGAAGTAACATTTACTGGTCTCTTTCCCAGTGCTATGGCGGTGCTTCAGCACCATCGTGATTTTCCTCTATTTGTTTGACGAGCACACCAGCCTGCTCGTCCTCATACCGGCTGGTGTCGGCTCCATCATCGAAGTAAGTATACACACACACACACACACACACACACACACACACACACACACACACACACACACAATATTAACTACACAACAGCAGGCACTCGGAACCCAATGGACAAGACACGTACATCAATAACATTTATATTGTCCTATTTTATAAGAATGCATCTGGGTGATTGTTGCATAATCTTCTGTATGTTTTTGTTGAAGGTGTGGAAAGTGAAGAAGGCCCTTAAGATTCAGGTTTCCTGGAAGGGAGGAAAACCAACATTCCTGGTGGGTGTAGATGTGTGTGTGTGTGTGTAGTTTATCTTTCCACTATTGCCTCATTAAAATTACATAAGCTTCACTTAACAGGCATCATAAAATCAAATAAGTGTAATGTTGGCCGTGGCATTTTAAATGTCAAGTTTAATTTGGTTTAATATGTCGTGTTATTTAGTGTGAGCTTTTCTTTTCTGTGGAACAGTTTGGGAAATTGGATGAATCGGAGAGGAGAACAGAGGAGTACGATACTCTGGTAAGACGCAATAGACTCTTCAATATAATAAACCAAGTCAAATAGTGCACGTTTGTCACTGGACCACAGAGACCGGCTATGACCGTATGCACGCTTATGTTGTGTTCTTTCCTGTAGGCCATGAAGTACCTCTCGTTCCTCCTCTACCCCATGTGCATCGGAGGGGCTGTGTATGCGCTAATATATCTACGATATAAGAGGTGTGTGTGTGTGTGTGTGTGTGTGTGCACAGTTTTCATAACCTGACTACTAATCTTTGAACAGTCGGTCTCACCAATCGTTATTTCCTTTTGTCTCCTGACCCTTGTTGTAGTTGGTACTCGTGGCTGATCAACAGTTTGGTTAATGGTAAGCTTTTTCTTTTTTCTTTTTTTTTTTTTACAACTTCAACATTAAGGAAACGGCAAAACATCTGTTTCCTTCACAGTATTTAGATTGCAAGCTGGTTAACTCGTAACATTGATTTTTATAATCTAATGGAGTATTTTCTTAATGCTTTCAGGTGTATATGCTTTTGGCTTCCTCTTCATGCTCCCTCAATTATTTGTCAACTATAAGGTCAGTTTATCCTGATTAATGCGTGTGAGAGAGAGAGAGTGGTCTTTGTTTTCATGAAGATGTATGATGTGCTAATGGACTAAATACACTTATTGTAAAGACATCTAAAACATGCGTTGCATGTAATATTTTAAGTCTACACTTCTGTTTGGAATTTTACTGATAAACCAACAAAGAAATGTCCATGACATAAAAAATAAACTTTCCCTATTGACAGTAAAACACCTTCATAGCACTGCGAGAGGTCTAAACCGTTAACTGCTGCAGACGCTAAAGGAGAATGTGGCTGCTGAAACGTGAAATTGTTCTGATATTGCATGAAAGCTCCACAGCATTTCATTTAGTTTACCGTGTGTGTCTTTCAAAGATCTCACTGACCTTACATGTTTAATTCAACAGCTGAAATCTGTGGCCCACCTGCCATGGAAAGCCTTCATGTACAAGGTAAGAACAGGACTCCAGTTAGTAGGTTTTTCCATTTGTCCATTTGGTTTTTAATGAGAATATTCTTAGAATAAAACAAGAACTTTGTCAAATATAACAACTCATTTTCTACGTTTTTGTTTTCGAAGTCAGTTGTTTAATTGAAGTCGCCGCATAATCTAGATCAGTTATTTCGTTTTCAAACTATCAAAGGATTTATATTGGTTGACTATTTTGATTTCTTTTTTTGCCAGGCATTCAATACCTTCATCGACGATGTGTTTGCCTTCATCATCACCATGCCAACGTCACACAGACTGGCCTGTTTCAGGGACGACGTTGTGTTTCTCATTTACCTCTACCAGAGATGGTACAGTCTCACTTACACACACGCTCCTTCATCAACAAAAAAACACACCCAAACGTTTTCTAACCTCAAACTGTGTCCCTCCCCCAGGCTCTACCCAGTGGATAAAACAAGAATAAATGAGTATGGAGTTTCTTACGACGAAAAACCCAAAAGAAAGACTCATAAGGACTAGAGAGGAAAGACGGGCCCCTGGCTTCCATGATCTGTCTTCAGGGCACTGGGATCCACTGACTGGTACGGGTCATTTGGTCATCGGAGCAGGTTTAGCGGCCCAGAGGCGTCTGGTCAGTTAGTTGTAAATGGACCCGATACATCAACATTTTTGTCTTTTTTTTTTTGGGTCTTTTTTTTTGTCTTTTTCAATACCGTGCAAAGTGTTGAAAGGGGAACATCAGCTTATTTTCCTTCTGCCGTCAGGAGAGGAATATTTTAGTTTTAGAGCCTGTGGCGGAACAGAAAGAGCCATAAGATAAACCATTTTAAACTGAGGCAACAACATGGAGAAACGTGTTTTTCACACTGTTAATGACTGGCCATGGCGACCATGGGTCAGACATTACTCCGCTTTGGTATAAAACACCGGTGGCTAAAGTGAAGTCAGCACTTCTCCTTCAAACAAGACAAAGCCCATCAAATCCCTTGTCAATTGTCCAACAATTACGTTCTGTTTAAAAGTGTGATTTATTACATTTTAAGATGAAAACATCTCTTGAAGGACCACGCTAAAATGTTTATTTTCTAAATTGAAATTGTTAAGTCTAAAATTGATCATTTTAAACCTCGCTGTTTATAATTTGCAGTTAAAATACAGTGTGCATTGTGAGAAGGACCCGGTTCAAAACTCATATCTAACTACAGTTATTTTCTATGGTTTTTTTTAAGCGTATCGAACCCTAACCCAGAAGATAGTGGACATTTTTCCACTTTGCTCAGTTAATTATTCTTAATTCAGATTGAGGGCTTTTCTACAAATTATATGACATTAGGCTAATGTCAAAATATTTCTCACTGTTTGCAATTCAAAGTATGAATGTGAAGTCGTTGTGGATTTTCATGATATCTCAAATTATAATGTAGACAAGGCAAACATGTTTTAACCAACCTTTAACCTTCCTGTTTAAGTGAGAATGGAGGGCTTTGACAAAACGGCGAGAGGTATCTGCTGGCCTGTTTTATATCGTAGAACATATCTTCGGTTTGTGTTTAACACAGACTCTAACCAAAAAAAAAAAAAACATTCACTTCTAGACAAAAAGAAAAAGAACGAAGTACCAAAATGTTAATTCCTTTCTGGGTTTTTGGACCTATTCCTCCACCACGCTATGTTCATAAAATATTAAGCAACTAAAAGGTAACAGAATTGGTTATACATTTAAATTATATCACTCTTATTTTAAGAATTATAATGCGCTTGCTAGCTATGTCCATATGATGGCTGCAGCATGTTAAAATATACTGACATTCATTCCACTGTAACAAAGGAGGATACTCATCAAAGCCAAACTGTCCTCTCCATCCACTCTAGTTTTGTTATCTTACCTGCTTGAGTATTTTTTCCATATCAGGGCCGAGAAAATTAGTTGGTGCCAAATGTGAGAATGATTCTACAAAGCTTTTTATGTTCAGCATAAATGATCCATCACCAACATTATGAAGGCAACATAATGGTAGGACTTGAGGAAAGTATTACTACATTTGGATTTACAGTCACATCTTGATTTTTCTACCATTGTTCTGTTATTTTTGTTGTTGGATAACTCTTTATTAATATTACGATATATTCGGTATGTGCACAAGATCCAGCACTGTTTTTTTCTGTTCCTGTGTAAATGAGAACAGGCAAGGTTTTCCAGAAAATTGCCTTAAAATGCATTTATTTATTGTAATGATTGTGCTTTTGATTGATTTAAATAAAATTGTCAACTGAACATTTTGTTCACAATGGATTTAAAACCTCTTGACATGTTTCTTTTGTACGTTTTCTTTACAGTTTGGGCTTTTCAGTGAGCAGGAACTACACAAAGCACCCACAGAAGCAATATATGGTACCTCTAGAGGTTGTGCAGAGTGATCTACATGTATACATCTGGATGTATTTTTGCTACAAGTAACTCAAACTATCCAGCTAAAACATTTTACCTATGTAATAATTGTGTGTACATATATATTACAAGATAAATAAAGGGACTGAATTGACACCTGTTTGTAATGAAAAAATATTACAAAATACTTTTGACTAATATTTAATTTAGCAAAACAATCTAAATGTAGAAAATTAAGCTAGACAATATGAATACGGATCAATTGGTGACGTCTGACGTCACGCAATGTGCGTGCTGGCGTCAGACCCCGGAAGCACTGACGCCGCTTATATAAAGCTAGTGCCCGCCCCGCTCCTTCCCTTTTCCGCTACAGGAAACTAACGTGCCTAAGGTGCTCGGTTCTTCACCAGAAGCTAAGGCCCACAATCCGGCGACTAGCACCGTCAAATTTAGGCATCCACCGCAACGAAGATAAAATCCAGCATCTAAAATGGCCTCCGTATCCGAGCTCGCCTGCATTTACTCCGCTCTGATCCTCCACGACGATGAAGTTACCGTCACCGTAAGTGCCCCGGCTTATACCGGACATCTCCGCCAATACGCTTTCGCTACACCCTTGGAAATAGTGTGCTATGGTAAAAAAAAAAAGCCCTGCGCGATTAGGGTGTGATAATAAAGACTCTTAAGGTGAACGTACATTCATATTTCTGTTTAAAATGCAATAAAGCTGTTTAGGCGCTCAAAAAGTGCCATCTACCGGCCAAAATGGCGGCTTGGTGATGCTGGGCCACGTTTCTGTACCGGGACATTTCTTGACAGGTCTGCGTTGTGACATCTGGCTGGAGTTTGTTACTCACCACGTCTCCTACTCGTGACAGCTGTCGTTACGTTGAATTCTGAATCTCCGCAACATCACCGCATGTTGACGCGGGAGGAGTAACTCGTTACCGGGAACCGGTCCGGTGGTTTAGTTCGGCGCTGTGGCTCGACACCACTCTAGTTTGTCCGCTTGTATCCGAGAATAACCCGGCAGGTTAATTGCACGTTATATTCTATAAGACTAGCATGCGGTGTGCTGAAGGTCTGAAGTACTAAAACAGCTGCAGCTTCCTTAACTCCAAGATGTTTAAACGGGACAAGACTCTTTCTGCCAACTTGTTGTTTCCGTTTTGCATACTTCTTAAAGTAAATTCTTTAAGCAGGAAAGGAGTACACGTATTAACTGCTGATGTGTTTGTCTGCAGGAGGACAAGCTGAATGCTCTGATCAAGGCTGCAGGAGTCACCGTGGAGCCTTTCTGGCCAAGTCTGTTTGCCAAGGTGAGAGAAACGCTCCGGGCTGAGAGTCCACTGTGGACACGTCGATGGGATGCAGGATGGCTGTCACTTTCCGAATAGCTAAAGTGACCAAAGTATTCCGAATGACGACAAACCGGACTGTTGCGCCGGTAGAGACTGCAGAATGCGTTCGCCGACATGAGACCGATGGCGTTGGTCCGTGCATCACTCGTCACTGACCTGTACGTGTTGTCGTCCCCCCGTAGGCTCTGTCCAGCGTCGACATCGGCAGCCTGATCTGCAACGTTGGCGCTGGAGGCGGCGCGCCGGCTGGTGCCCCCGCCGCTGCCGGAGCAGCTGCCAGTGCTGGTGACGCCCCAGGTAACTAGTGGTTAGAGTTAACGGGGAGTGTGTTTTTACATGGGCTTGATGTGAAAAGCCGTAGTTTGTCTGCTCTAGGACTCGGTTAACCATGCCGTGTCTCGTTTACCTACAGCCAAGGAGGAGGAGAAGAAGAAGGAAGAGAAGAAAGAGGAGACCGAGGAGTCAGACGATGACATGGGCTTCGGGCTTTTTGATTAAAAGATGTTTTTGTAAGAAAACACAATAAAAAGTAAAAAATAAAAAAGGACTCCTACCATGTCTTGTCTGTTGTCCACCAGCTTCTGCCTCTGGTGCAGAAACTAACCTCCCCTTTCACTACTGATGCATTCAAACATGTTACAGCTTTGTTCAGCGTGCTGCAGTGCTTTGCTTTAATAATTAGTAAAAACTCTGCTTTTATGATTAGTTACAAGGACAAAACATTGAATCATGTTTTAAACTCTCCCCGATTTGTCTGCGTCCTCTTGAGTCCAGCTCAGAGGAGACTAAAGACTCGTGATCCACTTTGCATTTGCCCCACTATTACTTCTGTGTGTTTTCTTGTAGGACCCGTAGCTCGCTCCACTGATGCTGGCCCCTATTGAGAATACAGTGCATGCCCCTCATTTTCACCTGGTTGAGGGTGTCAAGTTCAGCTATTTTATTACGATCTGATGCCCTTAGTCACAGACCCAAATGTTTGTTTTTATCAAACTATTTCACCCACATCAAAAACTGAATTTTCATGGCACATCTAAGTTTCAGTCGTTTTATTGGGGGAAAAATGAGTTTGTTTAAACAGGTTATATGAACTTCAAAATAAGGTAGCTAGTTACAGAATATAAGTAGTGTTGAATGTCGGTTTTAGTACTTCTATAAACAATCTTAGGGTATGGTGTCATAAAACCTTTAAAAAAAAATGGCAATATTTTTTGTGATTACAGTCAAATTAATTGTATAGTATGTGACAACAGAATGCCATTCATATCAAAGTATGCCAACAAAATGTGTAATGTGATATAAAAAGTATACATCTCCTTGCTCTAGTATAACACAACTGAATAAAACCCATAGCATCGCACTAACTATATAGTTAACATTTGAAAATAAAAATTACAGGGAATATCAACCCTTAAAACATTAGCCATACTGTTTTCTATACCACAGCTTTGGGAAAGGCTGTCTCTCTCCTCCAAACGCTGAAGACCTCCGAGAGGTCTTTCAGGACCGCCCTGGAAACACAAAAAACACAAAACATTTGAGTTCAGAGGTTGCTGTGTGTGTGTGTGTGTGTGTGTGTGTAACAGTGATTTGTCTTAGTGATTACTCTGCGGGTTTCACTCTTCAGGGATTATATTGCTCATTCTTTCCCAGTAGGCTTCATCCTCTGAAGTGTCGGAGGATATTTCTTTCAGGCTGGCTGAGCTCTCCCCTTGTAACACCAGGAAAAAGAAAGCATTGCATATTCAGAGGGAAAGAAAGACTGTTGTATCATAATTGACCGTCAAAACAAAAAGACGGTCAATTAACAAGCACAACACAGCCTCTGTTGCTGTGCCGACGCAGAGTAATCTGTTTAAATCACTGCGAAGGTCTCACCTGGACTTCGAGTGCTGCTCGAGGAACACTTTTAGAGCAGGCATGACATGGTTAGGATCGATGAGTTCAGAGGTCAAATGAGTCGCAGACTCGGTCTCCGCTCCCTCTGCCTTCTGCTGAGGTTTGTACTTCAATATGAACAGCGCCAACTTGGGCACGTGCTTGTCTTCAAGGCCGAACGTCTGGAAGAGAAAGCGGTGCGGCTGGTTGTTCGTCGCTTGATCGACACGTTGCAGCGATGCATGGCGGCGCGTGGACTCACACAAAGCAGAGAGGCCATCTTCACAACGGTCTGTTCCTCCTCCTCCAGGGAAACCAGCCCTTTCAGCAGTGTATCCTCCACCAGGAAGCCCTGAGGTGCCGGGAAGGACGTATAAGATGCGTGTCACGTGACCTCGTAGATCATCAAATAAGAGTTCTGAGAGCAGCCGAACCTGTTGCAAAATTCCTATGGGCTCCTGTGACAGTTGCACGTTTTGTAAGCTCACAAATGAACATGTTAAATGTGGCTTGTGTTGGTCAAACCCGTAAAACCCGGCACGTTGCGCTTTGGGGTTTATGAGCCAGGCTTTTCAGGAGGCGTCTGCTCTCACAGGGAAGAGACTCAAACCACGGACTGAAATATTGATCTTTTTTAATTATTTAACTAAAGAGTAGTTCCTAATATCTAAATTTCCTTTCATATACTGTGTGCTCGTAAAGGTGTTACTACTTTTAATGATATGAATGTATTACTTCTTAAATACTTGGCTTCTCTACATCTGCTTCATAAACATTTTTCCAACAACAGACATTACCAATGAACTGGTGTCTCACCGCCTTGTCACACAGCAGCTCCAGCACTTTTTTCAGCGTCACCGCAGAGATCTTCCCTTCCTCCGCCTCGCCGGTTGCCTCTCGGCTCTCGGCCCTCGGCCCGACTGAGAAGTCCGTGGTCTTCTGACCCCACGCCGCAGCTCGCCACACGACGTGAAGCCGGCCCGCCCCTCCCCGAGGCCGGCTGGGACCCGAGAGCTCCTCGTGCTGTCTGGCATCAGCGAGTGCAAAGTGCCTGCGTTAAGCGGATGGAGAGAAGAAGGGTTCGAGATGTAGGCCCGCAGCACGTCAGCGTTGCTTCACACGTACTGCTTCTTGACGTTTTCAGATTTCTCGATGCTGCGTTTGTGGTCCTTAGACATGCTCAGGGTGTTTTTTGAAACGAGCGCAGGAAGAACGAATCTGCACTACCTGCCGACCCTTTTCTCCATGCGGTTCAGATCTCGTCTGAGCTCCACCGGGGGAACCTCTGGCTCCGGCGGTTGAAAAGTCCCTTTTTTCGCCTTCATCTTTTGTTTGTTACTCTTCTGAGCCTGCAGAGGCAAGACTGGAATGTTCGCCCACTCAAAACTTATGTCATTTGTAACTTCTATTCTGGTCAATGAGGATGAATCCAATTTAGATCAACACCAAAGGAAAATGGTGGTGTCATCCGGAGCATTTTCTCTTTTTTTTAAAATAAAAATGAAGCTCATATGCCAAAGGTTTCATTCAAAACGAGAAGCTGTTGGTGTCCATCTTGGTATTTGGACAAACCTGAGAGGTTGCAGTCAGTTCTGTCATGTCACACCTGTCCTTTTCAACAGTCTCCCACATCTGACTGCGAACATTTGCTTCACACTCCTCCACGGTTTTCTTCCACTGCATCAACCCCCCATGCTAAAAAAAAAAGTTTAGATATCATTAGATACAGACTTGATAAAAGATAAGAAGACTGAAAGGAGACGAGGTCGACTCTGCATGTGTGAACGCGTGTTGTTGATTCAGTTTTTCTTGGTCACCAAGTAACTTCAAGCGTTGCCAGTCAGCCTGCTCTTTTGTAAAAAAGACTTCTGTCGCCTGCTGATTGAATCCCTACACACAATTAATGGGAAGGACACCAACGACATCAACGAGACGGAGAAGAGTCTGCAGCCATGCTACGGTTAGCATGCTGACATGCTGCTAATAAACTAAGGTTAAGCACTTTAATGTTTAACATGTAACACTGTCATGACATTCGAAACACAAAGCACATCTGACACTGAAGAGTTAGTTTTGCAGATATTTATATAGAAACCAAGTGCTGGAAAATGACACACTTGATCTGATGACCACGCTTAGTGGAAATAATATTAATCAGATTAATCATGGAGGGGTTATTAACGTTCTTTACCAAATTTGATGGAAATCTATCAAATACTCTTTTGGAGATATTTTACTCAAAATCAAAAATGTGGACGTCATCGTGGGACTAGAAAGGAAAAGTCAGGGGATATTTGCTGTTCATCGAGCCATGCTGCTAGCAGAAAGATACAATTATGAATTAAATTAAATTAATTCTCTGTTGCTCACTGGCGCGATATGTCCCATTACTCACTATAGAGACTTCAGTGAGAAATTACGTAAAGCAAATGATTTATAGCAGCTCCTTGACTGAGATTCGGGTCCTACCAAAACATGGACCAGCTCCTCCTTTTAGGACAGAGTCAGAGCTTGGATCCCCTTCTCAAAACTGTCCATAGACAGGTCCTTATTCTCTTCCTGCTTCCTCAGGTCCTTTACAAAATGATCATTTAGACAACACAAAGGGGGATTAACTTAAGAATGGACGAGGCCTGGCGGGTGGATGGATGGAGGGGTGGGGGGTGGATGGATGCACCTGGTCATTCAGCAGGTTTTGCTTGTCTACTATGATAGCAGCACATAGCTGCTGCTATCATGGTCAACAGGTCAACCGTACAACAACTTCATAACCAGTAGTTCTTTTTGAAGGATCCAAGTATCCGTTGATATCATGGCCTGAAACGGCGAAAATTAAACAAACCTTTTCACTTTCCTCTCCCGCCTCCTTCTCCTCCTCCTCCTCTTGGCTCTCTGAAGGAGCCTCATTAAACGTCTCATGGGTCTGCGTATTGGGGTCTTCTTCAATATCCTGTGTGGAGACCCTGGGGGAGAAGTTACCCAGTGAGCACAAGACGTAATTTCAACGTTGAAATATGGTTGAAATCGGGTTGAAATGAGGTCTGAAAGTCTAGTTTATGCTTCTGAGAGAGAAGGGACCAGGTTGAAGAACTTTTGTCTATGATGAATAAATCTATGAAGAACATAGATAAAGTCACCAACGACTTCCACACACAAAGACGTGACTCTCTAGGTCGTCTTCGACAAAAACACGTTACTCCGCCTGGCGGCGAATACTTGAACAGCCGTTGGAAAGACGTTGGAAAATGATTTTATAATATCGGTGGTAAACTTACAAACGTGGACGTGGTTTCTTTTTAAACTTCTAAAATAATGATATAGCACACAAGATATATTCAATAGTTCAATAAATCAATCAATCCATATGTAGCTAATCAATTTACTGTAAATCCAAGCGAATTATCACAGTAACTTATCAACTTTCCGGTAACTTATCAAACTTACGTGCTCGCGGGCTCTTGATTTTGGGCCAAGAGAGCAGGTTCACGCTCCTCTTTTGGATCCTTCTCAACGTTCTCCATGTTGAGAGAAGCCCGAACACACGTCTTTAGCAGAACCCGTTAAGGTTTAATGTTGCGGTGATTCTAGGGTGACCAGATTTGAGTTTGTGAAATAGAGCAGTGGTCCCCAACCACCGGGCCGGTCGAGATCGGTCGACCGATGACTGTTCTCTCTACAGTCAGAGCTCGCGCAAGAAGGTGGAACGTAATGGAGACACCATTTCCAAAACTTGTGAGGGCGTAATAACTATTTCGTGAAAGACCCGGAGAAACACAAATATCCGACGAAGCAAAATCCCGGACGTTTTTGGAATCCCTGCAGGACGCATTCAAAAAGAGGACATTTCCGGGGAAAAGAGGACGTCTGGTCGCCCTACGTGAGGATGAAGGCGATGAATGAAAGTTTGGGATCATTGGTACATGATAAGTGGCGCGGCGCTGCCATCTAGTGGCAGCATCACATCAAAAAGGCTGGAATATATTCATTAAAAATAATTTGATGGCGATCATCCACAATTCAAGCAATGGATGATAAACAATAAGCATAGTAGAAATAAATGAAGCTCACTGTGCAGAAAGAGGATTATTTGAAGCCTCCACCCATATACTATTATTTGGGATGTTAGATTACACCTCTGTGGTGATTCCTAAGTGGGAATGCTGGGTGAAACAGCTATACATGTATATATAACAGCAAGAAAAACAGAAAGCAATTAACACCAATACATGAACTCTTTTTGAAACACTTGATGGATGTTTTTTGTTAGGTGGGAGGTTAAGAGACAGAAGCTCTTTCACTCAAACAAAAAGCTCCAGAACTACTGGCCAAAGATTTATTATATATTGGTAAGGGAATACAAGTAAAAGTGCTCTGCTTTCAGTGACAGTGGCTGAAAGCAAAAGTTTGACAAAGTGAGAAAATGTCTAAAGCTACACAATAAAAATACATCAATGCCTTATGGAAATAATGCCGGGAGGGAAACCCCCCCCCCCCCTCAAATAGGCCCTTTGTCGTTCAGACAAAGGTATAATTGATAACGGTAATCGTGGCTGTTCTAAATCCCTGATGTATTGTGCAGGCTGGCTGTGACAATTTGATCAATCACGCAAATGTCAAAACGGCTGCTGTGAAAAGGGTTTGTTAAGTAGGTGTCTGGAAATATAAAATCCATTTTTATTTGTATGCACCAATTAGAGGTGGAAATATCTTTACTCATGTAAAAAAGGAAACCGCCAAATTCATGTGCCAGCCAGGAGAAAATTCTAAATGCAATATTGGAATATAATGTAAGAAAGTAACACTGTATTCTGTACATATTTATTACACATATATAACCTGCTACTGCTAAAGGGTAATTAAATAAAATCACAATAAAACTAATCCCCAAAAACCAAGTCATATTCTTCTTGTTTGATTTCTGTATAAAATGATCTCACACAGATTTTAATGATAACAGTGTTTTTATTTGCTTGGTTTAGCAACTGTACATGTGACTCCTTCCTGAGAATATTGCTCACCTCAGAGGAGAAGGAACGGTGGAATGGAGAGAGAATCAGAGAGGGAGGAGAGCAACAGGAGGCTGAAGGGAGGGAATAATGTATAAATAACTCCAGTGGAGGGCAGTGGGAAGACAGAGGAGGAAATAAAGGAATCATGTAGGACAAGATAAATGAACGAGACCTGTACTCTATTTGGGCCACCGAACTCTCTTCTATTCTAAATAGGAAACAATCTTTATTCCCAAAAAAGTATTTTGATGTTCTCAAAAGCATCTTGTTGAGTGAATACTCGTGAGAAGGATAGAATAGAAGGAACCTGCAACATAACAGAATTTGGCTTCAATGTAAAAAAGACAGCAATAAAGAATCCATGAATTTTGGAATTTTGAACAAAACAAAATGATTTCCAGGACATAATCCTTTTTGTCAATTGTTTTACATTTAGCACGAGGTTCCCAGCTGTACATAACTAGGACCACCTTTGTAACAACCTCACCCGACCTCTCACACTTCTGTAACTGCACCCCAAACTCATCCGTCTCCTTTATTTACGAACAACTCATGCCTCAGAAACGTGTTAAAAATATAGCCTCTATGTATATTTACTATGCAAGTTAACTTAAAAAGTGGCCTGTGACATTGACTTTGTTCTTCCCAAAACAGATTTCATATTTCATTTCATTTCATCTCACCGTGCCAGAGATAGAGGTCTACAGAGTGTTATTGACGAGCAGCTGTAAGTCACTTACTTTTGCCCGTTGAATGAAAAAAGGAAAAAGAGGAAGACTGAACAGGGACATACTGTCAGAGGAAAAGCTGAAAATAGTAATAGTAGTAATTAATAATGATATAAAAGCATGTTTGAACAGCAACATTATCATATCATCCTCATTATTCACGTCCTGGCTCTTCAATTCCAGTTGTTACATCCTGCGCGAAGACTGTTAGTCGGGTTCATGCGGCACATTTTGGAGCCTCCAAACACCTGCAGTATCTCTGCAGTTCTTCAAAGCGAGCCTCTGAAACTTTTGATTCACTCTCTTCAAAAGAGTAGTAACGAAGGATTCCAAAAAAACCAACCTCATCTTTGAGGATACGTGATGGAAGACAAAAAAGCGTTTCTCTGGATACAAAAGCAAATAATGCAACAAAAGTACAAAACATCACAATATTGAGCAAAACGTGCCCGCCGCCAGCGAGCGAAGACAAACGCTGAGTGTTTGAAGGCGGAGATGAGGGAGCCGACTGCTTCGGTCTGTCGTGTCTGCTACCCGTCGGTTCACTGATTAATCCGTCTGTCCGTCCGTCATTGGCCTGAGTGCCCTCTTCTCGTTGTGATTGGCAACAAGCTGCCGCACGCTCAGTCTCCACAGCGACGCACGCTAATGCGGGCGGATCATCTTGAGTCGTGATTGGTCGATGACGTCCAGCAGGTTCTTGGCATCGACTGCGAGGGCGTGAGCCGCCATCAACATCTGTTTCTTGTAGTCCTTTTGTAAACTGTCCACAACACAGAAAACAAGGGCCGTTGAGTCAGCAGTACTTGGTTAGCGGTAAAACATATCGCTGTCGCATTCGTACCCACCTCGTCATCACGTACTGTTGGGCCAGCTTCATCTTCGCTATTAACTCGGCCAGATCGGAATTCAACAGCTTCTGGGCCATCTCGATCTGTGACCACACAAACGGAATGACACACGTCATCGCACAGGACCAAAGAGAAACAAAGCTTCTTCCTGGTCACTGAGCCGGGGTCCAAACTCACCTGTGTGTCACCCGACACCCGATTTGAAATTGCTGAAGGAACGTATATTAAAGTGCTGAACTGTGTGCGTCTGTGTGTTCACCTCTCTGTGTGTGCTGGCGGGCAGAACAGGAAGTGTCTCGTCCACTGTCGCAAGCAGAGTCCTCAGTGCCAGACCCACCTCCTACCAAACACACACACACACACACATTTATTCTTTGCACCAGCCAGTTAATATGCACTTTAAAATCTGTTGATGGTGGATATTGAACTTGTTCAGTATTGAAATGTGCCACAGAGATGGAATATCTGCCAGGCATTATCGATCCTACCTTGACCATGGGGACGTACTCCTCCGGGGCCGCGGGCTGGATCCTGTTGGACATCTCGATCACAGCTTTGACCAATCCCGTCACGTTCTCATACACTTTGTCGTTAGAGCGATCCAAGTTGGCCGTGGGGGGCGGGCTGATCTCCTGAGGCTGCAGCTGGACCACCAAGAAGAGTAGGACCGTTACAAGGAGCCACTACAAACATCCGTTGCTCCAAGTTTCCTTTTAGAGAGTGTCTCTTGACACTGGGGGGCGCTATACGAATAGATTTTAAAACACACACAGACACGCAGAGGGACCTTTCCATCCACATGCATTTCTACCAAACACACTAGATGGTCTGACTACCCTACCGGGGCACGGGAGTTTGTTGGGCTGTTAGCGCAGGACAGATGGGGGGGGGGGGTTCTAGAGATGGACTCAACGTTACACCTGCATTGAGTATAGTTTCACATGTTGAATCAAATGCCTCTCAAACGACTTGGATCATGGTGAGCACGGTGAACACCGTCAGCACCGGCGGCTGGTTGAGAGCAGTGTGGAGGCAGCAGAGCTGCTCTGCATTTTGAATTGAGCATGTTCGAATGGGGAGTAGTTCAGTTTACTTTCTACTTCTGTTTGTGCCAAAAGAGTCCCAGGGTGAATGTTTTGGAGCTTTCAACCACACCTCATAGAGATGAATGTGAGAGCCCCATGTGAGATTATTTCGTCACAAATACTGTTGCCGGGTCAAGAATGAACTTTTAAAAGTTTTGTTTGTCATGCCGATGGTGACATTTTGTTGTGTCGCTGGTAAACAAAAACATATTCGAACTACAACTCATGAAGCTTCACAAAGCTTCTCTACACACGATGAAACTTAACTACGATCTAACTATCTCTATGGTGAATACAGACAAACACAAAGATCAGCTTACCCTCCACGGCTATGGGGAGGTTGAGGAGATGGGAGAGAGGTGTGGTTGGGTGGATGTGGGTTTGATGGAGGAGTGGGGGGGGTGAGGTGTGCAGCGGGTTGGGAGGAGGGGGGCACAGGTTTGACAGATTGATGGGTGAATAGATGGATGCAGAGTACAAGGTCAAGATACAAGCAGGATCAGGGATCAGAAGATGGTGTTGCAGGCAAAAATATGGATGAACGTTAATGAGAAATGGGGGAGAGGGGAGGGGGGGCGTGAAGGGGGAGAGAAGAGGGGCAGAACATTAGGCCAAAGCCAACCACAGGCAAGGCAACGCACAGCATGCAACCCAGCAGCAAAACTTTGAATAGTGAAGAGAACTCAAACAGGAAGGATTTATGTTCAATAAAAAAATAATCTGAATAATCTCAAATTAAATCTGCACATTTCTAAACTGGGGAACACATCCTGTATTTTAGAAATGAGCTTTACTTTTCTGTCATGCGTGCAAATGTACCTTTACACCCTCGTTGTAGCTGTCAACGGGGCAAAGACTGGCCAGGTTGCCGAGGTGACAAGGAGCTCCGGGGCGCGGCGGTTTCTTAGGAGGAGCCACGTGCTCTGAAAAAAAGAAGGAGGAGGGTAAGATGTGTAAAGTAGTATGATGCATGCTACCAATGTGTGTAGTACATCAACTACTACTATCATATAATCTAAGGCACTATTGTATTTTATTTTATTTAATGCAACTATGATTCTTCTATTCTATGATTAAACATACTTTAATTACCTGTGCTGTTTTGGTGAAAATGCTTTGTTCCTCATCTTGAGATAAACATATTTATAACTAGATTATTTTATGAATAATAAGCTAAAACCCCCCAACAGTCTCTAAACGTCTTTACATGTAAGCATCCTTCAACTGTTGGAGCAGGATTAGGTACAATTTATTTCAAAACACAATATAATGTAATATAATGTAGGAGCAACAGTAAATAATAATACTACTTTTAAAAATCTGTACATTAGCTGTTTTAGCTGATACTTTGTGGTTTCTTTGAAACAGAACATATATTTTTAACAGTATGGTTTTAGTGTGTTAACAAATATTGTGTCTAAATCGTTGTCCGCTCACCTGGTTTCCCGACCGGCTGGTAAATATGTTGGTTTCCACACTGGCAGAGAAAATCATGCACACACAGACACGCACACATTGGTTGAACTGCCAGTTGTCCATAATCAGTAAACACTCTTTAAAAGAAGAAAACCCCTTTGAACAAGAGGATATACTTTGCAATAATACTTATTTCAACAAACGTACACCATACGCTGCATTCATAGCTGTTGATGCATAGTGGGAAAGCTAAAGTCATTGTGAAGGTTTAGAACATATAAAGGTCCAATGGGACCGTGCAGTGCGTCTGGGTCCGATAGCTCCCCTGAGCTCTCTGTGGTCATGTGGTTGCTGGGTGGGCAGTACCTCCCTGGCACACAGACAGAAATACTTTCTCTACTTCTCCTGGCCTCTGTATTTCCTCCTCAGCCTCCCTCGCCACTTTGTTTTGTAGCTTTCTCTTCTTTCTGCTACTTTTGTCCTCCTTTTTTTTTTTTTTTTACTTTTTCCACTCCTTGCTTCCTCTCTTTTTTAGCATTTTCCCTTTACACTCGCTTTCCCTTTTTACCATAACATTCCTCGCTCCATCAGTGCGTGGAGGTTGGTTAGCAGCCGATTTTCAAATAAAATGTCAACAGACAAATACAGAGAGACACACTGATGACTGACCGGTGCTTGTAGTGAGCCGTCTTCTCGGTCAATGCTTCCTCTGCTGTTTCTGGACTCTGCCTTCTGTGGGGAAGAGACAGAAACAAACATTTAAAACATAAAAACCTAAACATACCTAGGAGGAATGTTACATTTGCAAGATTTTCTTTTCTAGTTTAGGGACCAAGAAACAGAAGAAAAACATTTGTAAAAGACTTTGTCACCTGCAGGCTACATAAACCAATATACTCAACGCTGGAGTCATTTCTTCCAAACAAAACACAATTTTAAAAGAGAATAGACAATTAACCAGAGAAATTATTAAGCAGAATTGATATTCCACTAGAACCACGACCTACGATAGTTTTTCCATCAACACTCCTTTAAAACAAATGATCATCATCAAGTTAGAAGAGAAGAAGAGCAGAAGATTAAAACACATAACCTACAGGAAATCAAAACATTTACACCACCGAAACCCTAACAAGCCGGCAACCGTTTCAGTACCGTTTTGGTGAAGCACGCCTTGAAGAGATGCATCCTGGGAGAAGAGAGGCTGAAGAAGACAGGAGGAGGAAAGCAGAGAGCGGAGGCCATCGAGAGAGTGGCCGAGATGAGGACAGAAAGTAGGAGAATGGCAGACGCCAGCGGTGAGAGGCTTAGGACATGCAGAGCAGAAGAGAGAGCGTCCAAGAAGAGACTGAAGGAAATGAACGGGAAGACAGAAAAGTTGAGTCAGAGGAGAATGGGAGGAGAAGGAAAGACAGAAAGAGAAAGAAAGAGGAGGAAAAGCTCCACTGAGGCACAGAACAGAGATCCAACAACTCCCTCTCCTCTTTGTTTCTCCCTCCCACTTTTTCCATGTCCCAGCATCTCCCGGTTTCTCTTTCTCCCTCTCTGACGGGTGACTCCTTGTTTGTTGTTCCAACCTCTCCGTGGCTCCTGCCAATCCCACTTCCTTTCTGCCTCCTTCTGTCCTCACAAATTTCCATCTCTTTATTTTCGGGCCTCTCATATTACTCAGTTTCATCCTCCTTTAATTTGATCAAAAACTTCAGCAAGTCACTGATATGATTTCATTTTCATAGCAGTTTAAAGACATTGACACAGGTTTTTACAGTTGTACTAAGGATCCTAATAATCCATTTGCTCTTGGAGGAGTTTGTCTTTATGTCTAAAAACTCCTTCTAGTATCGTCAGTTCTTGTGATGGATTAGCCTTCAGCTACACAGATTTTCACTAAAGAGTTATCGGAAGAACAGTTGGTGCATGAAGCCAACTCCCTACTTTGTCTGCTTAGCATTAATGCAAAATCTACGGAACGGTTGAATCAAATTAACATACAGGCCAGGGGGGAAAAAATAGCTGGACATCCTGCAAACTGAATTGCTGAGATGTTATCTGGTAACCTCTGGGTGAGGTAGTAAATAATTCCCTTTGCTCGTCTCTGTGTTTTTCTTTCAACTCTACCAAACCTGGTCCAAACATTTAAACTGTGATTCAAGACCAGAAGAGAAAAATAAACTTGTTTTGCCAAAGGTAGTGATTTGGCTCCATTTTTTGGATGTTTCAGTGTCTGATGAGAGGAATCAAGTACAGCGGAGCCAGCTCAAAGATCTGAACAAGATATTCTTGAGCTCATCTGGCAGAAACAATATGCATTAAGAGGTCTGAGTGGGAGAGCCCCTCACACAGCCTCACCAAGAAAAACAAACCACTCTGAGGAGGATCATGGCAGCTAACGGTAGTCTGGTTAGCTGTCTAGTTGCCCGAGATGCAGAATTTGTTGGTCAGACTCAGGCACATGTGTTCATAGACCGGATGGTCTCTCGTAATATGCAAATGGTCCACATGAGAAACTGAAAAATGTAGCTAGTAAATGAAAATCATCACCATAACCATGAAGCTCTCCTCCTGCTCCAGCCACCGCTGGTCATCCTCCATCTGTTGTTGCTGCATCATCAGCCTCTCCTCCATCACAGCCTGGCCTACACAGCCATCGTCCTGTGGAAAATACAAGTAGTCAGCAAAACGATCATCTCACTCATCATTATATGATTCACACATACACACATCAGTGTGTTTTCCCTGTCAAATTGTAAGAATACGTGTTCAAGATTTGGAGCCTGGTCGGGGTTATCAAAAATTCAGCCGAATGACTTCTCTCGTTCTGGAAAATTTATTTGTCAGATCACAGGTCAAGTATCAGCGCTGCGTTTGCAAAGGCAGGAGCAGTTCAGGCAGCACACAGGCCGGAAGAACAACTAACTAACATCAGCAAGAACATCATGTTTTATAACCCTTGAAAGACAGAGAAGGAAATATTTCTATTGGCCCTAAACTGGCGTAGAGGAGGACCTTCCACCTCCCGCATCTAAGATCCGGTCACATCCAATGTCCAGATTCCTGACTTAACGTAAACATCGTAAACAGAGTGTGTATGTTGAATAGTGTTGGTGTGTCTCTAACCCCCCTTTGGCTGGTAAATCTTCTAGTTGACCCGCAGACCTTACATTCCTCAGCCAGGACATGAACTGACTCCCCATCCTGTCAGACTCGTGTCTGCCTGCTTGGCAGATCCTGCTTACCCCTTACCTAACTCTTAAATCAAGACAAGACAGCAAACCCCCAACTAAGCCCATGAAAATAACTTTTGATTATCAAAGTGTGCGTCATGGCTGAGAGTGCACACCTCCATGTTCTGGCTCCACAGGGCAGTGTGTTCAGGTCGGTGTTGACTCCAGGAATCAACAGCAGGGTAGCTGCCCCCTCCTCCTCCTACTACGACACCATGGGCCGAGGGCTGGAGGTGGACAGACAGAAACAGGGGCAAACAGAGAAAGAGAAGTATTAAACATGGTTAATAATCGGTTTGATAACACAACACCCAAATCTGACAAATTTGCCACGGTTTACTCCAAATTACCTTTATATGGTACAAAGCATACATATTTTAGATATATTTTGTTTCAAAAATATAGTTGGAAAAAGAAAAACACAAGCTGGCTTTGGACATACAAAAAAAGACTCAAGAGGATTGAAGCAAAATAAATGCAAAAGGGAATTTTTGGAGTGCATGAGAACGTATACACATGAGGTCACATGAGACTGATTGGTCTATGAAGAATGTATCAAAGGGTTTTTTACCTCCCTGTCTGGATCACAACACAGAGTATTGCTTCGATAAAACTCAATGTTGCCAAACAAACTAGTGACAAATGGACGAGTGGAGGAGAAACTCACATTTCAAATACACTCATAGAAAAGGTTTGTGAAGCAGAGTGAATCATTTATAAATCATTAGGAAATAATATCAATCCCACTATGACTTAGTGAGTATTCCGAATAATAACGGTTCCTGTTCAAATAGCGATGGTAGTTCTTGTTTAGCACTTCAGCTGCTCTCAGTCTGATGAGTAATACATGCTGCCATAATATACAGATGGTATTCTCGTGTGATATCATCAAGTTTGACATGTATAGCCCTTGTGATTATACACTCCTTATAAGGACCAGAGAGAGAGCTGCTCGTTGTCATTTGAGCTGGAGAGTGGCTTTGATCTGTGTGTGTGTGTGTGTGTGTGTCTGTCTACAGGAAATGCCTGCTGTCTGCTCGCTTTATGAGAAGGGGAATAATTGCACTGAAAGGCTCTTTCGTTTTTTTTTCACATTTCTCTCGTTGACTTGGGGACACATGCAGCTCACGCGTAGTGTCTCTCTTCCGAGTTGACTCAGACTCAACACTGACATTACTGGATTGGCAGTTATTGTGATGATTGGCATGTGAATAATGCACCGTTCTTGAAAACTCCCTAATTACAAATATTTGATCAAATGCTCTCTGAACAACCGTCAATAAAAATGAGGAAGTAAATGCTATCCATACGTACTGCACAGCTAGAGGGACAAACAGGAAGTGTTTCGCAGTGGTGAACTCACAGAACCATTAGAAATAGGTTCTTAAGTAACACTTAACACACACAACCAAAGACCAGTGCATTTCACCATAATCGTATACCTTTAGAAGTTGAGGGTTTTGTCTGTGTGTGTGTGTGTGTGTGTGTGTGAGTGTGTATTCTGTATGTGTATGTTATCTGTACCAGGAAGTGGTTGACTGGGGGGCCGGTAAAGAAGCCTTCACTGGAACGAGGACTTGGGTAACCTGGTCTGCTGGGCTGCAGGCAGAAAGAGAATGGTGTGTCTTTATCGGCCAGGTCAAAAACATAGTGAAATAAATAGAAGAACCATCATATCAGTCGTACTTTGGGAGGTGCTTCATCAGACCCTCCAGAGTCCCAGGACACGGTGATTTGTCTCCTCATCTCCATTCGAAGTCTCTCCTCTTGTTGAAGCTTTTCTTCCTCCAGTATGGTGCTACAAAGGTAACACACAGAGAACTCATCTTACTAAATCATCTTCTCCTTCCTCTGAATCGGTGGTTCAACGAGGAAAAAAAAACCTGTTTCTCAGCACCGGAAAATTGATTGATGAACCTTGATGCAATCGTAACTAAACCAAGGTGTAAAAATTATTAATGGGAAATAATCATTATCAGTTATCAGTATGTGAAATCACGTGGTAAAGCAAGACAGTTATTAAATCATTCACAACAAAGGTTTACAAAAAGGGTGTGTGCAACATTGAGCAATTTAAAGAAGAAGGCATTGCCGTCTAGTGTTAGTATAATTGACTTTTGTGCTACAAATATTCACACGCAAGCAATGTAAAAACATTTGATTACTTGAGTTGTGTTTTGAGTTCGGTGAATCTCGGCCGCTTGCTGGGGTCATATGACCAACATTTGGTCATCAAACTGTAGAGGGTGGGCGGGCACTGAGGAGGCATGGCCAATCGCTCGCCGTTCTCTATCCTGCCAATCACGTCGTTGTTCTTCACTCCCTGGAAAGGCTTGATGCCGAACATCAAGATCTCCCACATGCACACCCCTTCGGATAGACGGAGGAACAAACAGAGTTCTTGTGAAAGGTTTGCTCAGGTGACGTTTTGGAAGTATAATTTTCCACTGATGACCTGTAATTCCACATAATGGATCAGCACTGACCAAACATCCAGACGTCACTGGCGGAGGTGAATCTTCTGAAGTTGATGGATTCAGGAGCCATCCATTTGATAGGAAGTTTACCTTTAGAAGCTGATACAAAGACAAACAAAGTCATTACATCTGTCACTCGGTTTGGTTCCAGAGGGTTAGAGACCAGAAGAAGACACTTCTTCCCCAGTCACAGTGAAGATAAACTGCAGCACCCTGATGTAACCTGACGGTGGCGGTAAAGTACTGGAAACTGTCAAATCTGGCCACATACACAAAATTAGAAGTGCTACTGTTGCAACAGTATTGGATTATGTTTTAAACATTAGCAAACATGGTTCTGTGTCACAAAACGATACGAAGCAGCTCGTGTGTTTGAGTCTGGTTTACCTTTGTAGTAAGAACTGTCCTCCATGTATCGCGACAGGCCAAAGTCTCCGAGCATCACGCAGTCGACTGAGGAGACCAACACGTTGCGCGCTGCGATGTCCCTGGAATTCAATACTGATTGTCATTGGGCCTGAATGATAGATGTTTGTTCAGGGTCAACGTGAGCAATGTACAGTGCAGCAGCACAACAGAGCCTCAATACAATAAGTTAACTGCATAGGATTACATAAGTAAAATGTCTGGGTGAATAAAACTATGATATGTCAAGGTAATACTAATAAATACCAATTCAGTACATGAAATCATACGGCCACAGTTTGTAAGACATCTATATTGAGCATTTATGTGTGTGTGTGTTTGTGTGTGTGTGCCTACCTGTGTACAAAACGTTTACTCTCCAGGTATGCGAGGGCTGTGCTGAGTTGGTGGGCAAACAAAATGAGACTGGCCAAGTCCAAATTGTACTTCCTCACCTGAAGGAAGGAGCGTAACTGTAGACAGAGAGAAAGGAAACATGGGGGAGAGAGAGAGAGAGAGAGAGAGAGTTTTTTGAAGTTTACAACACGACAGCGAAAACCTCTCTAAAATATCTCTAACCTACAAGCATCAACAACTATTAATTGAGTGTTAAATTAAATTAAATAAGGAATCTCTAAGTACAGCCTTTCCGAGTCATGACTTGCGCCGCACAACTTCCTTTGTACGCTCATTAGAAGTAAAACACACGCGCGCTCTACTCTAGTCGGTCCGTATGTATGAGCGGCGCGTGATGTACGCAGCCTCGGGCGTACCTCTCCCAGAGTACACAGCTCCATGATGATCCACACGGGGTTCTCTGTGATCACTCCAATCAGCTTTACGATGTGAGGGTGGTCAAACTGACGCATTGTCACTGCAAGGGAAACACACACACACAAGCACACACATTCAATATGGATGAATTGACATATGGTTTGTTAATAAGGTAGGCAGAAAAAAAACGTTTGCTCTCACATGCTTCCTGTAGGAACTTTTCTCTGACGCTGTCGGATGTACAGTTCTTACAGGTCTTAATGGCCACAGCGAGAGCTGGTTTGTCCTGCAGAGCACATATACAAGTCGCACAAGATAGACCATTACACATAATGCAGGAACAAGGGAGGTTGAAACCAGTGTACATCGCCTACACATAATATTACATTTCAACACTGCTAACATGCAGTACCACATCAGATGTGCATATTTATTTTTTTTAAGCTATGAGCTAAGATCGTAATGTGTGCGAAAACATCTAAATCTAAGCAAAAATGTCTTGTCTTCTGTCGAACCCTGAGCTTGTTGGATGGGTGCAAGACTGAGGATACTTTTAAAATGACTATGTTTAGCTCGATTATGGAGTAACAACCAAATGCTACACATGTCTTATGAATGATTGGTCAGTACACAAAGCGCTGACGAGTGTTTGTGCACGTGTGTCTTTCCACATACCGGGCTGTCATAGACTCCTTGGTGTACATCTCCAAACTGGCCCTCTCCTATGCAGCGGCCCAACTCTATCCTGTCTCTCTGGATCTCATAATCCCGCGCTGAGTGAGTGGAGGGGAGAGGAAAAGAGAAGAGGAAAGAAGGAGATTTATACGCTTACTTGTTGTTTTTCATACACTGCACGCACTGGGAAAACCGGTTTTTGCTTTACTTGGACCGAGTGCATGGGGTTCGCCAGGACAAGACAATAGGGATGACATCCGGTGATCTCAGGCTTCTAAAGTAAATTAAGATATTTTGAAGTGATTTTTAACTGAAGGGCAGTAAACCCATGACATTGTTGTTGAACCCCACCCACTGGCAATCCCATTATTAAATTAAAAGATAATTTGTCCCAAGATTATATTCACTTCCCATAACACATCTAACTAGACAAACTTGACATGTACACTGCCGCACAAAATAACACGCCAACATATGTAAACCTGTTTAAAAGACAGAAGTAATGTTCATGTTACATTCATGTGTTTACATGCACACCACTGTCCCATTATCATTGATGTTCATGCCTCCATATTGACTCGGTTACAAAAAGGTAAAAACAAGTAGTTCGTAATAATAATTGAGATTTTCTTTACTTTAGTGTCCTGTGCATGTAAACATCAATAGGCTTCTCTAAAAGACAAGGCAAAGCATAAAAGAGCTCTTAAACCTGGACCTTTTGAGTGACATAATTAATGGACGTCCTGCATATGAAGTGCATTTAATATGATCTGTGTCTACGGAAACCTTTTAAAATTCAGTGAGTTCGTCCAAAAGAATTTCAATGAAAGCGGTTATTCTTCCAACTGACATCCACGTGTTTTGACATTTATTTGCTAAATATTTCAATACTATGTGAGCGCTTTGTTGAAAAGGTCATCAACATTTCTGTGGTGCTACATTAATTCCAGCTGCAAACCAGCCGCTATACAAGTGGACTAAACAATGAGTTTAGAGGTTCGTGCAGGACAAGGCTAATAGCAACTTATCCCGTACCAACCAGAAGACACTCAGTAAAAACACACAACCCAATATTACCAAGCAATCCACTAACTTGAATCTATCCGGCAGTTGTAACTGCTTTAAAACACAAAAGAACCAACAGATGACAACAAAAGACAACATACAACCACAATGATAAATGGAAATAAAGAAAAACGTGCCAACACTAAATAAAATAAGAACCAGTCCAATTTACAACGCAAACACTGTGAGATTGTTTTGCTGCGAAGGTCTGGGACACTTCTAATGAAACCCTTTATGAAGTAACGTCTCGCATCGTTTATGGACTCGCCCTCCCTTTCATTTTACGCACCCAAATGCCCTTTACAAAATGCCAACAAACACAAGTCAACAAAAGCAACTTGGATATTAGGTACCTTGACTCTTTGTATTTTTCTTTGACAAACATTCATAAGAAATTGTTGTACACTAGATCAATTATACTGTAACCAGTAAATGACCAAACTATCTTATAGGGAGACGTCCTAGTTACTTTTTGGGCAAATCCCGTGCCTGGCAAAGAAAAATGTGAACAAAAGTGTTGAATCTCAAAGCATTTTGGTCGCACAGAATGACAGAGAGACAGGGAACTTTACCTTCAACTATTCCATAGCTGACTGTTGGCGATGGGAGAAAGAGGGAGAAACAGAGATGAAGAGAGGGAGAGAGCCAGACAGCTGCTTAAGGATGTTAAATAGCTCAGAAAAAAACACATACAGACACAAATGTCAGCAGACAGATAAGTGACCCGTTTCGCTCTTTACCTTTTAGTTTAGTTAACAAAGTAATGACAATCCGGGACCAGAATGGTCTAAAGAGTCGGGTTTGCAGGGGTTGCAGTTACTGTAATGCAGCTTCATTTTACACAGATACGTACAAGCTCTGGCACAGAGCAGGAAAATAAGTCAGACACGGAAACAGAAATCAAAAGAACTGAGAAAGGTAGAAAAAACACCCTGGGAGCAAAGAAGAAACACAGCCCATCTTCAGAGAGATGCATGAGTACTCTGCATCGCTGTGACGTCCACATTAAATGTATTGGGAGTCGAGGGCTGAAACCGCCATCAGTCCCGAGGCTGCAGCCAAGCTCACCAGCGCAGTCGGGGTTTGGAATAACATATGAATGAATTTGACAGATGCAATGTGTGTCAAACCAAGCGCAGCTAGAGATTACTCGCTGCAGCTCCTCCGGCCTCCAGCTGCTGTCGGCTGTTCTTGTAAGACGCCCAAACTGAAACTGGATTGAATTTAACTGCAAAAGGGGTTTAGCGTAACCCCCAAAATGGAAGTCAGCCTGAGAGCGTATACGCGTCCGACCGAACGGTGAAACACCACTACTTTATATTTATCCTGCTGCCGATGTTCTACAAAAGAAAGCAGAGTGAATACTTACTGGAGGGCATGGTGTATGTGTCCTCTTCATCAACTATCTCAGCGTAGTCATCGGTTTCTGTAACACGAGATGCACACAAGGGGGGTGAATGAATGCAAAAGAGTAAAGTAGAGCACACACACACAAAGGCACGTCTAAAATAACAAATACACAAACACAAAAAAAGCTAAGTCCTGCACATGTCGCTCGTTTTACCGTGCGTCCTCTATGGTGTGACAGCGTTACTGATGCACACAAAAGCAAGATAATCCAAACTGCACAATAGAACTAGAAAATAAGACATGAGGAGTCCAGCGCGGAACCAAGGCAACACCCGCGTAGTCTTTCTCTGCACACACACACACACACACACACACTTGGCGGACAGTGTCAGCTGAGCATGTGTTGTGCATATCTGTCTATGTGAGAGCAGCTGGGCTGCAGGGAGTAAACTGTGGTGGTAGTGGAGGAGGAGGAGGGAGAGAAAGAGAGAGGAGGCAATGACCCAAAGAAGAAGTAGAAAACTAACAGGAGAGATAAAGCCAAAGGAATGAACAGATCGAGTAAAACAGGAAGAGAAAGAAATGGGGAGACCGGCTGTCAGGTAAAGAGATGGAAACGTCTGGGAGCAAACCTGTGCAGAATCACGTAGAGAGAGAAGACGGAGGGAGAGAGCCAGCAGGAAAAAGAGAGGGGAAGATGTGCAGAGTTGATCCAAACCAGATGGCGGTGTTTAAAATAAAATCAGTGTGCACACTCAGCTGTTGGAAACTAGAGTGGAACATCTGCTGTCCTGAACACTACTCTCACAGCTTGGTCCAGCAGTTATCCGGCGTTGTGTCCCTAAATGTATCACAAACCCTGTAAATATGAGAGTAAATAGGAAGCTACAGTTCGCTTGGCTCTCCACAAAGCCTAGAACCAGCGGTCAGCTGGCCTCTGTCAGCTCACTAATCAACGTGGCATATTATCATTTTTTATAACCTTCGAGGGGGGAAAAAACGGCTCACCGTTTCCACCACATGCAGGCTCCAGCTGCATATTTAACAGGAGAGAGGTTTCAATATTTTTTTTGCAACTCTCAGCAAGAAAGCAATTGATGTTTCAGTGTCAAACTATTCGTTTAAGGATAAGATGAATGAAACACTACTGGCTTTAAGGTTAGAACATTTACTTTATCAGTACACATGGAATCCTTTAACGGGCCGCTATAAATACCTTCATCTGAGTTGAAATAAAAGCAAAGGCTTTGGTTGATGCTGCAAAAATGGGTTTCATTAGATAAAGTGAAACCATGCGTGCAGTCATTAAATGCTTCCAGATGATTCGGTTACGGTTTCTTTAACGTTTTCCGTTTTGTTTGTTGCACTTACATCAGCATCTACAGCTTTTCAGTTCTATATATTTTTAGAATTTGCTCCCATGCTTTAAGATTTGTTCTAAGGAATCATCCTTTGTAAGTCTAACTGGTCAAACTTTCAGAGGAGGATACTGTGTGTGTGTGTGTGTATTTGCTTGTTATCCCATTATAGCCAGGAATGCACCCACTGTTGAATCCAGAAAACCTCTCCCTATTCCACTCTGTGTGTGCGTGAATGTATGAGAGTACACATTTGCTGGATTTTGTGTGTGTGTGTGTGTGTGTGTGTGTGTGTAGACAGAGAAAGACACAGAGAGAAAGAGAATTTGGAGAAGTTCCCTTAAAGAGAAATACATTTAGTGATAGTCTATTTTAAAATAAATACTCAGACCACAACATCTTACAAAAACAACTGTTGCTACTAACATATCAAACTCATTGAAGCTACTAGCAATATATTCATATCTCAAATCAATGAAATAAAACACACTCAACTAAAACGTTCTTTCCCTCTAAAGGACCTAACTCACCTTATATCTCTATGTGTACACAATACAGCACATAGACACATAGCGTAGAGATTGTTAGAGATGTAGAAATGCATGCATGCATAAACATCAACCCACACGCCCACATGTAGTGTGTTGGTTAAGTGTGGACAATTAAGAAAGGACAGAGAGAGAGATTGATAAACAGCATAACATTACCATCCCCACTAAGATCCTCTGCAGGGTCCAGGAGAGCATGCAGGAAACAGGAAGAGAAGGAGAATGGAGAGGGAGAGAGAGAGAGAGAAAGCAGCCAGGCAGAGACAGAAGGGAGGGAGAGAGAAGAGAGAGAGGGAGAGGGAGAGAGAGAGAGAGAGAAAGCAGCCAGGCAGAGACAGAAGGGAGGGAGAGAGAAGAGAGAGAGGGAGAGGGAGAGAGAGAGAGAGAGAAAGCAGCCAGGCAGAGACAGAAGGGAGGGAGAGAGAAGAGAGAGAGGGAGAGAAAGAGAGAGAGAGAGAGAGAGAAAGACAGCGGTTAGAGCATGAAAAGCCTGGAAACAACATGAGAGATGTTGCCGGATCTGCAAAGCCAAAAAAACACTCAGCGGGGAGTTAGCTTCGTTTCACAATATCTCTGGTGAGAAAGTTCAATAAGGGCACACAACCACATAAAGGTGAGATGAACAACAGTTAGCACATTGGATTGGATGATGTTAATGGCCTCGTAAGAATGTCAACCCTAACATGGAGGACAGATGAAATTAAGAAGGAAGAGTTTGACCTTTTAGGTTACACTACAGATTTACAGTAGGAGGAAGCCACCACGTCCTTATCTGTAGGGCAAATACTGTATACAGCCTTTAGCTTCATCCCTACTTACATTACAGTTGATGAATAGCGAGATCTTCTGATTGCTATTCATGCATCTTTCATTTTTGGGCTTTAATGACCTTTTCTTAAAACATACTTTGTTGGTGTTGTTTTCATTCTGTTACAAAGTGTTTTATTTTCCTTTCATTTTGAATAATGGTTTCTGTCTTGATTTATGTCCTTACTATTGAATGTTCATTGGCATTCGTTATCGTTGATTTTTTTGAATCCAGTGAAATGCTTAATTGAATTTTATTGTAAAGAGTGCTTTACAAGTAAGGATATCATTATACGGCCTTCAGTACCATTACCAATCGACTTACAGTAGTTAAACTGTAGGTGTTGGCATGTTGAAAGGTTCAAATCATTTGTTATCCTTTGCTTTCTCTGAGCAGAAGGCAAAGAAAGCTGCATAGATGGAAACACAAGGACACAGATTGTTAAACTCTGTGCAGGAGACATATATGCAAAGTACGACGTACATGGAGGGAGTTTTAGTAGAATCACAATACTCCACAGCATTCATGGATTTTCATTTTTCAAGTGTTTTTCCTGCCTATAAAACTACATCGCTTAGCTGGTGCTGATCGGCTGCTTTAACAGGGAAGATACTTGGGGGTTTAACTCAAAAGGAGGAATTATCCCTCGAACTACTTTGCCCTCCTGAATTCACAGACATGAAACACTGAAAATGGTGATTAAAAATAACCAAACGGACCCTCAACAACGAGGCATGTGCTGAAATGAAATTCCAGAGAAACACTTTACTCTGGATGTAGATGATTCCCACAGGAAAATAGAACATATACATCTTAAGTGGCAGCAGCTTGCCTCAAATCTCAATACTTATTCACGAAGGTCAGAAGTAACACATAGAAATGTTTTCCTTGTAGTAAGGAAATGTCAAAAACCTGCGGTTTTAACGAGTGACCTCACAGTTAGAAAGTTACAGCACAAATCAAAAGTTTTCATTTGTTTACTGCTCTTACTTTCTGGAGCATCGCCTTGGTCAGAAGCATCACACAAGCAGTTATCGTGGTCGTGGCGTGCGTGTTTTCGTTGTACTGAATTAGTCAAAAGCCACCAAAAAAAAAAAAGATTGATTGTGATGCAGCAGATGAAATCAATTCATCCACAAAAACTTTTTTTGCATTTAAAATACTGAAATCCATGAACAGCAACCAAAACTGTGTCCATACAGTATTTTTTCTTTTCTTTTCTTTAAGCCAGATTAGTGAAAAATCTTCATCTATTTTGCCGTTTGGCATTTCAAATGCTTCTTTCTCTGAGGTTTTTCTGTACCCCATATTTACTGCAATATAACTTCGGCCAATAAGAATGATCATCAAATCAGGCATTTTTATTCTGCCACATCACAATTTTGCAGACACGCTCCTCCACTACCTATCCAATGGGAGCTGAGGATACCCTTGGGCGGCGAATCTGAACAGAACACAAAGGGGAGGAGGAAACGCCGCGCCTTGGTTGGCTTGAGAGGCGGCGAAGTCACGAGGTCTGCAGCCAACCGGGCAGGAAAAAATAAAAAGAAGAGTGAATGAGTACAGAGGGGAGATGTGTGGAAGACAGAGCGGCAGAAGTAAACAAAAGAAAGCAGGAACAGAGGGGACGGGGTGAGGAGGGAGGGAGAGGCCGTCCCAACAGAGAGGAAAACAACGAGAGATGAGTGAGAGAGAAAACAGATGTTGGAAAAAAATGGAGGGACAGGAAGAAAGCAGACAAAGCGATCGGACATCTGGCGCCTCAACCTGTGGACTTGCGAGTGAGCAGGACACTTCTCTCACCCGAGACGGAGATAGCTCTTACTCCACTCCGGACGGCTTCTAACTTTTTCTCATTGTTGGTCAATCTACAAAAGAAGAAAAAGAAGCAGAACACTCAAACACCTTTAATGCGCACGTACGGCAACATCATATCTCGGTTAAGTTAAGTAACCTTTTTAAACAAAAAACAGACGTCATTTTCAGAGTCAGCTCTGACTCTGAAAGAGGAGACTGTGGGCGCTGCATCTGCAAACAAACCCGGGCTGTTTCAATCGTCTCTCTGCCTCTGCAGCGTCCTGTCCGTGTGGTCACGTGAGCTTTACTACGACATTTACATCCCCACCGCAGCAAGCGGAGAGAAAAAGAGAGAGAGAGATTTTTGAAAAACCTTTATTTTATATAAAAAAAAACAATTACAATCATTTCATCTCATTTGCCCGTCTTCTTGCTCAGGATCCTCCTCCGCCGGTCAGACGCCTCACTCAGTCCCATTTCCTCCATCCCTGGTGATCTTGAGGTTGATCTTCCTTAGTCGGAAAACCTCCTGCTGGGTGTAGTCTGCCCCACCCTTTTTCGTGCAGCCATGTCGAACGGAGCGCGCAAACTTCTCCAAGTCGGAGAAGTAGTCCTCCAGCTCCACTCCTCTCTGGTTCTTGGTGGTCTGCAGGAACGCTTTCATCTGCCCCACCCCGTGCCTGCTGGTGACCGTCCCCCCTGAGGAGACGCTGTCTTCAGAGGCCCACCCTGAAGAGGACCCTGACTCCACACCTCCCACCTTTCCTCTGCGCCCCCCTCTTTTTGCCCGAGAGCCTCCCCTGTTGGCCCTCGTCTTCCTCTTCAGGCGGGGGGCCTTAAAGTCCACCCCCCCCTCTTCCATATATTCCTCGCTGTCCGAGGTTCCACCTCGAAACGCTCCCCCACTACCAAGTGCCCCCATCCCCTCTTTCACTCGGTCACACACACCTGCCCGCTGGGCTACATTCAACCCCCCATCCACTCCGACATTCATCCCCTCTGACCCCTCACCCACCTGACCGACCGGCTGGCTCTCGCCCAATCCCACAGTCTCCCCCTCATCCACCTGGTCGCCCGGCTGGCCTTCACCCAATCCCACACTCACCCCCTCACCCATCCCCACAGACACCCCCTCACCCACCTGACCGACCGGCTGGCTCTCACCCAATCCCACAGTCTCCCCCTCACCCACCTGGTCGCCCGGCTGGCCCTCACCCAATCCCACACTCACCCCCTCACCCATCCCCACAGTCACCCCCTCACCCACCTGACCGACAGGCTGACCCTCACCCGTTGCCACACTTACCCCCTCAGCGACCGGTTGGGCTTCACCTATCGCCACACTCACCCCCTCACCCGTCCCTACTGTCACCCCCTCATCCACCTGACCGACCGGCTCGGCCTCACCCCCTCTCACACACATCCCCACATCCAGCGGAGCGGACGAGGGGTTCCTCTCCGGGCAACCCCTCGCCAGGTGTCCCTCTCCGCCGCAACGGAAACACCTCCCATCGTCCGATGTGGCGAACATGGCGTAGTCAAACCCCTCGATCCTCGCCTTAATCACCAGGTCGAGGGCCTGGGGTTTGGTGAGGACCATGTGGAGTTGTCTCCTGTGAGACACCACGTGCCTCATTAAAGGCGACTTGCAGCCCGAGGACAGCTTTTTAAGCGGGGACACCACCTTCCCATGTTTGGCCAGCTCCTCCAGCAGCACTCCGTCAGGGACGAACGGCGGAACGTTCGCCACCGTCACCCTGACGGCCGGCACCGCGAGCGGAAGAACGGGCACGTGCGCCCCGCGGACCACCACGCCGCTCGCCACCACCTCGCGCGCCTTCTCCACACTATCTACAAAAATGACCACCGCGCGGTTCATCCACGCGGCGGACTTCACGCTCCCGTGCCCAACCAACCCCCCCACGGCCAGACCGCAGTCCTCCACGGAGCACGCGAAGCCCGGCGCGAGCTTCACGCCGTGCTTCCGCGTCAGCCCCGTGAGGTCCGACATGCCGACCGGCTACAAACGCAGACAAAAACACATAAAAGGAAAGAAAAGTCACACGTACACACCAACACGCATTCACCCCACGAACCACACCAGAAACCACGCCGAAAAATACACGAGATAACAGATAGGAAACACATCCAAACAATTCACCTCACGCTCCGCACACTCAGCACTCCTTCCGCTCAGAGAGAGAGAGAGCGAGAGAGAGAGAGACCAAAGAGGAACACAAGAGTGAGAGACAAAGGGGAGGAGACTGTCCATGTGTTTAAAAACCCTTAGAGGAAAATATTTGGCTCCTAAGCTTAGCTCCTTATTTGACCAGAGATGGAGCAAAAAGAGGTGAAAGGGGAGAAGGAGAGAGGGAGAGATTTAAGATGAAATGACCAAAAAGTAAGCAAAAGATGAGTGTCTGAATTTGATCAAGAGGCAGTAAAATGTTAACATAAAATGTCCAAACTTCTAAGGTCTTGGATAAACAAACACAATGAACCAACGCACCACCCACCCCCATCCACCTAACAGAAATAGGGTGAAGGCCCTGCTGTTATGGGCCGAAAACCCAATAAAATTGAGTTGTTTCAGTTCGGATCTGTTGAGTTTTGATGTAATTTATCAATCGACTCTGCCATAATAATCTCAGACTACCGCGCTGCAAATGACTGATTATATTCATATTAGATCTGTGATTCCTTTTACATCAGCCCGGCACCATAACAACCATTTTTAGTCTCAAACCTGGACTGGTAAGCCTACGCGTAGCAAACACTAAGAATAAGATGGTTACTTACTTTGGGATGGAAGGAAGTGCTCTCTCCCCCTCTAGAGGACAACAAGACAAATCGTCAGGATGAGAGTGATAAGTCACATGAAGCAAATTAAATCTACGTATAACTACCTGGTTCAATAACACAATACCTACAGTTGGTTAACCACCAGCATGTAGTGCCGTAGTTCAGTGTTTCACAAAGCATTTATTAAATAGCAGCGCTGCACAACTAATTACTTACTATTCAAATAGAGAGTACTAGATATAACAATTTATGTTAATTGTTGCAATAGATGTTGTAGGCCGCATGTCTGCACACAAGTTTGAAAAATCATTACCACACTCTAGGATTCTTAGAGACTATGTAAACTTGCTTTTCAATGACTGATTTTTGGGGAATTTGTTACACTCACAGTTATCACTGTATATCTTTGACCACAGAAAAGTCCAGTGAATGAGGTGTGCTACAAGGCTGTAGCCTAATATTTTAGCGATAATCCCAAAAGAGGCTAGAAAGGCGGTATATCCCGCTTCGTACCTTTCTGATATCTGACGATGAAAGAGTGTGTTTCCATGGAGATGAGCCGACAGTAACCGTCAATCAAGTCAGCCAAGTTCTCTGCCATGGTCAACGATGCTGTCGTAACTGTGAGAGGCTACACACACACACACACACACACACACACACAGGAAGGCCTGTTACAAAGAGCCATTATCCACACCGATACACACACATTTACTCCCACACAAAACAGCGCAGTGGGGGTTTCCAGCTGCTCCGTAGGTCAGGGGAAAACTGCTCTCTCTCACAGCATTGGTGTGTGTGTGTGTGTGTGTGTGTGTGTGTGTGTGTGTGTGTGTGTGTGTGTGTGTGTGTGTGTGTGTGAGAGATAATCCAATACCATAAAAGCCAATAAAACTGTGAGAGACTGTGTTATGAAACCCTTCCTCTGTGAGCGTAACCAGCAAGCGGGATCAATACATGGAAAACCATTAGTTAATCTCTGGATCCATCTCAGTTGCTCACTTACACTAATCATGGTATGGACAGCTCGGGTCTTCATTAGAGGAAAAAGCTCTAAATAAATAATCCAAATATAACTCTTTCTAGAGAGAGAACCATTGCATTCCTTTGCGGATTTAAATATATTTTAAACATTGTGAATGCACCAATTGCAATGTTCTCTCTGCATTCTATTCTGACATTTTGATAAGTTTGATACAGTAAACTAAACTCCCAGTATTGTGGTACATCAACTTCTCCAAAGAAACTCTTCTCTCATTTAAATTGATCTTGTATGTATGAATCCTCAACCTGTATTTGCAACCGGTTGAGTCAGAGTGTGTACTAAATAAACCAAACAGTTGTGAACATCTTTGAGTGTTTCATAGACAAAGACAGACACGGTAGTATTACCTCAGCAGCTCCGGCTACGTTGAGCTGTAGCATCCCTTTCCTGTCCTTCTCCTCCATGGCAGAGTACTGGATGGACTGGACCTGGTTGAAGTTAGCTAGGTGGGTGGGCTTTGGACGACGGGAGAGAGAACACAGACAGAGTCAACACTAGACCATGAGAACTGGGCTTATCCATATCCACTCACAATCAAATGAACAGTTGCTATCTGTGAAGTCTTAAACTAAAGAATTGAGACCTGGAAACATTTGGTCTAAATATATTTGGGATACACAAACTAACAGGCCAAGGTCATTCATAACAGATATCTTAAACCTGGCTGTTTAGCCTGATGTGGTCTCTGTAGGAACTCACCGTGGATCCCTTGTCAGTGAGGTAGCTGATCCCTTCCTCCGGCCCGATGGCTAACTCCACCTGGATCACCCAGCTGGACTGTTAGAGAGAAGAGCGGGGAAACAAGTTACAAGAGGAAGAGGGGAGGAGCCACGAGGGACAATAAAATGCTACGGAAGAAGGTGTTGGAAGGGAGCCGAGCTTTCAAGCATCATGTTACAGCCATAATTCTTACATTTCGTGTTATCTCAATACATTCCTTTGACTTATGAATAGATGGCAAATTTGTTTTCGGAATAATTCCTTGTTTGTGGCGACCATCGTTATAAATCTGGTATGACCGGCTGAGATAAGAGCAAGGGGTAGAACCCTCGTCCCCCTCCTGCAATAGGGCCTGATGTAGAAGGAGTACAAGGAACAGGCCCCCACAAATCATATACCACATCTGGGACACATGCAGGACCAGATGCCACCGTGAGGGGGCAGCCTAACACAACAGAAAAGCGGAGGCAGGATCGAAAAAAACCCTACCCCAAGGGCACATTTGAAGCACTCCTTGTCATAGCGATGGATCGGTGCCAGAATTTCCAAGAACTTCAGGATGCACTGCTCGTCGTTGAGATTGGCCACCTGCTTGAAAGTCTGCTGTATCAGCTTTCTGAGGGTTTTAGCCTGAAGAGAGGAAATAAATCGGCAGGTTAAGGCAAGAAAATATGCATAGAATCGAAGTTTATCTAAAACCTTATCAAAAATGAAAAAAAACAAGTGCATCTGCATGATTTAGATCTAGACTACATGTGATCGCTCGTACAGACTCAGTCCGGCTCCTCAGACCTGATTTATTTAAATTTTTTAGATGACTTACATCATAGGAAGAAGACAGATGGGGAGACAACAGAAATAAAATCTATTAAAAAACATTTTTCATTATTCTACACATGAACACAATGTCATCCTCTTCATTGGATGTATAGATTAAAACATTGGGTCTTGTCTAAAGGAGGAATTTTACACAGACAACATAACCTTTTGAATCCTGACCCGCCCTCAAATGACCGGAGCTTCTATACATTTCAAGGGAGAAATATTCTGTATTATGGGATTAAAATGTATGGAGTAGATGGGTTTCTTCAATTAAAATACACATTCACACAAGCAGATTTACAGTACAGACACTGTAACTATAAATAGATCCCCATGTATAGATTAAGATAAAGATTAAAGTGGATTTAGTGCACAACATCCAGGCTTAAAAAAGCATGTGTAGGTCCATAGTAGACTAGTTCATCACATGTAGGTCATTCTCCACAATGAACAGTTCACAAAATTGATTTATTGATCTTTAAATGTTACTTGGACATGTTAGGGCCTAATGAGGCAGAGAAGATGTCAAACGTGTTTAAACCCTTTGATAATACAGACAATTATACAATTATAAAAATTTGGATTAAGTCTTCATTTTTATTTACAAACCATTTTGTTGAATAAATAACTAGTTCTACAACTGTTTTTGCTCATTTGTAAATTAAAGCATGAACATTTACACTTCATTTCCGTACAGAGCCTTTGGCAGATGTCTATTCAATAAGCCTGAAACGCGCGCACACATGTGCACGCACGCACACATCTCCAATACCCATGTGTGTGAGTCTCATTTCGACAGATGTCAAAACACAACTACAGACTATAAAGTGTGTGCACTCATTTGTGTGCTCTCTGCGCTCTTGATAGGATCTGTGTTTTAATTCCTTGAATTCCACCAGTCTCACACACACACATTTACACGGAGAGATATTGTCGGCTAAAATTGTCCACCCTTCCTGAGAGGAAGCACTGAGGGAAGCAATCGCCCGGCCCATCACCACGCTGACCATCGCTGTGGCAACCGGGCCTGCGCGTTGTGTCACTCAGCTTGCAAGTCACACATGGAATACATATTATTTTCATTAATGTGTTTACAGAAGGGAGGACACAATGATGAAGGTGTGCATCACCGTTTGGGGCTGGAGGCGATGTCGAGTTGCTATGATGTCCTTGTCGGGGTGGAATTAGATGAAACAAATTTCCTTTTCATGTCCTTAGATCTAGTGATATGTTTTCATTGTGTCATTATCTCCCGACAGTAAAACAGATTTATATGCATCTTATTCTAGGATACTTGCACTATGGCATTTCTGATTTATTACTGTATCATCAACTTCCTGTTCATGAATGACTGACATAAATGCATATTTATACTATTGAGTCCTCTATTCCAATGATAAGAAAGAGTACAGCACAGAGCCAGGTTTGCTTCCTGACTTCAGCTTGAAGCTTCCAAACAAATATTCATTATCATGTAAATAATACAAATGAAAGTAGACTATATCAAGAATTACTTTGGTATTTATTACAAAAATATTTGTAGACAGATCTATTTATTATGTAAAATTGTGATGCAAAATAACATTTTTACAAGATATTATTTTGAATTAAGATATTTTATACTTTGTCTACATGATCTTGGTTTTTGTGTATACTTTGGATAAAGGCAGACTTTGTTTCAGACATTGTGATTCCAGACCTTGAGTAGAGAATACACAAAGAATGTTTGTTTAAAGAAAGATATAAAACAAAAATAAAATGTGACAACAAATCTTGTTGCGAGTAATGAGAGTAACCAAGTGGAGAGCACTGCAGTGAGTTAGGATACCGGCTGGTTGGTCACACTTTGATCTGTAAAGCCACTACAGGTCAGTTTCACTAAACATGCTGCTCGGCCTGTCAATGTAGACGAACAGACTTTAGCTCTTTATGCAGCTTTCCCCACCGCTAACGTCCGTCCCTGTTTACTACCATAGCCATCTGTTCTTGTGTGTGTGTGTGTGTGTGTAGTTCATTGAGGGTGAATAATCCCATTAAATGACTCCATTCTCTTGCCCCAGAGTGAACGACAGAAGCGTAAAAGGCAGCTGTGCTCTCTCTCTCTCTCTCTCTCTCTCTCTCTCTCTCTCTCTCTCTCTCTCTCTCTCTCTCTCTCTCTCTCTCTCTCTCTCTCTCTCTCTCTCTCTCTCTCTCTCTCTCTCTCTCTCTCTCTCTCTCTCTCTCTCTCTCTCTCTCTCTCTCTCTCTCTCTCTCTCTCTCTCTCTCTCTCTCTCTCTCACATCCACGGACAAGTAAGTAAAAAGGGCTGCAGGTGATGCAGGTTATTTTCTTACGTTATGAATCCATAGTTTGGTCTTGGAAATGGCCTTCAGAAGGTCACGTCGTCACATCGCTTTTTTCGTGCAACAGTACAGTATTTTCATCCCATTGTTGCAATTGACAACGACAAAATGCTTTGTAATTTTGCTTGAACAACTTAATGGTTGAAATAATTCTTTGATTGGCTCAATGTTTGAGCTCATTACTAAGTCACAGCATCAGTCTAGACATCACACAACAAGGTCAGATGTGCCAACGTTTTAATATAAATATATCACTGGATGCATTGTTACGGCTTAGAAAACCCAACTATGGGCACCTTGTGCTGGCATGTCTGCCACTAGAGCAGAAAAAGAGAGAAATAGGAGGTCGAGTAGGTGATGAGGGGGAGTCAGCAGGGGCTGACAGACGGAGGGAAGGGGGGAGACAACTCCTCCTCCCTCCTCCTCCCTCCTCATTGTTGGAAAGAGAACGTGGGTTTAAAGGCGACCTCAGGGTCACCAATATAACACACATGCGCAGGAAAAGTGTCTCTCCCTCCGCAGAGCATCTGTCCGCCCGCCTGCTGACATCAAGCTGACAGAACTTTTCGGGTCGCCGGGCCTTTCTTTCACCAAGACCCTCCCCAAAAAAGCGTGCCGTAAACTTATCACTGTCACAGACGGTGGTCTTTGTGCAGACGGAACCCAGCCGGCACATACAAGCATCCGCAAAGGGAATCAGGCAGGCTACAAGTGAACTGTCCATTCTAACACTAAAGCATATCGCCAACCAACAAACTCAGAATTCTGTTGCGAATCCAGGCCAGCAGTTTCCCCCCTTTCCAGTCTTTCTAACCAGCAGCTGCCCGTAGCTTTAGATTTACTGGTCAGATATGATATTGGAATTAATCTTGTAATTTAAGAAAGCCTAATAAAACGTATTTTCTGTCCAACTATTCTTTGAACAAAGGTTGGCCATCATGCACAGTGTGCGTAAGTAGGTGCTCGGGTACAAGTCGCCTAAACGGCGCTGATTAGTTGGCCAACATTTCACTTCCCTGTTGCTAAGGCTGTTCACTCTATCAGCCCGGGACTGACAACACATCGAGTAACACAGTCAGAAAATTGGCTCGGAGGAGCATTCACTTCCACAGAGACGGGAGCTGCCTGGAAACCGCACACTTTGGTTACTTTAAGTAATCAAAGTACTGCAGTGGAGCAGATGGGCCAACGTGACAGCAGCTGCCGGATGAGGGGAGAGCATCACTTATCGGGACACCAACATTTTTCTCCCCAAAAAAAGGGTTAGGGTTTGAAATATTTCTTTAACAAATATTTCAAGAGGAGAAAGTGCAATGTGTGTAATTCACCTCTGTTTTGATCATTATTCTCACCTTGACTGAATCCAACAGGTCTTTTGGGAAAAAACGCCTAAGGCCAACATCTTTCCTGGAAAGAGAGAGACACACAAGTGGAAGAGAGTACCGTGATTGTCACGCTGCAATTACACTGAGGAATGTTAATTGTCAAACACTTTGGCCTTTGGCCTGATCTCAGCACCAGCTACAGACAGATTATGTTATGCAGGACAGGCCAGTCGAGACAAGGAACACAAAACAGAAAGCCGTGGCTAAGTGCTGACAACACAGAGCACGACTCATCTTTTCCTAAGAGACGGGGCTGAGGAGAAACAGAGAGGGGAGAAGAAGACGGATGGAGAGAGGCGGGGAGGAGTCGAAAAGGGAGACCACAGAGACAAAGAGATATGCAACGCTAAAACAGGAAGCTTACTAATGATTCAAACTCCTCTGGAGGGAGCACTAAGCACAGGGCGTGGAGGAGAGAGAGATGGGGGGGCGATGCTGAGAGCTTACGTCAGCCTGTTTTTCCGACGAAGGTCAAATATCAGTCAATTATTATTATTATATGTAGTCGTTAATCATGGACAGAAAGTGCTTCCCTGTGGTTGTCCAAACTGTCAGAGGTGCCTTCGCTTTCATTACGCTCTCTATGGCAGAACAGAAGTGGTGTGAATACCACTACTGTGCATCACCATGTGTATGAAAGGATGCAACATGCTGTTTGTCAGCTCTCTCTCTCTCTCTCAATACCAATGCTATGTACATCACAGCGGCAACGGGACGCATAGGACTCTTGTTCTGTATAAGAGAAACCAACCAGGAGACGGACAAGTCTGTAGAGATGAAAACTTGCCTCACATTTTTACAATACTGCAAATCTATTGAGAGGATCCTTTAAATGTGGGTCTGTACATTCTTAATGTCTTTTGAAACAATTTGCTGGAAAGAACTATGTAACTGGTACAAATTATACGGAAAATGAAGATGCTAACGTACTTAATTTTTACACACCCAGTTAATTCATTCTAATGAATTACCAGTGTGACTTACAGAGAGAGTGAACAAGAAAAAGAGGAAGCTACACCATGGAAACCAGCCGAGGTGAACAAACTTAAATGGATGAAATACCAGGCACTCCTAAAACGTTTAAGCAGAGATCGATCACAGACACATAACAGGAGCCCTGATGGCCGACTGTCCTGACGGACAGAAAGAAAGACTTCATTGGAAGAGGGCAGTTCTCTAGAAGGCCATCACGTTGGACTGAGCCTCTCTGAGGACACCGTTAATGTTCCTCCACATACATCTAGCAGAGGGACGGTGGCGGATCGACACGTGGAGTAAACCAGGGAGTCAGACCCAAACAAATGTAAGAAATGAGGGAGTATTAAAAGGTAATTGGCCAAGTGAATAAGCACAGTGCTGAAAATGATAATTGAAGCCACAGACTTTCTCTGCACGAGTAAATAGAAACCAGGGAAAATTGTGAAAGAGTTTTAAATGTTTCCAGACTTTCGTGCAATTCTCAAACTCCCGTTGAAATCCTTTCTATTGTTTCCCACTCGTCCAGACTTTGAGGAGTCGCATGGGAACCCCTTTACCGCACCCAGACACTGCGTTGTGTTGCTGTTATTTCTGCAGTATTACAAAACCTGGTTCCAGTTTGAGGACGCATGTGACCCCAGTTTGTGAGCGGCCAAAGAAAATACTCACTCTAATAGTTCATAGTTGGATTTCTTGTCCAGGGCGTTTCCTCTCATCTCTTTGAAGAACCTCCTGGAATAGAAAACAGTGGGACACATAGAGAGAACAATGTGAAATACTTCAGCTGTAGACACAGACTGTTTAAAGACGCTACTTCTCAAATGTTCCAAATATTTGGGCTTGTAGCCTACATAAGAATTACAAATGGGTTTTTTATGTTATTCTAATAAGTAGGTGTTTGTTTAAAATAAATCAACTAATAATCAACGTTTCACATAAAAATAACTAATTTTGTTAGGACAAAAAGAGGGAGTTTGTGATTGTTTCAATCTAATCCGCGATGGGAGAAAACTCTTGCTTTCGTGGTAAAAAGATGAGCTTCACTGGACGTTAAGAACTACAGTGACTCATAGTACCTCGTAGCTTTGAGATATTCATGCACAAGTCCTCAAAGAGGAGCACAGCAGTGTGTTCACATCCTACCTGATTTCCAGACAACCCAGTTTTAGAGCAACATCTTGTTCCACCTGTTCCACAATTTCTGTCATGTAATCATTCTTCACCTGTGGGAAACAAACACATAAAAAAAATGTACACTGGCACATTTAGTTTTACAAACAACAAATGTCAAGGCCTCACGGTCCCGGTGACCTAGATTAGCAAAAAGAAAACACAAGCACAACAGACTTTCAAGCAGTGCCAATGTCTCGGTTTGTGTGTGTGTGTGTGTGTGTGTGCGCGCGTGCATGTGTGTACCTGCTGGTAGAAGTAGTTGAGTGTAGGTTTGTCTTCTGTGAACTGCTGCACAAAGCCCTTTGGAAGATACCGAATCCTTAGCTCGTACCTACAGTGGACAAGGAGAAAGGCAGACTGAGCGCATTGCGCGGGGACACAGCAGCATCTTTCCAACTTACAAAAAAACGAAATAAAGACCAGTTCAACACCTTTGGATTAAAGGTTGGGATTCAGTGATCAGTTTGAGATGCTTTCTATGTGGTACAAGAGGAGAGGAAAGGAGAGGAGGAAGCATGTTGAGTCAGCCATCGCTACAAGAAAAACTCATCAAGGAGGGTCAAAAAGTCATAAAGAAGACACGATTAAAGAGGGTGTGATGAGCGGGACAATGAAAGGGGGAGGAGAGAAGGAGTCAGGAGAGGAAGAGACATAAGGAGGTGAGAAAACAATTGATAAGCACAACTGCAACACAACGAGAGAGACAGAGGGGGACGGACATATATAGAGAGAGAGTTGTTGACTTAATTGGACAAAGCAGGCATCTTGTTTGCTCTCTTTTTATGGCCACAGAGCGAAAGGTCTCTACCTCACAATACCAATAGCACACAGACTGCCACAATAAAGGTAATATACATCAGAGCATTAACATCTGCCACACCAACTCAAACCCGCACACATACACAACAGATGGGTCGTGTCATTGTTTAACGTTGTTTGCAATAAATCCACTCTGTCCTCTCACCTCCACTCCTCCGTCGACCGAGCCTGGTCATACATTTCTCGGACGTGGGAAACGCCTAAATCGGGGTGGAGCCAGTGCACCTGGTCTCTGGATTGGCTGTTGCTGAGACGGAGACCAAAACAAGACGTCCAGCGCACCTTGTGGATGTCGAGAATCTTCTGGATGATTCCCTGGAAACAAGGAGCAACAATTTATGCGACCAGATGATTTTTTCCACCAACTTCAATAAGCTTTATGTTTAAGTAAAAAAAATTAATAGAAAATAGCATTAATAGACTTTTCCCTTTTCATCAGCAGTTGATTCCTCAGTTAGACAAAGATGCCCGGTGGACAAAAACAGACAGTCAATGGAACAGTCAGCCCGCCATACCTCAGCGTGCCAACTGAGCTCATCTTTACATCTGGAATGTTGCATCAGGTCAACGAGTCGATGCACGTGTGTGTGTGTGTGTGTGTGTGTATTCAAGCGATTCAACGTGACGTTTCCACCCAAACAAGTTGACAGACATCATACACACATGCATAATAATGCTCACACAACCATGTGTGCTGCCAACGCTAAAGGGGTCTGACCTAGATACTGTTGGAGAAAGAGAGAGAGAGAGAAAGGGGGGATGCCGGGAGAGGAGATTTGGAGCGACGTCTCCTGTACCACCGCTAAAGTTTGAGCAGTGCTAAGTAGTTTGTACATTATGTGAGGGGAACTAAAAGCTACTGCTCAGTAAGTACATACACACAGAGAGCGTGCCCTGAGGTTGTGTATATTTGCTAGGAAAATATTCTCATTGTGCCGAGAAACTTTATCAGAGCAGATAGCTAGGACCCTAGAGGTGAGGACCAACTGCAGAAATCCACCGTTACAACTACAGCTCAGGGCAAAACATGCAATATTACTGCTTTCAAAGTTTAAATGGTTAATTTACCTGCAAATGGGTTTGGGGTAAAAATGATTGGGTGCAGTTTGGTTTTATTAAACACATTGCGGCAAACCATGTTCGGCCGCCACACCACATAGACGTGGTCTGATGAGACCTCAAGCTTTTATAACTACGGCCTTTTGATTCTAAACTGATCTGATTAAGATCATAGACATAGATCAAACCCTTATGGTACTAATAATGATAATAATCCAGTATTGGCGGTGACTTCAATTTGGAGTGGAAGGATGAAGAGGAAATGAAGAAGCCGTCTTAACGCTATCTTAACTCTTAACACTGATTGGGCGGGACTCGACACGTCACATCAAAGATCTTTTATTTCAAAGATCATAACCTTTTCTCCTTGTCTCACTAAGAACCTAGACTAGCTGGCCGGCCAGTTGACCCTCCCCAGGCCCCTCCCAAAATAAAGTCGCTGGAATCCAAACGATTCACGCGGATGATATTTCGTTTTTGATTTGAAAACCTTTGCAAGTATGACAGAATGAGGCTGGAGATATTGGATCTCTTTTGGGTTAAAAAAAAAAAAAAGATTGGCACATTCCTTCCGATTGAAAAATCTGAACCTGGAGGATGAATTCTGCTGGCCGCTTTTGGATTTTTGAAGGTTGACATGAACAGATATTCTGTACATGCGGTCTGTGGTGGTGCATAGAAGTGTGTGCCTCTTCTTACTTTGACATCCGTCGCGTCTCCATATCGGATGTTGGAGGACCAGCAGCTGTGTTCAGTGTTGGCCTCGAAGTGATGGAAGACTTTCAGAACCCTGTCCACGGAGCCAGCCATGGTTCGGTCTGACCCCCCTGCGCTGAGTCGGGATTTGGCGCCTCCCAGGAGGGCATGGTTCAGGTTGGGGTCCAGGTAGGCCGTCGCCATGTTCTTCCCTGCTGACGCTGCAGCTGCTAGGTGTCTGTCATATTCTGGGAGGGAGAACAGGACAAATCAGACATTGGTGTAATCATACAGGATAAGGAGGATAATCTGAAGAGAGTAATCCAAGCAAACAGACTCATATACACATGCATAAAAGTGAACAGCAAAAAGACCATTTGCATTGCAGATGAACCTGCTGATTTTTCTCTTGATTAATCCTTTAGTCAATATATATCCTACTGCACAAGGGGACATCTTTATGTTGCTTTTTATGTTCCCAAAACCTAGAGATATTCAGTTTATACTCACACAAAAAACTGACAAAAAAAGCAAATGTGCACATTTGAGAAGCTGAGACCAGAGACTGTTTCCCACTTTTGTTTGAACAATGATGGAAACATTATAATAATAGCTGCCAATTACATTTATGTTAACTCATTTTATCAGCTTTAGTCAGTATATTGTAGTAATATTAATAATATACTTTGTGTTTTATCGTTTCTTTCTGGATGCACGAGTAATGCCAGGGACTTGAATCCTGCTCTTGTCTTACATCAAATACACTTTTTATCTATTTGGGATATGACGTACTTTGGCAACATTGTTCTTTGGGAGAAACAAAAGATGAAACAATATAGAACAATGAAATACCAGAGAAAGAAATAAAGAGAGCGGGAGAGAGAAAGAGGTACAGGCAGGGTCAAGGCTGAGTATGGCGCCACCTGTGTCCATGACACAGAGACAATGCACATCAGGCTGACGTTTTTCCTGAATAAGAAGTCGTGACACACTTCCTGCAATTTCACAGCAACTTCATTTCAGAATTCCTGACAACAACTACCGCCTCGGTGTGCGAGAGCGTTACTGTGCAAGACGTGCTTTTGCACGCTTGTTTGTGTGTGTTGTTCTAATCATGACACTACGTAGACAAAACAAGATGATCAGATCTCTTTTTTCTCTACTTCACTTTAGTCCTGTGCTTCTCCTCCTCTCCGGTAAAGGAAAATTGATATGTTCAGGCAGGTAATTACAGCTGAGCAGAAGAGACGGAGAGAGATTGACTAAAACACACACACACACACACACACACACACACACACATCGGAGGAGAGACTGCAGAGTTGTTGAGGGATTTAGCACAGTGAGATTAATATGTACTTCCACCTTTTAAATCACAATTATAGGTTTCAGCACGTAAACATATCTCTCTCACTTTCTCACCACCCCCCACACACACACACACACACACACACACACACACAAACGCACGCTCACTACTAATGCAAAGCAACGGTAGCTTTGGCTGTACAAGTCAGTTCCCATGGAGTCAGATGTCACACTGTGGAGGGGATTGCTACTTGGGTTTGTGTGTTTTATTTGTATGTGTGTGCGTGCGTGCGTGTGTGAGAAAAGGAGATTTTACTCATACCTGTGTCCCAACACATGGGAAAGGGGCTACAGCCGCTCATTGCCATGGAAACACATGTCTGTCCCTCCGCGTGTCCGTCTGTATCGAGGACAGATAGACAGCCAGCTGTCTCACAGCCTCGCATCACACAGACACACACACACACAACCACGCTGTACGGAAGCTACATAAATAAACATGCACACCAAGGTCCTGACACAACTTCGAGGACACACTCGCACAACCCTAAAAAAAACGACAAAGACACAGACACACAGTCCGTCTCCCAGGCAGAAATCTTTGTCCCCCCACTTTTGTCTACAGCTTCGTTAGCGGACGGTTACTTCCAGAGAGGTGGAGCTCAATCTTCTGCTCCGTTGACACTTTGTATAGACTGTGAATAAAAACCACGGGGAGAACTTTAAAAAAAAAAAGGCTTCTTGTTGTTTGTCTCCTTAATCCTTAATCCTGTTATCTACAGTTACGCAAGTCCAGCCGAGATGTAAAGTTAGCTTCCTCCACAAAGTTCTTCAGTGTCTGCGGTGAAAGTTCACCGTTTGGTTTCTTTGCCCAATTTCTGCTCCGTGGCTGCACTGCATAGTTACACAGTTGCCGGGGACGAGTCCAGCGTCTATTGCTCAGTAGATTGTGGTTATTTCTCCCTGTGATGGTGGGAAGACAGCAAAAGAAAGTCCACTAGCGGTTGCAGAGAAGGAGAGACGACTACTGTGCTCAGCAATAAACAAACAGAAAGTTACCCTCTTCTCCCGGAAAAAGAGAGTGAGAGAGAAGAGTGAGTCTGAAAAACAAAGGAAACAGAACAGTAGGACAGAGAGAGAGAGAGAGCTGCAGTGCTGCAGTGTTTCAGGAGGAAAAAGAGGAGAGAACAGCAGCACCGAAACAAAGTTGAGTAGGAATGACAAACACAGAGAGAGAGAGAGAGAGAGAGAGAGAGAGCTGCTGGAGAAGTAGGAGGAGCCACAAACTATTAATATGTTAATCTCACTCAATCTCCTACTTCTGTTTATGAAGCTCACCTCAGATCAGTTTCTAATCGGAAATGCAAGCATTGCAAATGAAGAGAAAAATAGCACATATTTTTATCTAGCTGCTCTAAGACACTAACACACACACCTAAAGTAGTTCATTCTATGGGGATAGCAGCAAAAAACCTGATACAAATATGAAGAGAAAACCAGGACAGACACAGTAATCAACACATTGCAGTGTGTATACACCCTCTCTGTGGTGACTTAAGATGAATATTGTGACTTTACTATGTGATAACAAGTCCTATCTTGATATGGAGAGGCTAATACCAAACCAAAATAAGAAGGTTCAAATCTTTATAATGGAAGAGAAGAACATTCTGAGCATATAAACTACCAGCTTTTAGCATCATGGCCACCTCAACAAGGGCTCCATCAATCAAACCTCATTCTACACATGCAACGTCACTCCGCCTGTGCTTGAAGGGGGGCAGAAGGCTCGCCGGGGTATGCAGGCTGGTCTCCGGGGACACGGTCCTGTGAGCGAGTGGCACCGCTCATCCCTGCTGAACAGATGCCGGCCTCCATCACTCAAACAGACATTTATACGCCAGTACGGCTCTATTGAACCTGTGTAAACTACTGAGCACACACGCACACAAAAGTCCACAGCAACGCCAAATCTTGTGTGTGTCAGAGTGTGCGTATATGCATGTGCGGGTTTCCTACCATTTGTGCTCGATCTGTGTATTGGTCTTTGTTATTAAAATTTAGTGGGAGCTGGGGTTTTAGTAGGGTAGGGGTGTGTGTGTGTGTGTGTGTTGAAACCTTTTGTCGGAGGGCCGGATGTTGCCATGAATGGGAACCGCTCTTTTGGGACTGTACCAGATATATAGTTATTCTTTCTCTCTGGCCCTCGTGTACGTACATTTGCAAACGTAGCGCAGCGATGTCATCGTTGATTTCTTCCAGTAACTGTAATATTGCTGCTTCATCTGTAACGCATAATGATTCCGTGTTCACTCAACTGAAGAAGTGTGATCCTTGTGGCAAAAACCCTTTAAGCTCGTCTCCTCGGCCGTTGTCGCCGCCTGGCTCGGATTACTGCTGTGATTTCACCAGGAGGCATATGCGAGGAAACCCGCATTCTGGTTTACACCTGCTTTAAAGGAGGCGGAGAATATTTCACCGCAAAACGGAGGCGCGCTTTCACGGGCGAAATACATAATTAGTCGCTCAGGCAGTCTGCGATTTCACCTCGGTGCGCCTTGTTTGTACATACTTCGCCATGCCTTAACGCGCACATTGCAAAACAAATCCGCGGTAGCGTTAGTACATGAGGCCCTCTGTGTCTCTCTCTCTGAGTGAAGGAGTGCTGAGCGTGCAGAGCATGTAGCAAAGTGCGATATAGGGTTCTTTCGTTGGGTGTGGAGAATTTTTTCAGCTCTTTTGCCGCTTACAGAACTACATTGGAACAATAAAATGTCTTTCATACCTACATGTCAACAAGCCGTTAACTACTCACAATGTAGCCCCCCAGTTGACCTTGATTTCATTTTTTTCACATTGCTTTACTTGCATATGCTCGCAACCCCTCGAACTTGCTTATAAATCAAATAAATAGGTTAATATTCAATCAAAAGTCATGCCCGCAGAGAGACCCCACTGCTGAAGACCCCACAACGGAGAGTTTGGCTCAGAAAAACGCTTGTATCCATACTGGCTTCATTCATCGGCTGACCAGCGAGGCCTTTCTTCACTGCGTGACGACATGACTCAAAATAATTTTTTTCATTTCATTTTCAGAAGAAAAAACACATATAATATATATATATATATATATATATATATATTATATGTATATGTATTATATATATGTATACCCTTAGCTCATTTCAGCTGTCTTCAAAGAGCATATTTTGTGTGTGGTATCTGCAGTGTGAAGATTAGTCTCACAACTCACACTCACACTCACACTCTCCCTCATCCGTCTGCACTAATTAGTGCAACACACCCACGGACCAATAGCCCGTTTCAAAATCTTACACACGCATACACACACACACACACACACACACACACACACAATATGGATTACACAAATATGTGTTGTTAGTTTAGCTCTACACCTACAATAAAACCACATAAGCACATGTCTATATCAAATGTACACTACTAAATAGTGTAGTACACACGGCCTACAGACCTTCTGCAACTCAGACCATCTGACATGAGAAGCTGTGTATAAGCAGTATGTGATTAGAAGAGTAATCGCAACAGTTCTTGTAGTTACACTGTACGTCTTTCAGGAAATAATACTGATATTAAACTATTTGTCATCTTTGATGTTCCGCTTACTACTCATTTCCATTCCTGGAGAATTAAATGGGCTTGGCTAAGTTGTCATTGCATAAACCTAAAACACGAGGACCACAAAGCCATCCACATTTCATCTGAAGACCTGGTTGAAAGCTCCACAAACAGAGAGAACCACAACTATATCGAAGTGGTCACTGTGTTAAGACTAATTTATAAAACTATTTCCTAACCCATTGAATGGAGTTGCACACTAATACATGAGGGTCAGCAGCTCACCTGTGTAGTAGGCAATCCTGGAAATATCTGAAAGACAGACACAGAAATAACAGAGTAAGCTGCTGTTTCAGTACGAGCCAATGAATGGAGAAGTCACGAGGTCAGAGCAGAAATGCAGCCGAAGCTTATTCAGTTTCACAGCAAGTGTTCTCAGATCAGTTACTGAATGGGAATTAAATTGATTGATTATAATTGAAAATCGATATTCCATTGTTACACAACTCACTCCCGGCAGAGATATGATTAGGCTTTATTGATGTCACTGGCTAACTGGTAGATGCTCATGGTTTCATGTTCGGTAGCTTGGAGATGAGAGTCAGACTACTTTCTTAGTGGACGAACACAGAATGAACTCTTACATTTTGTGTACCGCAGATGCACATGGCTGTAGATTAAAGTTTGGACATGGGCTTTGTGAGATTTGGGAGGTTGATGTTTTGGTTGGTTTGCACAGCGGTATCAGATTTTCCTACAGTATGAGTTTTGCACGTACAGTCGAACCAGTGTATGGCTGCAACAACTGATATTGCTCTTTGGCAGGCAGCAGAATTCCCTTTTCATCATTTTTGTATATATTTTAACACATTACATTACATGTCATTTAGCGGACGCTTTTATCCAAAGCGACGTACAATAAGTGCATTCAACCGTAGGGTACAAATTCAGGAGAACAAGAAACAAGAAAGTGCAATTTCCTCAAATAAGCCAATTTACTATTTGCTATAGATGAGTGACGTTACAAGTACAATTTAAGTGCTACAATTTGTTAGTCTTTAGTCGAGGTAGAGTCTGAAGAGGTGTGTCTTTAGTTTGCGGTGGAAGATGTGAAGGCTCTCTGCGGTCCTGATGTCTTCAGAGAGCTCGTTCCACCATTTCGGCGCAAGGACAGCGAAGAGTCGAGATCTAGTCGAGTGTTTTGCTGTCAGTGAGGGAGGGACGAGCAGTTTTGCAGATGCAGAGCGGAGAGTGCGGGTTGGGATGGGGGGCTGACCATGTCCTGGATGTAAGCTGGACCCGATCCACTCACAGCATGGTACGTGAGCACCAATGTTTTGAACTGGATGCGGGCAGCCACCGGTAGCCAGTGAAGGGAGCGGAGGAGTGGAGTAGTGTGGGAGAATTTCGGAAGGTTGAAGACCAGTCGAGCTGCTGCATTCTGAATGAGCTGCAGAGGTTGAATGGCGGTGGCAGGGAGACCTGCCAGGAGGGAGTTGCAGTAGTCCAGGCGGGAGATGACAAGAGCCTGAATCAGTACCTGCGCTGCCTTCTGAGTGAGAAGGGGACGTGTTCTCCTGATGTTGTAGAGCGTGTATCTACAGGATCGCGTTGTCGCGGTGATGTTGGGAGTCAGGGAGAGTTGGCTGTCGAGTGTGACGCCGAGGTTCTTAGCGGTCAAAGTGGGCGTTAGTACGGAGTTCCCAAAGTTGACTGTCAGGTCAACACCTAACACAACATACAACTTGTTGCCCAAGAGAGGAGCTGTGTAATGTTTGAAGGGTTTTTGGTTTTGAAAAATCCGACCAAGTTAGATCGAAAAATGATTTATTGCAAAGTCTGTCAAGCCGCTCGCATTGCTTCTGGGGGCAACACGAGCAGCTACAACAGCTAACACGCTAGCAAGCTAACTCGAGCAGTTGGTAAACAGCTGTTCAGGCGGCCGGCGGTCCTTTTTGTCAATGAATGAATACATTTACTCTAAGAAAAAATACCGGGAGACCATCAGATTCTTACAAAATACCGTGATATGAATTTTTGGCCATACCGTCCAGCCCTAGTGGAGCCTCAACAAACATCAAACAACCTCTACATCGATACCACAGCTCCCCAATTCCCACAGGAAGCATCTTGAGAACTTGACACCCAGACATATCACACCCAGTTAGAGCTTTGATATGGCAGTGTACAGGAAGAAGTCAGGAGGATAAGTGCCTCAGCGCCTAAACAAACCTGATCTCTTCCAACCCCCCCACAGTTGTCAATAAAAATGATGTAATGGCAGGAAAGCCCACTTCCCAAAAGGAAGTGCCAGAAAGGTGACTGAGTATGTGTGTATTATTGATAAAGCCTTTGTAAAATGACACCAGGACACTACACTACTACACTCACTGTCTGTGTGTGAGAGGTAGTGGGATTCACATACAGCAAGTAGCAATGCTCAAAATATCCTCAAATGGCACCATGACCAGATTGATAATGTTTAAATCATTATCTCCTAAGAAAAAAAGAAATCACAAAATAGTCTTCCTTTTAGAAGACGTATTTGTGTGTTTTACGCACATTTTCATCTCATGTTGCCTAGCATCAATCCTTAAATGGTAGAGTCAACCACAGCCGCTGTACATTTAACGCCAGAACCCTAATTGTGTAAAAAGCTTCATCTTCACCCACGGTGGATAGAGGTGAACTATTTATCTTCCCTAGTCTCCGATGTGCTTCGTAGCCGAAAGAGACTGTGACAAACCAGATCAGCCCACATGAAGAGGTGGGAGAGAATCATGGTTGTCTTTGCACAAATAATGAGTTAAAACACACAGCGTTTTGTCATTGATTACACGACGTCAACCTTTCTCTATAACTTCAGCTGGTCCTGGGATTTCTCGTTTTATGAGATATCCCGCAGGAGTGCTAGCATGGAGCTAATTACATACATCCACTGCACACATATCAAAGAGGTACTCTTTCTCACACAAACACACGCACACACACACAGGGAAACACACTTGGCCTGTCGACTGGCAGGCGGCCCAAAACACCTGCTCTACAAGCTGTCCTCAAGACCGAGACCCTCCTGAGATCTGTGAAGGAATACTGCACAACATGTTGTGTTGCTGGCGGTGTATCAGGAATATTGCCCTCTTGAATCCAACTGTAACACTGTGGGTTTGTGACATACACAAGCAATTGTGGAGGAGTTGAAGAAACATACAAAGAGATCAGGTGGCGTAAAAATATGCAGCCTTATGACAGAAAACTAACAGTCTGCCCACAGATTTATATCGTTGTTAACTGAAAAGTAAAATAACTGCAAAACAAAAGTGAGTTTCTTTAAATTCACGTTTGTATTTGTTTGATTCTTTCCACAAATGGAAACCACACTTCTAAATGCCATCTTGCATGTCTACACAGACGCAGGGGAAGTCTCAACGTCTGCCTGCTGTGTATAATTGCACTTTAATCACAGGCTTTTTTGGTAACTGTAATTAGACGTAATAATCAAGAGAGATTCTGCCATGCAATGACATCTAAAGTACTGATCCCACATCAGTAACAGATTCAGTTTGAGGGAGTTCAAAGAGTCAGACATGATGGTGATAGAAACCATCTCACAAATTATGGATAATGCCCTCTGAATTGCCCTCTTTTTTGTGAAATTAATTATGCAGCATGTTTGTGAGTTTCCATTATATTTGCATGTTTGTGACTAAAACTCCCTTACATCCAAACGTCGTAGCTTTACTTCCTGCTTCTCTGGATATTCACGCTGAAGAGAAACGCCGAAGCAGCAGACGACTGCTAAAAAAAAACAGCCGCTGGGTTTGGTGGATGGAAAATGAAAAATGACTGGGGGAGGAACACAGCCAGATGTCGCCCCCCCTTACCCCTCCAAAAAAGAACTAAAGAAACACGTCTTCTGCAAGAGTCAACTGAATTCACCTGATGAGAGCAGTCAGCTGTTCCGCCTCGTTGCTCTGTGTCTAATGGTTAAAGCTGAGCTGACACACGTGTGTGTGTGTGTGTGTGTGTGCGCGTGTGCACCCGTGAACAATGGGGGGTTACTAGAGCGTGCGGTCTTAACAACGCAGCAACGTAACCCCTGAGGCACCAATCACACCTGCCCGTCACGCTTACATACAAATTCATAGAATCAAACACACAATTGGGATTTTCTTTCTTTGACCAAATATTTGGCAGTTAGGTTTTGAGGGCAGTTCAATGTTCTCAACTGTTTTATATTTTATGTGGGTGACAAATCAATTTAGCCCTTGGGCATTAATCATATTCAGTTAACAATTATTATTATTAACACATAAAACGTTTTACAAAATATTACACACACACACACACACATGATGCAAACTCCAGATAAACCCTACATGCTTCCAACATAATAAGGTCCCGTGAACGCATGACTGCTCGTACACTTTTATCTGCAAAAAGCACACACCCACACACACCCACACCAACACACAAAGTGTGTGTAGTTCAGGTGCTGCGATAAAGCTGATGGACCAACTGGAGCGGCGCGCATGTGAATGTATCACACACACACAGACCAGATACGCCTTGTATAATTCATCACAACAGATTTAGGACAAGTGAGCTGGTGAGATTATTTATTTCATTTAATTATGCCAATATCTGTTTTTGAATAAATCAAAACACATCTGACATTAACGAGTGAATAAATGAATTACAGTCTCTTTTGGGGGATTCTGCATATATTTACATTGAAAACATGTTTTTGAAGTTAAAAGAAATCCAATGGAACATTACATTTTAATTCTTCTTTCATTTTGTATGGGAGCAAACATTAGGGAACTGGTTTACAAGCCTAAAAAATAAATGCCCACTCCTGATTGGCCGATGGAAGAAAAGCATTACTGATTCAGCTTTAAGCACATATGTATAACGAACTATGATCAAATAGGTAATTACACATTTAGTTATAATTCTTAATGTGGTCAACTTCTTTTATCAGATGTATGTCTGTCTTAAGTCGGGGGAGTGTAAACATCCATATTCTAAGTATTAGTATTGCATATTGACAACCTGCATCTTTTTCAGATGACAAAAAGGTGATACAAAATGATCGCAGTGTTTGATATTGACTGAACATGAATAAAAATGTAGCAAAAGTAATATTGTATCTTGTCTGTCCGACTATGATGCTTATGAATAATTATAAATGAAATTACCTATATGGAAGAAGAAGAAGATTCTGACTGCATCTCTGAATTTCTTTCTTTCTGTGTGTGTGTGTGAGAGAGAGTGTGTAGCTATGCGTCATGTTTAGTACATTCTCATAAATTATAAACCAAGATGGAAAAATTAAGACATAATGAAATATAAATTCTTTAACCTAGAAACAAAACCCCACAGGGGGATTGTTACTTCGTGCCAACATTTACACACGCAAATCCACAAAGATCGCACTGAAATACACACCAACAGCAAACCAAAACACAAGCCCTGTGTGTGTGCACGCACCCACGCACACACACTTCAAGTTGAAGCCTCCTACGTACAGAACACCTAACACCTGCATCTCCTTTTTTAACATGTAAACAGGATCTGTCATCATAAGGGAGGCAGAAGGAAAACAAAGCAGCAGCAATTACTCAGTTGCTCCATAAAATGTCAGAGAAAAATAGAAAAATATCTGAAATAACTGAAACAATCAGTTATGGAAATTGAAATTTGAAAATGAAAATCTTCAATTTACTCATTAACCAATCATTTGGAAAATCCCCTCCACCACATTATTGTCAACATCATGAATCAAACTATTACAGAAATACATTTATGAACATTTATGAAATACATTTATGGACTTTTTCTTTAAAACTTTCCCAAAACTCCCCGTCTAAAGGCTAAATAATAAAAACACTTTCAGGTGGTTTATGCTCAATGGTAAATTTACACATGCATAAACACACAAGTACAACGCACGCATATGCATCACACATTTCAATACTCACCATAGTATAGTCCTTCCATTTAAAGTCCCAGAGAGAAGAGCAGAGACTAATCCCCGCTGACACACAGCTGAATTAGGAAAAGCCCAAATCCCGGGCTCCTGGTGAGATAGCCAGCTAACTCGGTACTGACGGCTAATGTTGGCTTACTCTTAAAACACAGCCTCCTCCTCCTCCTCCTCACTACTACTGCTGCTAGGACACAGAGGCATGACTAGGAGAAGAGAAAGAGGGGGTGGAGAGAGAGAGAGAGGAGCGGGCTAGTAGGCAGCTTATGACTGTGAAAGGGGGAGGGAGATGCAAGAGAGGAAAGGGGGGGGTCTTTGTCTCCCAAGAGAGGGGTGGATGGGAGAGAGGGAGCCTGATGTACAGGACAGGGAGAGCAAGAGAGGAGGGGAGACAAGAGACAAAAATGACAACAACTTAAGGAAAAAAAGTGAGAAAACAGGGATGTAAGGAGTCATTAAACCAAAAAAGATAACACAACAATAGAGGAGAAAGTCAGGAGGTTATTATGAAAGGGGGACAACATTAAAAGGGAGAGAGAGCTGTGTTCCCTTCGGCTATTCTGCCTTTTTCTCACAAATGCACCCCTCAGGAGCCGCTCAATTAGTCATGTTATTCTCAACTCAAAGTGGTCCTGCAGAAATCATCAATATTCAGAATAATAAAAATAACACAGGGAATAACAATCAATTGTTCCACTTTGTTCAGTAGGGGCTGCACATTTAATCTGATTATTGTGAAATCAGATCACATAAAAGGGATATGTAGGAAAGTAAAGAGACCGGACTGCTAATAGCTTGAGGCAGAATAGTTCACCAGCCTATACAACTTAAATCATCACATTTAAATACTTAACAAGTTCAACAAAGCGTAGACTATAGTTGAAAAACTGAAAATAAGTTACAGGACTGTGATGTTTGGTCCATTGAGAACCGTGTGAACTTTTGATGTAGTTTCTTTGACTCTAGCCTCATCTCAGAACTTCTCCTTCCATTTGAAGGTGAGATTAATAATAACAATCATAGTGTCCTGTGAAAGTCTGGAAACAATTCCATCATCCACGGTCAGCCATCCAAGTTGTCCCTTAAACCCATGAAACTGATTGGAAAGAATAAAGATGGGAGACAATGTTGGTTGGCGATATAAAACAAGGTCAAGATCCTGTGTGTGAAGATTTCATTTGACAGAGCTGCTAAGGAGTAAAGCAGATTAATGGACCAGTAGGCCAAGATGTCGCACTCTCACACACACACAAACACACAACGATCCAATTCTCAATCAGAGGCCGGATCTAACCCCCTAACAGCCATCCTCCATGAGCTGGTGTGCTAGCATCGCCCTCTAGTGGTGGCGCATTTGAGGGGTGTCGTCCGCTCCGGAGACACTGGGTGTGTGACATGAGTGGGTTTCTCTCCACAGCCTGAACATCACACAGAACTTCAAACAGATGTTTGGTACTTGGTACACTCCATAATGCGGGACCGTGTTCACTGACTCAACTATTCTATCAAAAAAAATTAGAAAATTACTATCAAAGTTAAAATGTTTTCCACTGAACAGACAGACGTGAAGGAGGTCAATTCTTCAATAAACCTTTGTTGCAACAGAGTCTGTCTGGTGACTAATTACACACTCACACAGACACACACAGAGGCATTACACCCACACGTGACCTCAGCAAAACTGGTTAATGGTAGCACACCAGACAGGGAATATGTGTGTGATGTCATACCTATAGCTGGTATCCAGGTGTTACTGCTTATCTGTGCGTGTGTGTTTCCCTGTTCTATTATGACTGTAGTTTGTGTGTGTGTGTGTGTGTGTGTGTGTGTGTGTGTGAGAATCTAGAGAAGAGGTAATTTAATTGGTCAAGCAGGTACTAATCTCTCTTCTGAGGTGGCATAAACAGAGACTAGACCTGGAGATATCAGAACTGGAAATACACATTTTGTATAAGTATAGGTACAATACGGAGGTTGTAATATAATAGTACATCTTGGGACAGTTTCCTTTCTCTCTATTTTGTTTTTTCCCCTCGCTCCCCCCCTCCATCTTTCTTCTCCTCCCACCTCTTTTCTCTCGCTCTCCCACCCTCCCTCTCTCTGTGTGTGTATGACGAGGCCCAACAATTACTTCTTTCTCTCTCTTCCTCTGACTCACTGTAACTACACTGAATGTCTGCTCTCTCTCTCACACACACACACACACACACACAGAGAGGGTGAGGGGCGCCTTATTTACGTTATCTGTGGTTGTAATTGTTCTTCTCCAGTCTACACTTCAGTCACTGCTTCAGTCACAAAGAAGAGAGCGTTCATTAGTTATTGAGTCATTGTGGTTCAGTCAGAAGTCGGTCTGCGTGCAGGTACACATGCACGCACACAAACACTCCAGAGGGGAATCACTGTGCTCCAATTCCATTCATCACTCGTAGACATGCAGCGCCACTGACATGTATGACCAAAGGTATCTTGCGCTAAGCGTAAACGAGTGTGTGTCCTTGTGTGTGCATGCCCCAAATTAGGACAAGTCATTAACTACGATGTCATTTCCTGCCATTGTAGCACATTTCAGGCCACACAGTAAGAATGTGTTGCTGCTCAGTGGTCCACCTACACACAAAAAGACCCTGAAACATCTGCATTTGGACTTCATTTAAAAACCAGTTCATTGTCTTCTATTGAACTCCTTCTGCAGGAGAGATGATACACACACACACCTGCTCAGACAGACGACACACTCGCACACAATCATTCACAGACTGTTATAGGGATTCAACCCCCACACAGGGATAACACTTTTCCAGATTATAATGATAAATCGGGGTGGATCCGGTTTGTTGTGACCTAAATTCCATTAGTATCGCTGGCAAGTAAGTTATGGAATTCTTCATTAAATGAGTTTGACAGCTGCCATATAGACTATCTCGTTATTACATAATAGTACTATATTAAGTTACTTACAATGTCCTAAAGTTTTTCTTGACACAATGGAGAGAACAAACAATGTATCAGAAATAATTTGGGCCTGACGCAATAAAGCCAATCCGCACTAAAATAAGCCGCTATCAGCCGCAATTAAAAATGATCGGGGTAAATGAATGTACTGAAGACGGCGCATAGACATTGACACACACAGCTGTCCCCACCCGGATATAATTGTCTCACGGTAAAGTTCTACCTTAATTAAGAAACAAAAAACGCCACAGGAATGCGCACACAAATCCCCAAACCAAGTCTTGAGCACCGAGACTCTTCAAACGTTATCTCGGGTTAACACAGTCGTTATCACGGCACAGCGAGATGAACAAACATGAACACGGTCACAGGAATAGGTACACAAACATACCGACGCACAAACACACACACCCAACGGGGACCGAACACTGCTGCTTCTGAGAGGAAGAAGGCGTTTTCCCGTTCGCTCCCGAGGGACACAGCATGCTTTGGGATGTACAGTAAGTGCTGTGTGTGTGTGTGTGTGGGTGAGAGAGAGAGAGAGGGGGTGTTGGGGGCTGCTTCCTGAATGCAACCAATCCAGAAGCTGAGCTCTCTCCAAACACACAAATACACCCACTGCAACAAACGTTAACCGACATACCGACACACAATAACACACACCAGCAGACTCCTTTTCCTTTACAGCTGAAACCACATCCACATGCGGGAGGATGCAGGGGAATAACTGCCACAGAAGACACAGTGGTAGCTAAATATAAAACACATATACAATCACGGCGAGCACTTGGATAACACAAACATACACACAAGTACACCATTCGCTCACTTTAACTGTTCATTCATGATTTTCTTTCTTTCCAAAGAGGACTTTGTAAGTATTATTCATGAATACGGGCAGGATGTGAGAAAACAGGTCCTGACTTCCACAGAGCTGCAGGTTTATACTCAGCAGGTATGAAGAAGCCGATTGTCGGGTCAAGAAATTCGCCCGGGTTTGCTCAGCAAACAACTTCTTTAAGAACCAAGTATTCAAACTGGATGCTCATGAAGAGAGCTGTTCATGTCGCATCAGGACCCATGATTCAATTAGGTACCATGAATTCCCTCATAATACACATATTCGGGACACATGTCATCGTATTCAGGGCTGACATTCCTCCACACACACACACACACACACACACACACACACACACACACGTGTCTGCAGTGATTGCTAATATCCCGTCTTGGAGTCATTATGAACAACACCACATACTCGATCTACAGAGCAGACTGTTGGCTTTGTCCGTGTTACCCTCTTGTCTGACAGTCTTTAGTTTTTCTCTGTCTGCCTATCCATCTTCAACAGACAAACTGGAGGAAAAGTCTGTAAGTGAAGAGTGCAAAGAATAGAAACGTAAGTTTGTACCAAAGCAGAGAGGAGCTTTGCAGGAGAGAAAAATGGAAAAAAAAAAAAAAGAGTAGTCATCTGCCGTGTAAATAACTGCTGAGTGTAGTCAAGTGTTTCTATAAATCCAGGCCACACACGGAAACACCAGCGCGCACACACACACACACACACACACGCGCGCATGCTTTTACTAGCTTGCTTCAGACCAGCCAAAGGAAGAGTTGTGTCAAAAAGGTGCAGGTTTTTACTCTCGGTGAAGCACATCCAGTTCTTCATACCAGCTTCCTGATATCAGAATGAGAAAACTCCAGAAACTAAAAGTAGAGGGTCCACAGGAAGGATTTCCCCCAGAGATGATGAGTGTCACAAATTGAAGCAAAAACAACAGGATTCCGTGCTTGTTTCCCGCTGTAATGACATGTTTCTTCTCCAGATAACACCACCTTCCTTTTTCCAGTCCCGGGAGGCCGAATTAGTAGACTGTGGTCGTAGATCACCACATCGTTAAAACGAACATGGATCGAGATTGAGAAATCAGACAAATGCCACATATGCTTCAACACAGGTCATGGCTGTTTGCGGTCCCCGAATTGGCAAAAAAAAAAAAACGACCCATAAGTTGTAACGGTCCATTCAGTTCTACCAGCAGAGACCAGTGAAAGAAGCAGCCTGTGCGTGTTGTATGGAGCTCTGTCACGGCAAGTGAGCTGAGCGAACGCTCTGGAACGAAGCGCTCATCGAGTGGACGAGCTCATCAACAGCGTGGGCCTTGTTCGCTGATTAAAAAAACACCACCTCGGACCTGCAGAGGGCTCCGTGGATATCATTTACAACCGCTACACGGCCAGACGATTTAGCTTTACATCTGGCGGCGTTGAAACTCCGTTTTGTGGAGAAGGAAGTGGAGTCAGCAGGACGTCGTCGTCCTGGGACAGAGTTTGAGCTCTTTATCGTCCCGGCATTTGGTTGGTTTCAGTAAACAACAGCCCTGATCAGTCAGTGAGTGACTGGAACGTGTGACAGTGAACACAAGAGCGTTTGTATTGTACCTGTAATGTGCCAAACCATAACAACTGGGATTACCACATCCATAACACAGACCACGACCTTGAAGAAACATTGCCTTCCTTACAATTAGTAAACAAAATACTGCTTTAGATTTAGCATCTCGACGGAATTGCAAATGAACGCCTATTAGTATACTGTAGGACCGAAGCCTCGCTGGCCTCAGGATACTGCAATTCATTAGCATTTTCTTGCATCTTGAATATAAAATAGTAGAAGCAAATCAGGCACCAGCAATCTTTCACAGTCAGGAAACAGTCAGGAAAACGTGGAACACAGAGCGGCATGTTTCACATGGACATTGAACATTTGAGTATCTTAAATCCCTGTAACCATGTTGTTATGTAGGCAATAATGTATATTTTCCGGGGGGGTTTAAGTTTCTCGAGAATAAGAGTGAAGTACACCCACAATTTGGGATCGTATGTGGGCCCAAATGTGTTTTTTACTCCTTAAAATGTGGGAAAATGCCATCATACGGTTTTGGTAAACCGGGCTGATGTCTTCAAATAGCAGCCAAGAAATAAATGATACTTCTTATTAATCTGCAAGGATTTTGAGTAATAATAACTTGAATAGACTTGATGAATAGCTCAGACTTCACATGAAAAGTGATATGAACCGGATACCTGAACCAAATAATAACAGCAAAAATGAGAATGGGCCAAATAAATTAAGTATGGAAGCAGTCAGAAGCCAGTGAGGTTGACGTTTGGTGAAACATGAGTGATCCGTGAGGGTGGACGAGTTCAGTTTGTTTGGGGGGGGTCAAGGTAACCAAACGACCCCTGGACAAAGAAGGAAGTAAAACAGATGAAAACAGACTTTTATAAAACTAAAGTTAAATGTAGGTTAGTCAGTAGAACATATTGGGGGTTTGGAGTTAACGTGTAGTTGAAGACGAGTTGGTCGAGTCGGGTCGCTCTTCCTCTCAACTGCAAGTTACTAGTGAGAAAAACTAAGTTGCAACCCAACGTTAGTTACGGGGCAGTAAAGTTAAGCTGGTTTATTAGTTATTTCTTAATATGCCTGAGTGAGAACGGTTCAAAATACCGACACAGACAAAGTGAAACGTTAACGACAGCCAGGACGAACGTCCGAACAAACCACATCCCATAACGGTACTTTCTTTACGCGACCGAAATAATCCCCGAAACACAATATGACTCACGTCGACTTGTTCCGGGGGACGTCCTGGAGGTTTGGGTTGTGTTTACCGGAGGGAGAAGCTCTCAACAGTGGGGGAATAGTCCGTTATATTCAGCTGAGGAGCTGTGGAGTAGATACGGTTGCTTTTTTTTTTTTTTTCTCTCGCTCATGCCTATCTCCCCCACTTCTCCCTCTCCCGTCGCCTGTTCCTGCTTCCCCTCTCCACATCCAGCATTCCAATATGGCCGCCGCTGGGAGCGACGCACACACCAACACGAACGCGCATGCACGCGCGCGCTCACACACACACACACACACACACACACACACACACACACACACACACAGATAGCGCGAGAGAGAGAGGGAGAGAGAGAGAGAGAGAGCGGGGGGGAGAGAAACCTACTCCAGGAAAGCCCTGCCTCGGGCACAGCACACCTCAGCCCATGAATGAATGAATGCATGTGTGGATTAGGGCCCACTTTACAGGCCTGAACTGCAGTGAGGGCAGTGGTAACGGAAGAGTATTACGGTGGAAAAGAAAAAGTGCATACAACTTTCACCAAAGTTAGATAAAAGTAGAAGCATCGATATATTTTTACAGTATCAAAACACATTATACAGAATTTCCCATTTTGGGATAATATAACGTTACATTGCAGTTACGTAATTGGATTGTAGTTATCGATGCATTAATGCGCACATGACTTTAACGGTGCAGGTTTGTGCAGAGGTTATAAGACGACACCTCGTGGTCATTGCCTGTTACTGCGGTAGTGTTGTTTCACTGTAATTCAAACCTTTGTAACCATCACACTGCTAAATCATAACTCTTTATTCTGCTTTTTGCGTGAAGGAGACATCTGCTTACTAAGGCACATCAAAGCATGTTTTCAAACTTTCTTTTTTACCGTACTAATGATTAAAATGACCATGCAATCTGGTATTAGTAACTGTCTACTTTTCAAAGTAATCTTACTCAAACCTGTCTACTGTAAGGTGTTAAGTTATTAGTTCAAATTCATATTGATGACTTTTTAATGTATACACATATTCGTATACATTAAAAAGTCATCAATTATCATTTTATATATAGCACCTATATATATTTATATATATTTAAAATGGATACTTGGTAGAGTTGGATTGTCAGCCCCCTGACCTGACTGTCTGTTCATGACAGAGATGACAACGACACAGAGGAGAAATTAGATGCCGTTAAAAAGAAAGAAAAAGGAAACCCTTAATGCGGTTTCATTTAGTGGAGGTAAAAGTTGACAACCTCTGATGTAATTATAAATATTCTTTTGCAATTTAGGACAGGTCATCTCTTACATACACATATTTAGTTTAACAGACAAAAGTGAAATAGAATAAAAAATTCCTTCTTAACAACCAAAATATGAAAAAGAATATAAACTGTTGTAAACAACGGACATCGCTGACATTTCTGCTCTAAATCTATCTATTTGTATGAAATAATTTTGTATTTGTTAAAAACAAATTAGGCTGTAATATTTTACTAAGTAATTCAATAAGTAATCTTTTCATCAAATCTCATAAACGCATTTTTAGTAGTCTTTTCATGTAGCAGTACACAAATCCCCCACTAGGTGACGCCATTGCACTCTGCTGTCGCCTCCCGGCGGTGCAAAAAAAGAAACTTTTATTTTGAAATGCAGGAAGTCGGCCTGAACGTGGCGCTACCTGTAGCTTTAGTTTGACAGTGCAGCGGTCCCCCACGCTGTGTCGGTAACTCGAGGTGTCTGTAGGAGACGGCGGTCGAGTCGGTGCCAACAGCGTTTCGTCCCGTGAACACGTTAATGACGCCAAACCGAGGATAGCGTCGGCTAACTCCGTGTGACGTCACCGCCCCGCCAGCGGAGATGATCGCGTGGAGTCAAAGTTGAGGTCGGTCTTTGATTTTCCCTTCAGTCGCGGTAAGACTCTTTCTCAACTGCTCTCAATTCAGTCTCATCTTTGCGGTGATGTGATGCACCGAAATGCTCCCGTCTGTGTTTTCACATTAACGCTACTCATGGTGACGGTTGTCTTAAGTGTCCAAGGCAGAATGAACGTGATGCTAACGATAACTACGTATTGTTCAAAGTGTTTCCAGGTGAGGGAAGAAAACGCTGTGAAATATCTTTAAAAACTGTCTTGATAACATAAGCCTGACTCGTTTCCCCCTGCATGTAATTTGTGCACTCGGGCTCAGGTCACAGATCCATTTTTCTCACAAACCAGCCACAACCTTGTAAATGTTGTCCGGTTTCCGTTAAAGGGGCATTTCACCCCCTTTTTTAAGAGCTCACCTCTTCTTCCCGAGTCCCACAAAAGCTCAGTGACCTCCTGAAAAACCTGTTTGTGTTTTCACTGTGATGTGAAGTCAGAGGAACTAACATGCACGTGTCCAGGTCAAGAGGTTTCCAAATCAATTTACTTATTCACTGTCCATGGCCAATTTCCAATTAAAAACGCAATTTAATTCAAAAGTTTCCACATACCGGCAGATCGGTTGTGACGAGTATTTATTTCTCGCGCCACCTTGATTGTGGCGATGATCCCGATGGCGTTATACGGTGGCAGATCTATGGGAACTACCATCCTGTGGGTCTATGAAGCCCTTTAAGGTCTTCTGCTGTGATTCGAGGCCTCGGTGAGGAACGTTATTGCCGTTTCAGAGATGGAGATGAAAAATGTCCAGTTTTGTTAACATTAACCGTGAGCGGAATCTGATGCGTTTCACCAATGGTGTCCGACTTTTAGTTTGTTTGTTGATATGTTGGCTTTCCTTCTGGCTTCGCAGTGACACCAGCTTTTCTCTGAGGGATAGCCGGTGCTGAATGAGGCTTTCACCAGAAGGGATGTCACATCTGCATTTGCAAAACGGCCAATAGAAACTCCCTCCCTGAAAGGGGGCACGAGTGGTCAAAACCTCCCTCCACATCCTTGACTTTTTAAAGCTATAACACCAAAAAAGTCAGCTTTAACCACTTCCATTTTGGAAGCAGCCTTCTTCCTCCATATCTGTTTTCAGTTCATCGATGTCACTTCCCCTTTTTAGACAAACTTGTCTGTTAAAGCTCCTGGGCAGTGTCTGCATGGAGGCCGCCCTCTCAAAGATTGGGTTGGGTTGGTTTCTCCTCCTGTCTGTCTCAGGCTCACATGCGAGGCATCTGCATTTCATTAAGTGTGTGTGTGTGTGTGTGTTTCTGTGACACAGCAGGGTACTTAGTCAGAGGCCGGAATGGCCTGAAGACTGAGAAAGAGAGAAAAGCTGGTCAAAGCGCGAGAACGAGCGCAGATCAGGAGCATGTAAAGGGAAAAGCAGGGAGGAGATGTGAGAGACGGTTAGAACGAAGAGAGGACGGTGGAGAGACACGAAAGAACAGTTTATAAAGTGGAGAAAAACGTAACAAGAGTGCAGTTTTCTGTCAAGTCCACTAATTGAAATCCTTCGTGTGTGTGTGCAGATCGGTAGGTAGGTTGATTTGTGAGGACTTAAAGCAGTTCTCTGGGGCGATGATTCCCAAACAAAGGGGGACAGACCAACGGAGAAAGGTAGCGAACGCTTAGGTGGACATTTTCATTGAAATGTCATTTTAAATCTCTTTCAGATGGAGTTGATTATTGAGTTGTTATTTGTGTAGACCAAACCTACGCGAAAAGAAGGAGGCAGCTGTTTGTATCACGTTGTTAAACTTTGTGTAACACTAAATATAAAACCTGTCCTGTATAAGCAATGTCTGGTTTAAGATATTTCTTTGAAATAGATATTCCTATTCACTGTAGACCAAACCCCAACATCTGTTAGTTTGGGCCGGAGTGCGTGTGTATGTGTTTTTCTGGGGTTTTTTACTAATTAGATTGCTTAAGCTCCAGTTTTGTCTTCTAGAAAACTGGAACCCAAATGAGATCACTTTTGTTTTGTGAGTCATGGCCGAACAATATGAAATATTTGAACCATCACCGCAAACTTCCTGCCAGTTGCCGTCATTGATGTTGAGAAATTTTACCAGTGGTTCTTTCTATATATAGTATGAGTTGTTGACTCATACAAGCTATTCTATCATAGTATTTCCAACCTCATGATCTTGCCTTGATCTAGTAAATTATATCCAAATAAATTTGAGAAATGCCTTGAAGACAAAAAAATAAATTATAGGATTTTCTGTTATTCGATAATGGGTTGAATCGAATACTTGAAAATATGACCAGAGAAATCCACCTGGGCACAAGTGTTATAGAGAAAGTTTCACACATTTATGTGATGATGGTCTTATCCCATTGAAATGCTCTTTGTATGTGTGTTTTTCCTGCAGTGCGTGTGATGGCAGAGCTCCCGTCTGGACTGCTGGAGGCATGCGTAGTGATTGGAGCGTCCACTGATAAGCTCCGAGACATATACCAGGTACGTAGACATAAACATGAGGACGGGTGGAACGCAAGCAAACAAGATACGGGCAGCATTTACACCTTTTCATGCATCCTGTATCAACTTAGACTCCGGAGAGTGGAGACCACTGCCATCACATTACTGTTGAATGGACCTTTTGCACAGAAAGGGCACCTTTTTGAAGAATTAAGTATTCGTATGGTTTAAGTAAGGGAATGGATACACTTATAGATGCACAATCAATAGATCCACAATGGAGATGCATGTGTGGTGCACAACACTGGTAGTCCTAGCCTAGATCGCATTGTTCAGATGCATTGGAATTGTTTTGGTGATTCCCATGAAGCCAGTTTTGAACCCTCCAAAAATCTATATTTAAAATTGTGCCGGGGTAGTTGCATTGTATTTTACATACAGTTATTGTTCCAATATACCCAATTACCGTTTCCTCTGCTTCCACTTTTCTGCTTCATTTTGCACAGCTAAACATTGTATCTGAAATAAATGCCACAGCTTTAAAGGGAATTGCATGTTTTTGTTAATGTGTACTGTGACTTTTGTTGCCGGACCAACAACCCTGCATGTTTCTAACTGTGCCATAGCTCCATGTGCAGAGTAAGCTTGAGGAATTCCCCCTGTTGGAAGGAGAGGTACTGCAGGTCCATGCCCCGCCCTTTGTTTCCAAGGAAACCAACTCCAGCCAGTTGATTGGACCGGCCTTCAGTCGTGTCCAGAAGAGGAGGAGCTTTATCAAAAAAGTAAAAAAAAATAATTTCATTTTAAACTCTAAATAGAAATTCATCTCCTCTCGCGGGAATCTTTGTTGGTCACGTACAGGAATAATATCCATATTTGTTGTTGTTTTTCCGATGGTTTGCAGAAGAGGCGAGATCGTGCTGCAGAGGTGTTGCCTAACGGAGAAACTAGCAATAGTGCTGAAGTGTCCTCGGCGACGGACGACATCAGTGTTCCAAAGGATCTGGACCTCATCGCCTTGCCACAGCTCTGTTTCCCCGGTACCGTGTGTTTCCTCCGTGACAAACCAAACATTGAATGACACAATGGTGCAAATCTATTTGTTCTGCAAATACAACAGTTTTTATGTTTCCTCTGTACGACATGGGTTTTTTTTTTAGGAGTGGCGCCACGTTTTTACTGTTCCCACGTGCTTACTTCTTTATTGCATGGTAAAACGTTGTTCATACCCTGAAATCTATGAATCCTACTGAACAAAGGCGCGGGAAAGCCTGGGTGGGGTTAGTGGAGACAATGGAGTAGAACTTTCGATTGACCTGGAGAACGTCGTGGCGTACGGAAGGATTCAGAAAGGGAAAGCAGCACCCGGCGTTGGGATATTGTTGAGGAGTGGAGAGAGCGCTTTGAGAGTCACTCACGGGCCTGACCAACACGTCCTGTGTGCAGAGGACCCACCGTACCCCAATGATGTAATCGCTGAGGTTAGGGTTATGCCGGGTGACATGCCGAAGGCTCTGGACGTTGTTTGACTTGTCTTGGCGCTCACGCCTCTTCAGTGTAAAGTGGTCAGGGCCAGTTGGGGACCAAAGCTTTAAATTTACCAAGTCCATCTACACTCTCACCGTCCTCACTTGTTACGAGCTTTGGGGATTGACCAAAAGAATGTGATAGCGTACACAAGCGTCCGAAATGAGCTTCCTTTAGAGGAAATCCAACATCCGTTAGCAGCAACAGGGGCCATCTGGGGTAGTTTGGGAATCTAATCAGGTTTCCTCTCATACGCCGGCTGGATGGATTTGATTTATACGTGACTTCCACTCCTATAAGGGGCGTAAAGTTAAACTCAGCTTAAAGACGTCTTGGTTTCCCTTGGATAGGTGGTCTCCAGTTAGCCAATGAGCAGCGAGAAGACAGTTATCACTTCCTGGTGTTTACTGACCTGTTTGGGAACCGAACCCACGGAGTTGTCGTGCAGTACGACAGAGCCGTACAGGTACGCACACACACACACACACTAACAGAAAAACACGTTGAATCCAATGAATGTAGACCGTTGTTTCTCATTGGCTATCTACCGTGTCAGTCCTGTCAGGAAGGTGCTGTCCCGAATGGCAACAGGTGGAATTCATCGAAGTCCCGCCTCTACACACCTTTTGCTCTGTGTGTCATCTCTAAGTTCCCCTATTACAATGCTCTGAAAGACTGCTTGTCATGGTAATCCTTTTCATTAAACACGATTAGCTGATGGATAACCTTCCCCCTGGTTACCGCCCTTTGCTGACTTGTTTAACCCGTCTCTGTCTTCCACCCCTCGACTCGATCCCCAGTCTCCTGGTCCTGTTGCGGCTCGCGAGACAAGCTGACTTTGAAGAGACCATAAAGGAATTTTCAGCCAAGCTTTCCCTGGTTCCTTTACCACCACCTGGACAGCTACACGTGGTCAGAAAACACCCCTCTTCCTCCCTCTCGGCCTTTTGTTGAGACACGTCTCACACGTTGTCTCTCACATGATTTGTATTTGTGTCTCCGTGTGACCAGTTTCAATTGTGTTTCTGGGTGTTAGTCCTTCAACCTCCGTCCCATCAACGTGGTCCTTCCATCAAGGAAAGACCAGGACAGCCCCATTATCGACATCGACCTGCATCTTCCTTTCCTCTGTTTCACGCACACAACACTACTGCAGGTAACACCGCTTACTGGGATATAAATGTATGTATGTTTATTTATTTTATATATATATAAAAAAAGGTGCTTTTACTTTAGTTTTGGGGGTATTTCTTATGAGAAACGAGAGGTAAAGGGAGTTATGGGCGGATAATCGGTTACATAAATGACATTGTGAATATTAGGAAACGAGGGATTCTGATGTTCGGGGGACACTGCGTCCCGTCTCTCTCTCTCTGTAGGTGCTGTCCTGCCTCCTTCAGGAGCAGAGGCTGGTGTTCTTCTCCTCCGACTGGGCCAGGCTCACTCTGGTGGCAGAGAGTTTGCTGTTGTTCCTGCAGGTCGGTAGAGGAGGAAATTGTTTTTTTGTTTTTTTTTACTTTAAAGAGATGTTGCATAACGTCCCGCATCGTCCCCTTATCGATCTATCTCCTTAATCGGTCGTCTGTTCCTCTGACGTCTCCCTCAGCCTCTGTCCTGGCAGCAGCCTTATGTTCCCGTGTTGGCGAGAGGAATGCTGGACTTCCTCATGGCTCCCACGGCCTTCCTGATGGGCTGTCACATCAGTAATTTTGAAGAGGTCGCTGCGGTGAGTACCGTCCACTGTCCACAAACCGGCTTCAGGCCTACACTCTTGTCTGTGTCAGCGAATCTAACCTTTACCTAACTCTGACCTATGATATCTTTGCTATTTCCCTAAAGCGGCAAAGCTCTGGGCCGTCAGGTTTATCATAAATTGTATGAAATTCGATTTTAATTCAAATGACTAGTATTTTTGCTATTGTCAACTGATAATTCCTCTTTATCTGGGGTCTTACAGTAGCCTAGTTCACATGTTTAACAGTAGCTGCCTGTTATTACAACACAGTCAGACTGTGTTGTAATGAATTGTACGCATTGTACCTACAATATCTGGATATTTGTGTGTGTGTTCTTTGTGTAGGAGACAGAGGAGCTCATTCTGGTGAATGTTGATGATGGCATCATTCAGTCGTCATGGTCTGAAGGCTTTGACCTGCCGTCCATCCCTTTGGCTGCTGCTGAGTGCTTTATCTCAAGGTAACACACACACACACACAGGATACTGCTGGCTGTAATTTTCCTTTAATCGTGCCCAGAAACACAGTGTGCAGACACTCTTAGAATATAGGTTTACTAGAACCATTTTTCAAATAACAAAGGGAAGACCGTGAGTCTGTTCGGAAATTCTGATTCTTTTGTACTTTTGTGTGTGTGTGTGTGTGTGTGTAGGGCAGAGTGTCTTCGGCTCCACTATGACCTGGAGCAGTGTCATCTTGGAGCGGCCACTGATGCCAACGCGCTGCGAGCTCAGCGCAGAGACTGGCAGACGCGCCTCAACACACAGATACAAAACATTTCACTGGAACTGGTGGTTAACGTCTTCAGGTAATGCAGCTTTCCTTTACAAATTCTTCTTTCATGATTGTAGGAAATGGAGTTGCAAGCTCGATGTTCATTTATGCAGTATGATTCGGCCAGAGTCCGTTTCTGAATTCTAACTCTTTTCTCCTTTGTCAGAGGCGTCCAGGACTTTCTGAACCATGAACACAGAGTTTTCAACAGCGAGGAGTTTCTGAGAACCAGGGAGCCGTCGGATCAGCTGTTTTACAAGACGGTACACTCACACGTTCTTACAAATAAGACACACACACACAGACAACTCTGACTCACACAATCTGTGCTGCATATTTGTCTTTGTTGTCGTCCCCAGGTATTAGACACTCATATCTTTCACTCATTTCTGCGGGACCGGCTGAACAGGAAACAAGACGCCTTTAGCCGCATGGAGCAGAACACGCGTAACCATGCACACCGGTAGGATACCTGCCAGTCACAGCCGAGTGACGGCGGCCACCAGGCAACTGTGGGGACAAAAGTGCATTGTTGAATGCTTAAAACAAAAAGTCTATTTTAAAGAGCATGTAAATATATACAGTACAGTGATTAAAGTAGTTATTTTCTATCGTACCTTTAGTCTGTTCCATGGTCATAGGAGCTTGATAAGTCCGATTAGAGCTAGAACAATTAAAGTTATAAACTGTGATTTCAGGCCATCTCCTCTAATCAAACATGTCATCTGTAGTTTGAGAAAATAATTGGCAAATTAACTGATAATGAAAATGAAGTTTCAGATCAAAAGCAGGAAAAACACAGCAACTAAATGAGTGATGCACACAGTGTAGAAGGCACACTAGAATGGGAGATATACATCTCTCCCCAGTGACCTACTGTAAGAAAGACTTGGGATTGGCGATATGCAGTGATTATAAGCCTTGACGTAGATCACAACTGAGCCCGTTGAAACCCTCGGCGTCCCTCTGCAGGAACCGCGCGATGACAGAGTCTCCTCGGCGTCCTCTCCTGTCCGACCTGTCCCGCAGTGGCTACACCAGCTACACCAGCCCCAGTGACCGACTGAGCAGGAGGCTTGGAGCCAGCCTGCCTAACCTGGACCAACCTGACAGCCCGGCGGCCCTCAGCTCCAACAGACAGGCCTCCTACAGGAAGATGACGCCGGACGCAGGTCGGTGCTGACAGATGAAAGTGATTATTGATGGAGAGTCGGTCAAGACTCAAAACAATGTCCCCTGTCATCCTCCAGGGTTTAAGTGTCCCCAGAGAGCGGTGAAGGTTTTCCGCCTCCCAGAGTTCCCGCCTCCGCTGGCCTACCACTATGTCCAGAACTATTATTCTGACATGGTGTCTTCGCTGGGGAAGGCTATTAGCGCCACACCGGCTGGAGAGTCTGCTCTGATGGCCAGGTACCTTGAGGAGACATAACGGAGGATCTTTAATGTTAGACGTTCAATATATAAATCTGAATTTTCCGCACAGACGACAACTTTTGTGACATCCACATAACCGACACCCAATACACTTTTGTTCCATCCATCCGTCTCTCCAGGTATCACTACCTGCGAGGTTTGGTCAACACGGTGTCCAACAGACGTCTGGATGCACTGGAGGATTTCCAGAGTCTTTATAAGACGGACTCGGACATCTTCCCTTCTCAGATGGTTAAGACACTGGTTGACTCTCTACCAGCAGGGGAAAGGTCCCAGGTCAGTGTGTGATGACGCCGTGGTGCACTTTGCTAGTTGTAAATGCTAGTTGTAAATGCGGTTATCTGGAGGAGCCTCGAGTGCACCTCATTTACAGACACGTATACTGCTCAAGTGGAATTAAAACAATCGTATTGTTGATTTGTACAAAACATTAAATATAATTTAAACTCGAGTAAAGGTAAAACGTAATGGCAGTAACTAACTCTATTTACAATCCATGGGTTGTATCAGAAGGTCAGTGAGGATTGTGCCGCCGCATTAATGGCAATAATAATGATGGAATCCCCTCAACAGGCGGACAAACGGCCAGAACTAAGACGGCTCATCTGTCGGGTCAAGAGGGACCAGGAGCGGGAGCTCGCGCTCGACGGCAACGGGCGTGAGGAAGCCGCCGTAAAGCGCTTCAAGCTGCCGAAAACATATATGCAGCTGGAGGAGTTTGTAAAATGCATCCAGGAGTCTGGCATTGTAAAAGACCATGGAACCATACACAGACTCTTTGAAGCCCTAACAGTAGGTAAGTAGTGTAATGCACATTTACGAGAGCAGCGCCGCCCGCCTTTTCAGTTGTTTTGATCAAACAGGCACATCAGATTAGCCCAAAGAACTTTTCTCACCAACTCTTAAGCTGCTGCCAAAGAAACACACAGTACACTCCTAATTCTCCCTCGCTCTAGGCAAACATTCGTTCCCGAGGTTAATCATTGCCTCACCCCTTCTTGAAGAAGGAGAGTTGGTCATGCAGGGCTCTTTGGTGTTGTAGGTGTAACCAAGGCTCCACTGGTAATTTACTGACTTGGGTGCTGGCAAATGGCAAATATTTTCACTTGCATGTAGTGATGCGCCGAGCAGACTTGAGCATCACTGTTTGTACATTGTCAATTGTACGTGAGGCTTCTAGAAACCAGTGCCGGCCCTCCGGCGGGCCGCAGTGACCTGGCAGCATTCCTGTTTTCTTAGACTGGGTATGTAAACCAGAAAGACAAGATATCATATGGGCCTGAATAAAAAAGGGTATTTGTTTTTAATTTAAGATAAGCGCTGCTGGGGAGGCCCTGTGTTTTGAAGGGGGGAGGTGAGGTTCTTTTCAAAAGCTGAGATAGTTGTTAAAACTGTGTTCTGGAAATCTTTCTTCAGGAAGACAGGTTGGAGGGAGGGCGACCTTAACTCGCCTCCCACAGTATGTTTTTGTAAAAAGAGCGTTTACGTCCTGTTTGGTATGTAGTGAAAACAAGGTTTCCTTTTTGAACGAGATGCAGAGATGCAGGGTTTTCAGAGTGTTGGACAGCTGGTTATCAGCTCCAGAAATCCAACCGTAGATCACTTTTTTTTTTTTTATGGCCTGAATAACTCATTGTCTTCGTATCTATGGAAATGACTCATGCTTCGATAAAAGTTAACAGCGCCTTTTGAGAATATTTTAAGTCATTGCCCTGTTGTGGTTATTCCAAGTCCTAATGAATCGTGCCTTTTTAAATTAAATGTGTTGTACATGTGTCGTATGCTCAGTGGTCATTAGAAGATGGCTGTGCCTGCACGGGATCTTGGGTGCAAGGAATTAAACACACACTGTAACCTAATGAACGTGTGTGTTTTGTTTGTTGCAGGCCATCAGAAGCAGGTGGGTCCAGAGTTGTTTAGAGTCTTCTACACCATCTGGAAGGAGACAGAGGTCGAGGCACAGGAGGTCCGTGTGTAGGCTTTACTGGAAACATGCAACACAATGACCCAAATCGTGAATATACAGATTTGGTCACACCAACCCCGGTTATCTTCACATTCACAGTGTGGCGGTGAAGCGTGACATTGACGGAAAAAACAATTACGTTGTGTCAGCTGATCATAACTTTTTTTAAAGCCTATTTGACTTTTTTAGGAAGCTGTGATTGAGTTGTTTTGCTTTTGAAAAGAACCTGCTGTTTTTAAGAGGTTTTCTTTTCCCCTAGACCAGCCGACGAGTCGGTGGACTCAGCTGACCGGTCGTTATGTGGTTTTCAGGTGTGCCTGCCGGCGTCCGTCTCGGAGCACATTGAGTCCGGCGAGTGCATCTTCAAGCTGTCCTCGTCCGTCAAGACGAGCCGCGGCGTGGGGAAGATCGCCATGACTCAGCGGCGGCTCTTCCTGCTGACCGACGGACGGCCGGGATACGTGGAGGTGGCACAGTACCGAGATTTAGAGGTCAGACAAGAGGAAGGGCAAAAAAAACAAAAAACCTTTGAGGCTAGTTTGAACTGTAGGTTCAATCTAAGCAAGTTGGTCCTGCGTCGTTATCGAGGTCCTTTCCTCCTCTCCTTCCTGCAGGAGGTGAAAGTGTCCTCGGCTCCCTTCCTGCTCCTGAGGATCCCCAGCCTCAAGCTGCGCGTTCAGGGCAAGAAGGAGGCGTTCGAGGCCAATTTGAAATCGGAGACCGAGTTATGGAACCTGATGGTCAACGAGATGTGGGCTGGACGCAATATGGCTGACCAGCACAAGGTGTGTGTGTGTGTGTGTGTGTGTGTGTGTGTGTGTGTGTGTGTGTGTGTGTGTGTGTGTGTGTGTGTGTGTGTGTGTGTGTGTGTGTGTGTGTGTGATGAAGGGTGAATCGGAGGAGTTGCACAACAAAGATAATTTAGTGAGTTATCATGAGCCTTTGTTTTTTGTACATTGGCCTTATCCAGGTTTGTGTGTGTGTGTGTGTGGGGGGGTGTGTGTGCGCTCTTCATGCAAGTCATCTTAAAGTGACCTTCGGTAGGTGTGGCTGAAATTCCCTGAGGGCGAAGCCGAAAATAAATACACACTTGAACAAAGCCGGAGGTTTTTCCTTCATGAAACCAGAGGATGTAACTGTAACACCTCCTGTCTGTGACTCCTCTCGTGGTTAATCTCTTCTTTTCACACGGCCTGTCTTCGTGGCTGAATAAGCTGCATTGTCAACAACTCTGACAGCAAAGCACCACCGAGTCGCACCACTGAATGTAGAATTGTTTTCTAGAATCTCAATGTCAAGTTGTGTCGTAATTGCGACCGAATCTTTGTCTCCAGGACCCTCAGTACATGCAGCAGGCTCTGACCAACGCCTTGTTAATGGACGCGGTGGTGGGCAGCCTTCAGAGCAGTAAGGCCATCTACGCTGCTTCCAAGTTGGCTCACTTTGACCGCATCAAGATGGAAGGTGGGTGATGATTACGGTTCTCTGTCTGCTCTCATTTTACGGCCCAGCTCATCCACACGGAAGGCATTATAGCTTCAGTTTGCTTCGATTCAGTTCAGATGTTACTCGGAAACAAATATTTTGTGAAAGCCCAGTTGACTCTCTAACGTCGGTCCGTGTTTCTTTTCTAGTGCCGATGATGGTCCCAAGGACAACGGCAGAGACGTTGAAGCACAAAATCAACCCCTCGCTGGAGCTGGCTGAGCCTCACGCTGTAGACGTGCTTCTATACACTCCGGGTAAAACCTGTGACCGAGCAATCTCCCTCCGTCTTCTCACCGTCCGCTTTCCTTCTTTGTATCTCTCGTTCGAGGGAGTTTCAGCTGCGACACCGACACAAAGTCACTGACTTGCACACGGAAACACACACACACACACACCCACACACATGACCTTTGCTTCTGTGGAAGCTCCTCTCATACTGACTGACTCGCTCATAAAGCTGCAGCACAGTTGTTTCTCGACCTCTCAAACAGAAGGAAGTGTGGGATGCTTTAAAAGCATGTGGAAAACACTGAATAAGTCAGACAACCCGGTTTTCACCTGCAGCAAAAGTAAACACGTCAGGTGTGAGATGGTCCCTTTCCAGGAAAAAAACACAAGTAGATGATTCACTTTTCGCCATGTTAACCTCTTAAATTTGCTTTAGCCCCACGCCACAAGAGAGTAAGGACGCCTAAATGTACTCATTGTAAAAGTAGCAGTGGGTTTATTTTGTGTAAAATGATCAAATAATAGAGGAACACAAAGTGCATTGAAAGTGGGAAATGAAGCTTAACAAAATAAGGAACATGCAGTTTGATCCTCTTTGTTAGTGACAAAAATCTCCCTGTTAATACGTAACATTGTTTTTGAATCAACGTGATTAACTACATTCTAAATTTAATATTCACTGGTTGTTTTTTGTGGAGAAATGTTGTCACGCTTTTTAAAGAGTTTAAAAACTATTTCCAAAAGAGTAGATGACCCAGATGGAGGATATCTACTTTACTTTTGATTTATTTTTTAAAAACGTTTACCTTGAAATAATCTGTTTAGTGGTGAGAAAACGCATCCCGAGAGCCAAAGAGCACAAAGTCTAACCAGCGGAGTTCATTTACAGACTTAAATGACTTGACGCACATTCTCAATGATCCTTTTGAGAAGAAACAAAGCGTCGCCAGATTCCAGCACTCATGGGAGATTTGGGGAGAAAACATCTGTTCGACAGAGCTCTGAACCACAATATAAGTAAGCATGTTTTAAATAACAACAACAACAACAACCTCACCAAGCGGAGGCACTCTGTATGAGCTGCGGCGGCCCAAACTTTTTCCAAGACACCCATTCTTACTTTTAACTTCTCGTCAGGTGATCTCGCCATTCCATTTACCTTTGACCACAATAATTGTCTACTGTTGTTTAGCGTCTGGAAACAGAACTCTGCCTCTACGATGCCGGGGCAGACAGACCGGCAGACAAACCGGCGCACAAGTGGCAGGAAGGCTGAGAGGAAAACGTCCTAAAAAAGAACTGTGAAGCCAACGGCCTCAAGTAGAAACGACCATATGGGGCCACTTGGATGTCCGGGCAGGCCGACGCCGCCCCCCCCACCCCCCCCCCCCCCCCCCCCAGCACGAACACGCTCGCACTCACTGATGGCCACTCATACAGACTCTGTTCAGTTCTTCGGTCACAGATGGCTTCCACATTTCTACTGGGTAAAGGAACAAATCTGGCCATTCATTCCCCTCCCCGCCTCTCTCGGACACTCCAGTTTGAATATAGGTCACTGAATTGAATTTCTGGTGCAAGGCCAGTTCACTCCTACTTCTACACCCCCCCCCCCCCACACCTTTTTCTTTCCACTGGGTTTTTCTTAAACAGTGCTGAATATGTTGGAATATTTGACCGTTAGGGTGGAGTCGGGCAGCAGAGGAATGGCTGCGAGCCGTGTTTTCCCTTCAAACGGCGCGTTTCCCTCTCGGGCCTCCTGGGAGAGTAAACGAGCTGCAGGTCACGCGTTGCGTGAAATAACACTACATGTGTTTCAGGTCAGCTTTGGGTGTCTGTGGGCATGGGGAAGGTGATGGTGTTCGATGCCTCCAGCTGGTCCCTCACACACACCTGCCACGTTGGAAATGCGAGACTGGTAACAAGAACAACAGACACACACACACATTGCACACACCTTAAAATCTGCACAGGAATTATGTGAAAAAATAGACTCCGATCTTTCCAACCAAAATCTCTCTCTGTGTTGCTCAGTTAGATATTGAAAAGGTAATGCTAGCTAATGCCGTTGTATCACTTAGTAACACTTGAGGAGATGTTTGACTTTTTCACCAGGTAGGATCAGCAGCACGTACATTCCCCTGACTTTGGATACACATCTCATTGCGTGCGCCGCATCAAACGTGATTATCTGCAGATGAGCAGCGTTCAGTTTGCATTCCCTTCCAGAGCCAAATCAGTTCTGTGCAAACATCTACTTTCACAACAAAAAATGTTAAAATGAAGGGAAGAATGGGTTTAATGTTTTATAGATTGGTGCTAATCACTGACCTGTGTGTGTGTGTCTGTGTGTGTTTTCTCAAGATTCAACCATAATATTTACACACAGTTCACTATTAGAGAATTAGGGCATTTGGACATTGCTCTTTATTCAACAATAGTTAGCTCAAACATGATTTAAAATAGCAACGTATAAGAAAATAGCAAGCAGACTTTGTTTACTAGACAATGATAGCACCTGGTGGAGGATTCGGGTATTGCAAAGTCAATTTACTCCCACACTAAACTCTCATCCCTTTCTGTTTAACCGTCTGAGGTAATGCTTCTAATTATGCACTACCTAAGCTGCTTACATTTACACATACTTGTTATAATTTTTTTTATATTAAACAAATGGCAACCAAGAGAACTTAGGAAAATAAGTTAAGTGGTCTTTTCCACTGTGGTTCAATGCTCGTCATGTTTGCCTAAAGCTTAAGGCAACGTGTCTGAATGTTTGGGTTTGGGGCGGTCCGATTCCCGCGAGTAATTTTCCTTTTACCAGAAAATATTGGGCTTTTTTTTTTCTTTTCTGTAAACTTTCATGATAATAATAATAACATTCAACATGGATAATATATAATGATCACTTGTTTTTTGTCAAGGAAACTAGCGTGTCTGAAAATACAAATAATAAGTATGTGGACAACACTGTACGTTGCCTTTTTATATCTGTCATCCACCCCAAATGTTTTCATATGCATTCCTGTCATTGTTTCCAGAACTGCATGCTGGGAGTTGATAAGGACCAGGTGTGGATGGGCTCTGAGGACTCTGTTATCTACATCATCAGCATGCTGGCCATGGTCTGTAACCGACAGCTGACTGAACACCGGGCCGAGGTCACCGGGCTGGCGCTGGACGTTGACAAATACAGGTAACGCACACACACACACACACACACACACACACTTTCACCAAGTGTCCATTCTATGTACATGTCTGGGGTCGAATGTAGGAGCCTTGTCTTTGTCTGACCTGTAATACGGCCCCATGTTACTCAGCCAGAAGGTGGCGTATTCCTGCAGTGCAGAAGGAAGCGTCATGGTGTGGGACGTCCCAACCCTCCAGGTCAGTTTCAAACCAACACGTGCATTGCATTAATTGATTAATTAATGGTTCACAGGTCGATTTTTAAGGATAACATTTAGTCTCCGTTCTTCTCATTCGCTTCATTTTTGTTCTTTATGTCACCGGTCACTCAGGTGAAGAAACAGTTTCGCCTCACCTGCGACCGCCTGCAGTCCGTCTACAGCTGTAACGGGACGCTGTGGTGCTGTGAGTCTTTACACTCGAGGCGTTGAAACAAGCCAACGCGAGAGTCGGTTTGGAGACCGATGACTCTGTTTTTTTTGTTCTGATCTCCAGCTTCCAGGGAGAACATAATGGAGGTGTGGAGGAACGGCTCATTAAAACACCGTCTGACTCTGACAGAGCAGCAGAAAGGATGCACAGCTACATTCAGCGCTCTGCTGCTGTTGCCAGAGGTGCCCGTCACAGTTCTCTCTCTCTCTCTCTCTCGGTCTATTGGTTTGTCGTGCCTCCGTATTTGAGCGCGACACCCTTTCTTTCCCTTCTATGTGTTGGTTAGAAGGAGGAGCTGTGGAGTGTTTGCGTGGACACGGGAGAAGTGTGCGTTTGGCGCACTAACGACACAACCAAGCCGTATGACCGCGTGGTCCTACAGGACTGCGCCGGATGCCACTGCATGATCAAAGTCAAAAACCAGGTGAATACACCGTACTGATCTACACAGACACTTTAAAAATCACCCACGAGTGCAGGGCAGCGTTGTAGAGACGAAGGCTCCCTCCTTCTCTTCTCTCCAGGTGTGGGTCGGGGGCGTCAGCCGCACGGCCGCCAAAGGCAAGATTTACATCCTGGACGCGGAACGCCACCAGATCCTGAAGGAGCTGCACGGCCACAGCGACCAGGTGACGGCGCTCTGCTCCGCGGAGGACCGGTACGTCCTCAGCGGAGCGGGCCAGCACGACGGGAAGGTCGCCATCTGGAAGGTGGAGTAGAGTCTGCTCTGAGGAGAAAAAAAAACAGACAGGTTTTCAACAGTCGCTCCGCTTTGAGGCTCTCCGGGACGGCCTGTGCACCAACGAGCTTCAGAATCCGAGCGAGAACGGAGTGAAGGTCCGTGAACGCAGAGCGGATGGGAATCCCAAACGGACTCAACTAACGGTACCAACATGTCATTTTTTGGGAATATGAAGGATGAATGAAGACTGGATATACATTTGTTTTGTATTCAAAGTGCCTCACTTTTCTGAAGACATTTACATTCGTACTATTATCATAGCATGCCCTGTTTAATGCTGCTTTTTATCGACTACGATGACACTTCTATCATCTGGGAACCTTGTGCGAGCGAGAACCACCTCCAACTGTGTTTTTGAGTTTGGTTTCCACAGTGCAAAGGAGTCAAGGACTAGTGCGATTGGAGATTGATGGTGGGAAAGACCCATTTTTAATCTTAAAACAGTTATTCTTTTTGCATTTCACATGATGGGAAGTGGGGAGCTTGACTCAAACTCTGACATGTGACACTTGTTTCAGAGCAGCTCAAGAGGAACCAAGTTGCAATCCGATAGAAATGCACAAAATGAGGACCAACCCCAGTGTTTTTATTTTGTTATGTTTTGTTATCAAATACTTACCTCATTTTTTGACTACGTTTTTAACATTTAGTCTATTTCTTTTCCTACAAGATTAGTTTTACTTGTGTTTACAAGCACAATGGCTAAATGTTTCCACGTACAGACTGGCTGGTGGGATCATGGTCAGATCTAACTACTCGGCTGTAGAATGCCTTATGATATTAAAAACCAAGTTGTATATCATTTTAATTTAAAAGGCCAGGCTATGAATTTCTATTGTGTTCTGTAGACATCTGTGATATATGCATTTTTTTTATGTTTCTACTTTATTTCCTTAACGTTATTTGTGTAGACTAAGTGAAACAAAATAGACTGGATTTTTCTTTCACTTTATTTTTTCTTTATGGGATTCTTTAACTATGAAAGTGAAGAAATTGACATACATGTCTTTTTTCGGTTCTGTTTAACAAAAACAGAAATTTGATAAATCCTTTCTCTTTTCTTTATGTATTTATATAAGTATATAACTGGTGAATGTGAATATAAAATACATTCCTATTGTAAACTAAACTAGTGACAACGCAAACAACTTCATTATGACACTTTATTATATCTTCAAGACTGTTTGACAAAATTGTCTGATGTTTAACCAACAGTGAACAACGTAAATACACATTTTTATGAATAAAGTCTTCAGTTTATCTTTATTTTCAACCGGGGCAAGTTTCAATAAGCGGTTTAACTCGTAAAAGTGCAATGCAACTGGTCAGGAAGTCTCATAAGTAAATACTTCTTCACTTTAAGTGATTAAAAAATAAACACAATTGGGATTGATTGCTCCCAATAATCCAACAAAGCCACCCTTATAGTTTTATGGCATACGTTTATTACTTTGCCATCCCACAACTTCATGCTGCATCACATGATTTGAGCTTGTTGGTTCCTGCACTTCTCAGAGTTCACCAGCAGGTGGAGATATTTGATACTGAAAGAAATGAACGCTGGGCAAGTTTTCTGATGAGAGGTCATTGGAGTTCAATTTCACGGGTCAGAACCCCAAATCAATATAACAGACACACTTTCTCTATCAGTCAAACCATTGATTATTTTATTTACTACACAGCTGACGGTTTATCACTTTAATCATTTCTACATAGTTGATTAATAAGATTGATCATGTCATGAAAAAGACTAAAAACGTTTTTGTTTTTTTATTGTGCAGGTTATTTGGTCTTGGCTTTTAGACATATTGTGTTCCAATTGTAGGTAGTTTGCTCCAAAACAACAACAAAAACCTGTAACACAATGCTTGTAATGTAGTTGCACTGCCAGAAACAGCTGAAGAATTGAGCTAAAATACTATTTGAAATACATTAATGTCTGAACTTTCAAACATTTTACTGCACAGATGTGCAGTTCTGTGCAGTTTGTTTCGGTATGAATGTGTACGTTGGTTGTTGTGTTACATAAAGCCATAAGCACCCTGTAATCTCTCGCTGTGCAAGTCCACTCGTACTTCGGCTGCAGTAAGTTGCTCTCTGTGTCTCCTGCAGCTTTTAATCACTTTAAATGTAATCCATAAATGTTTACTTACAGAAGAGCTAGATTAATAATAAGAAAAATCCACACAGTTGCTGTTTGTGCAGAAACACAAAGCTTTGAAGCAATAACTCTATTTAGCAAAACGCATGGCAGTGATACCAAAAAAGCATATTTAAATTCTATTAATGTCATTAGCATTGTAGCAGAGAGTGCAGCCTTTCATCTTTTAATAAGGTAAATAATAATACCAAAATCATCAATGCAGTCTGTCCCTATGAGGCTCACAAAGCATCATGCCATCACTAGTTGCAGATGGAATTCCTACAAGTTTGCTGCACACCATTATATTTTCAGTCTTGTTCTCACACATAAAAGACAAAATAGAAGACGATCCTCCAGGATCCTCCGGGCAATTGGAAGAGAACATTCAAACTGCTACATGTCAGTTGTATTTTGCAACTTGCGACATGTCGTGACATCAGGCGTCTAAAAGAAGATGACGATGATTTGTGCAGAAAACCCTCCGCTGCTTTCAGGTTGTAAACCTTCAGTGTCAGATACGTGAAACGGAATGCCCAAAATGAGACGGGATTTTTTGAATGCATCAGGAAACGTTCCTTTTTTCTCACACCGCACATTGTTTCAGTTTCTGTCTTGGTTGAAGTACCAGCTGCTCCTGAAATGAGTCACCTGTGGGAATGTTCGCATGCTGAGAGAAGCTGAAAGCCCCATTCGAGTGCACTTTGTGCAATTATGGTGTTCCATATAATCAGACTACGTCTGTTGTGCGTTACACAAGAAACTTGTTCAGTAACTTTTCAAATACAGTTTGAGTTTTTAAAACATTGGCACTAGTGGACGTAATGCTGACTCCTGTATTATAGCACAATGACTTACTGAGCTGTGATTCTTTTGCTTGATCAGCTTTTTCTAATAGTTTTTTTTCTGACACAGCTGAAACACTAGAAAGAGGCTACGGGCAAACAATTTATTTTTGTCATTGGGTTTCAGAGAGTAAATGTGCCTCGATTTTATCTGAGGCAACTGCAAGACTGAAATAAATGGAGGTAAAACAAACACGTGACTTTGTTTGCTGATCTGAAAATAATAAACACATTTTGCTAGTTGGGGAATGTATAGAACAGCAGGTATTTACATGGATAGTTACGATTTAGTCAAGTCAATTCCTTATTAACCCAGAGGTTAAGTCTTCACTCGTACAAGTTTAAATGACAGGTATTAATAAGGTTGGATGAAGAGGAAAAACAACGGTATCTTTCCACTAAGAGTACATCAACAATCAGGAAGTAAATAGTTAAGAAAATCAATGTTTTCAAGTACTCCGATTGTTATACTTTTTTATTTCATTTTTATTATATTTAATCATATTTATCATAATTATTATTGTTACCTCGTTTGTGATGTGTTGCTGCAGCCTCTCTGTTGTCATCATTGCACACATGCTCTCGGTATAATTATTAGAGTGATTGCCTGCTGATTCACGTCCTACTATTCATGTCCCTCCTTCGGTCTTGTTTGTGTCTGTTTATTCATTTTGTCATGTAGCATTTGCACACATATTGTTATTTTTCCCCAGGTCTCGTACGATGAATGTTTCGAATGTGAAAAGTCAAATACATTTCCAGAAAAAGACAATTAAAAACACAGTAGAATAAAGGTAAACATGACGCTATTCACCCCAAATCCTCCCGACTCCTACTTTCTTTTTTTTCACGCTGCCACCGTCGCCCCGCCCCTTCATGTGCAAATCACCCTCTACGTCAGCGGAAGTCAGCGTCCCGCTTCTCCTTCCGACAGCTATTCCTTTAAAGGCGTATTTAAAGCCCCCTTTGGCTCCAGTTGCTGCAGCGCCGGACGAACCCTATGCAACGCAAGCTGCCGCGGAGACGAGCGACTGTCCCACCGCTCAGCGGACACACACACACGGACACACACAGCGGGAGGCAGCGGGCTGACACGAGCCGGCGGGGTGAGGACATTTATTATCATTCCGCCGAGGCGGGTCCTCTCCGGAGTACACAGCATCTCAGGTTGCTGCCGCTGCTGCGGAGAGGAGAGGAGGAGGAGGAGGAGGAGGAGGAGGAAGGGGGGGTACAGTAGTTTGCGAAAGGCCCGTGTTAAAAAACAAAAAGGAGAAGATGCTGCAGCCGCGGACAGAGCGGGTCGGGCTGCGTGATTAGGCTGCTCTGCTTATAGCGTGTTTATAAGTAGGCTTTCTGCACGGCTTTAGGGGAAAATTACGCAGAGATCGGCATCGAGGGCTGCAGTTCGGACGAGTATAGCCTTCGTTTCCTTCATCGCCGCGTCGTTTGCGGATGGCCAGGGAGCGGCTACCTGACTTTTGAATGCACCTGTGCGTCATGACAACAAGGGACAGGTGTGTTCGGCATCGCGCTGCGGGCTCCGCGGCTCCCCCGGCTGGCTAAGAACAATATGAGGAGTTCCCTGCTGTTGTTGTCAACTATTCATCAGCGCATGACGGCGCACCGGCACGCGGGGGCCCCCGCCGTCACTTATTAACCGAAGACGTTCGGGGCTAAAACGATTAATCAGTCGATGTTCCGGTCTCGACTGCCTTGTGGTGTCCATCACCGATAAGCTGAATGCCTCACGGGATGATGGAGGTGACTGGGGTCGTTCTTTTGTTAAGCAAAGTCATCGGGCCTCATTTATATGAATATGCGAAAGTACAGCGGTTTTGTTTATTAGAATAATGGTTTCCGAAACCGCATCGTCTCTTTGTCTCCGACACCCGGTTCAGATGTTTGAGTCATCATCGGAACGAGATGACTTCTGTTAAAAATAATAATTATATAAATGAAGCAGTCATTAGATAGTGTTTTAAGCAGATCTCATGTTTCAGATGTTACGGATTTAGTGGTTTACCACAGTGACATAAACGTCTCAACCTCATTTTGCTTTAAGGAAAACCTCATACATCCTGTTTTATTTTCCAACCTCGTTGAAACCACTAACACAGAGTTTTTACACCAGGGGTGTTTGAAGGGTTCCTGTGAGTCAGCACGCCTCTCAGGTGCAGCTGGACGAGAGAGAGACTTCACGTGTAGTGTTTTGCTGGTTTGTGTGTGTCGTCATTCATTGGCAGCCTGGTGTATTTCCATGCGTGTGAGGGATGAGGAGTGGACGTGTGCGTTTGCTGTGCTGTAGGGTGCCGTATTGATCCAATGTACTGTAGCCTACATATCGCCGTTGCCTCGCTGCTTTTTATTTTGTGGAATGGTTTTTAGTCTTTTTTTTGCTGTTACAGTAATCCCTCGTTTATCGCGGGGGTTACGTTCCGAAAATGACCCGCGATAAGTGAAATCCGCGAAATAGAAAACTTTTTTTTTTTTTACAATTAGCAACTATTACATGTATACAAATACAGTGACTCGCGTGTAGGCCGTTTCACTGCTCTTCAGACTGGGCCGCTGCATCCTGACTGCGCTCTGCAGTGTTCTCTTCTTCTGAAGCCCGCGGTGCAGGTGTGTTTGTTCGGGAGAAGAACATAGTGATAGGCAGCTGTTGTCGCTCTTTTTTCTTCTTTGCAAAAAGATCCTTGTACACCGACATGCCACCATCGATTACGTTGGAGAACTGTAATGAACGGCTCGGGAGTGAGTTTTTAGCGAATCAGAATGCAGAGCACAATGCACCAAAAAAAAAAAAATGCAATATGAAAATCCGCGAAATAGCGAATCCGCGATAAGTGAACCGCGAAGTGGCGAGGGATCACTGTATTTGTTAATGCATGTCATGTAACTGATTTGATGTTAAAACTGGAATTGGAATTGCGTGTGTTCAGGTACGACTGCTGGGCCCAACATTGCAGCGTGGTCCAAATTGCCAACGTCTCAACGTCATCTATGAAGCTTTCAAGGCCTTTTGGTGAGTGCCGCATGCACAAGGAGATAATACCCTTTTCTTCTATTCACACTGAACACATTCAACAGTCCTCCGGGTCTCTGTTAATTTGGTGTTTGGTTCAGTAAAACAGCACAAAAACCCAAAGACGGATCTAAATGGCACAACGTATGTCCTCCCTCAGTCTAATGTGCTTCTATTGTGGTGAAAACCAGCCCGAGCGGAACAATGCTGAATAGATGTGCAGTGTGTGTGATGGTTTCGGATACAGCTGACCAGGATTTGCGCAGTCAATTTCTCAGCTGCTCACACGTCTTCCTTAAAACAACGGCGTCCCCTGGTGTCAGCCTCTTTGGTTTGGACACCGGCAGGTTCAGCTGAAGTGAAAGCGGCCGACTTCCTCTTGATGAAATGTTTGCTGACTGTCGTCTGGCGCTGAGTCGGCGGCGGCTTATTGCCGACCAGACGCACTTAGTCACGAGCGTGCAGTCACATGAACGCACACACTCGTGAACTTAACTGCATTTGCAAAAAGATGTTGTGCAAACCGAGCACACGACAGATCGCTCCGTGTGCACACATTCGCAGAGGAAGGCTTTCGATCCTCTTTCCATACGAACATACACATACCTGAATGTTTTGCATGCAGAAGTGGATTATATTTCTCCACACAACCTGTGAATATTTGCTTCCTTTGTAATCTCAACTGAAAGAACAGGTCGGAACTGCATGTCCTGTCCATGCATTACTCCCACTGTGCTTCCTACCAGTCTCTGGGAAGAGCCACCCAACCAAACGCACACACAAACACACACTATATTTAGGATGGGGCGTGCTTGCGGTTTGCAACTGAAATAAAAACAAATCTGTGCAGGAGCTTTACATTGAAAAAATCGATGCTTTAATAGTGTAATAATAGGTAGTAATAATAATAATATTGTGAGCTAATAGTAATAATAGCTCACAAAATGCATTGATTTCCAAACTGACTTTGGCGTGTTACAAGAGTGCCGTTAAATACTGTGCCATGAGCCTACACCAGTATAGTCCCTGTGACTGCGGATCTGTTACTTCAATGGCCTCCACGCAGCAGGACGGAGCCTGAGAGTCTCAGTGGGAGCCGACGCAGCCGCCGGTTCCTTAAAACAAGAAGCCAGGCCTCTGCAGAGATTTCAGACTCTTACGATGCAACGTCCTCGTTACTCGAGTCCTCAACCGCTCTCTGCTGGCAGAAGGGTCGGCAAAGGCCTCGATGCCACACCGAACCTCCAAAATGAACATGATGGAAACATGATGTTATCAACTGATAACAAGCCAGACACAAAACCTTAAGATGTTTACTTGCCGTTTGGACTAAAAACAGCAGGAATACATTTAGTTTGAAGTGTTTCTACCTAACACTGTCCCTTTTTATGTTTGCCTTTCTCTCTCCATCAAAAACACACACACACACACACACACACACACTTACACACACAGCTGGCTTTGTATCCTGAGCCCCGATCCTGTGTGTAGATAACCCATTTCCCACTGCTGGGAAGTTTTTGTGCACAAACCTGAGAAAGAGAGAGGGGAAAGAAAATGTTTTGTATTTTTCCACCTCCGTTCAAAGAGCGAGTTTGTCTGTCAGTGAGTGTGTGCGTGCACGTGCGTGTGTTTGTTTGTCGTCTCACTTACTTCAGTGCCACCAATAGCCTGTCATATCTCCATCAGATCTTACACACGCATACACACGGACACACACGTGTTTTGAAGACGCAGCATTCGACATTCCTACCCCCAGCACAGCCTTCCACGAGTCTGCTGGATTGTTTAGTTTCTAGGTGGGAAAAGGAAAAGGGACAAACCTTTTCACTCGGGCTGTTCGCTGTGCCAAGTTATTCCTCCCTGAACGTTCTGTGCCACAGCAGGCTAACGTCACTGGGTTAATAGACACGTGTGCGTGGTTGTTTCTTTGTGCGGACTAGTAGGAGCCCTTCCTGCATGACTGGTTGGTTTATCTGGTGTTGGAATGTTGTCAAAGTCAATATCAGGTGGCCGTACTGTATTTAGCCGGGGCTTTGAGTTGGAGGACATGCCGTCAGTGTCCAGAGACTTTGTCAATAACAAAAGACGTCTTCTAAGAATAGAGACCATCCACTTTGTTTGCTGCCTCTTCTGTCACCCGATCTTTTTGCACAATTTCTCATTTTTCTGTCCTTTTCTTTCTTTTGTTGTCTTCTTATTTGTATCTCGTGTCCAATTTTTTCAACTACTTTGAAATAGTCATTGAATTAGAATGAAGAAGCTGGTAATGAATCCCCATAAACGAGCTCCTGTGCTAAATTTAAACATTTACACTGGCGTCTTACATTTCCCCTGTCATGTAGTGCAAAATATACAGTCTGAGGTGTGACTCGACTCGACAGAGCCAACAACAGTGAGGAAATACAAAAAAGCAATGCAAGTATATATACCTAACTGTAATAAAGGAGTCACGATCCTCCCTGTCGAAGACTTGGACCAGCCGCCTGTTGTTGCTGCACAACTCACAATTTATTTTCGTATTGAACAACAAAAAACCCACCAAAAGCTACGGCACCAAGCAGCACCAACAAGCTGGCTTCCCCGCAGTACGCAGCCACTTCAGCCTGTGGTTCATGTATGTAATACGTTTTAAGTTGTAAAACTTCTGCTCCTTGAGCCGATCCATCAGCTGTTCTAGTTTTCTTCCCTCAAAGGTTCCGTCAAAAGCCGTTTATTACTCTAAAGGAAAACTGAGAGTTGAAAATCATGTTGTGAAACTTGTCTCTTAAAGGCATTTGGTCATATTTCTATTCCCATCTTCTCTGACTTATCCTGACCTATTTGTTTTAGCTGTGCATCAGATTAGTTTAGTAGGTTCTTTGGATAATCATTTCAAAACTATGCATTATCTTTGTTCATGATTACTTATTGTTTACATGACCAACAATTGGCCCAACAAAATGTTTGTGCAAAGGGAAAAGAAGAGACTTCTTAAAATCTTGTTTTGTCTGAAAACCTAAAAATCCAGAGATATTTAGTTTAATATGCCACTTATCCTGGGAAACATTTGATCCTCTTTCATTCTGTTATGCAGTTGTGTTGTTTCATTTATGGGATGGAGTCCAGCCACAGGGACATTTTATTGCGGCCTCCTAGAGTTTGCACGCTCATAAAGCACTTTGGTGGAATCTTGTGATAATACGTGACAACAAGTCACTAGTGTTGACTTGCCATTACTTTTTTTTTAATTGAAAACACCTTCATTACTTTTTCATGTTTCACCTTTGACTTTATTATAACCAAATCTACATTAGTGCCGTGTACCAATCCACATTCCTGACCTGCTCGGAAAGGAGCAACACGTGAGAAGAGGAGAGAAACAAAACACGAACAAGGGGAATAAATACACTTGTATCCGTTGTTCCATTGTAACAAGGAATTCTTTTATTACTGATGGGCGTGATGCAATTTTTAGCAGCTTGACAACATGCAGAACAAGATGTTCTTCTGTGATTAAAGCAGCGCCAACACTTTCGCAAATATTTCACCTCAAGGTTCATTTCATATATGTGCATGTATATATATATATATATATATATATATATATTGGTAGGTGTGTTAATAATATGTATCATGTAATCCTTACTGAGGGGCCAGTTTGTCTGCATAAACCTATGTGTGTCTGTGTGTGGTTAAGCAGTTGATCAGTTGTCAGTTCGCCTTTAGCAGCATCAACCGAAGGTTGTGTGTGTGTGTGTGTGTGTGTGTGTGTGCTACAGAGGCGTGTGGCCGAGGATCAAACTTGTCTTGTGTGATCCTTTGTCAGTTCTGTTCTGCACCGTTATTGGGGCGATACGTTGCGCCTTACGACGTTTGTAACGCAATGTTTCAGAGCGATGTTTCTTGTTGTCTATTGTTACACTGTCTACTGTCACGCACCAACCGCCAAGACAAATTCCTTGTATGTTTGACATATTTTGGCAATAAATGATTCCTGATTCCTGTGTCATCCTGTATGTGATGTCGGCTCACACACAGAAAACAACAACCTCCGTCACTTCTGTGTAGGGAGGCACGCAGCTTGCGTGAATAGTGGCCCGAAGCCAAGGTATCGGGTACTAGAAAAGCTGACTAGATCGCTATGACAGGCGGCGCTCAGTCACGCTGATGGCTCCAAAGAAGAAGAAACACACCCGAAAATATCCAGATTTAGTGGATCAGTTAGTTTCGGCCTCGGGAGGCAACATACACATGTAAACTCACACACACACATATGCACAGTCCCTCTAAAAGGAGAGAGGCCCCTGGTGGCCTGACAGACAGGATGCACGTGGGGGGGGAGGTGCAGTAATATGATGTTGGGTAGGGGGTACTGTAGTTAGAGGAGGCTCAGATGAGGTTTTGGGTTTGTCTCAGTCCTGTGTGTGTGTGGGTGTGGGGGGGGGGACTCGGCCAGTAATGGGACTCCGGTGTAGAAGTGGGCCATCGCTCCTGTCAGCAGCTTGTCAAAACTTCACCGTAATCAACTTCAGACATTTAGAGCAGCAGGCGTCCACACAGCGTTTTTACATAAGGAGTCTCCAACATGCGAGTTGGGGAATAGAAAAGGTTTGTGCATATTATGTTAAAAAGATACCAGATTTACTAGTCACTAGCAACTACATTGACACCCGTCTAGATGGGCTGAGATGAGCGGGCAGGGGATTGAAATAATGGGGTGTTTGTGTTGGTGTGTGAGTGACCTCCACAGAGAAGGACGGTCTCCTGTTGCTTACAAACTAAAGCCGTTGTCCTGTTTTTCTCATTAGGCTCTGGTCCCCTTTGAGTGAGTGCGAGCTAACCTATCTGCCGGGGCTAGAAATAAACGCGGAGATGACGGCGCTATTTAGCGGCTGCAAAGCCAGATGACCTGACACAGGGACCAGAGACCTCCTCACCTCTGTTCCTGCCACAGAAAGCAGACCTGAACCACATTCAGAAGGCTTCATCTGGTATTATAGACACACCCTGGTTGCTGTGGCCATTCAAAATTCCAACAACTTGTTTTTGAGACTCCAAATCCATAAGGACTCGGTTACCTTTTTAATGAACCAAATGGTGAAAGTTAACATTCTTAGTGGATTTTATTTACCGGTATTGGAAGCTTTGCAGCCATTTTGCCACCTGTTTGCCAGAAAGTCCTTCTTGCTGAGTGGAATATATTTTAGCAGTGAGGAACTACCACATGTAGCTCTATGCGTAGGCATACTTGATGACGCATAGCAAACAAAGGGATTCAGTGCATTTTGTATTGTGCTTTTGTTACTTTGACAGTGGCAGTTATTTTATTTTGTTGGATCAAAGCCTTTCGGTTGAAGATATACACTTGATCTCATTGTCCCGTTCCCAATGTAAGTCTGCAGGAAATGGTGTTTAAATGGCATCACGTGACGGACTTTTGAAATGGTAAACCCACCGTTTGGCCAGTATGGAAACTTTTGCCGGGAGTTTCCTCTTCACTCGGTGCGGCTTGATTGGGTCGTTGAACTCGATCAACCTGCCGGTGGAGTCGACTTATGACCGTAAGGCCTGTTGTCCCACCCACTCAGGAACTATGTTCCCCGGATGCAGTCCTGCCACGTATTATCAGCCATGATGGCCCAGGAGTAGAAAGTGGGATTGAGATTGGAGCTAACTTTGACCTGTCGGTGGGATGTTCTCATAGACGCTGTGATGTGTACGTGCTTGAATGTGTGTGTGTGTGTGTGTGTGTGTGCACACACAGTATGTGAGAAGCAGGTACACTATGTGATATTCATAACCAGCCACCATAGCCCTATAAGCTGTGTCATGGAGCAAGGGATTTGGACTTTGCTAGTGTTGATGCACAAGCGCCCCCTCCCCTCCCCCCCATTACTCTGCACTGCAGCAGCGCTGCACCATAACGCACACATCCATCTCCCTCTCTCTCTCTCTGGTACTCATCCCTGCCATCTGCCTCCTGAAGCTGGGAAAATGGTTATTTTTCACGGGAGTGTCACGGACAGCATGACGATGTTGTAGTGTGTGTGTGTGTGTGTGTGTGTGTGTGATTGCGTTGCTTTGCGGTTAGCTGTCCGTGTGTGTAGATGTCTAGGAACTGTCCTCCTTGCCACCGAATGTTTGTGTCTGTGTGCGAGAAACAGGGAGAGACAGAGAGGATATGCAACTGAAGCGTCTCTGCACGGGAGTTACCTCTTTCTGTAAAAGACAGTCCCAAAAGATCAAACATCTCTTGAATGTCTTGAATTTCTCCACACACACACACACACACACACACACACAGTGAATACTATCTGATTACAGGTCTTTACACATGAAGCACCGCTCAGTCGCACTATTGTTTCTGTGTGTTTGTGCATGTGTGTGAGTCCGTAACATGAGCTCAGCTTATGGAGAATCCCACCGTAGCCTTTCCAGGAGTCAAAATAAACACTGTACAGTTTCAAGTGAGGGCTGAGAAGGATCGAGAGGATGGTGTTAAGAGTCGAGTAAAAGGAAAACAAAAGCACTGGGCTAAGACTAGGGAAACTGTCAAATGAAGTTAAATACCTGACGAAAAAGAAGTTTTGATTCCTCAGATGGACAAAAAAAAAAAGACTCAAACGCATGCAAAAGGCGAGAGGAAAACCAGCAGGAGGGAGGGGGAGAAGATGCCTGTGTCTCGAAGAACACGGGTAACACCGGTCTATTTAAGTGAGGGTTTATTGTGGGGCCTCAGAACGGATTACCTGCGACACTGGCATGAAATTAGGGCTAGCTCGCCCCCCCCCGCCCCTCTCCATTCTTCTTCTCCTTGTTCTTCCTCCATCATCTCCCTTACATGTTACAGGTAACATGAGTAGACAGACAGGCCTGGTCGTGCACCGCAAACACTGTCCAAAGTGCAAATAGGCAGTTACATGTGCTCCCGTGTTACCCTCTAGTCATAATAGCTTTAAATTTCATTTTTAATTTTAATTTATTTATTCTAACCACCTGGCAGCACATCTGCGTCCCGCTGGTCGGCGCTCTCTGGCCCTTCTCGCTGACATGACCCATTTCTACTCTATTATTAGTGAATGAAAAGCATCTGCTTGTGACACCAGGAACAAACTGATATATTGGTAGAAAATGTGATACGGATGACATATAGCTTCCAGGGACATCATCAGTTTTTTCCTGCTTGCAGGTTCTTCGGTTTTCACCGACGGTCAAACTCCTAACTACTCCGATTATCCTCTCATATTGAACTCGATGAATCAGCACATCTGGTCAGTGGGTCTCTCTGGGCTTCAAAATTGTAGTGAAGTGCCTCTTATGCAAGATCAAATAGACCCTCCTTTTATTTTCCCTCACTGTCCATGCACACAAATATTAACTTCAGTATGTGAACTTGATCCTGAGGTCCTCAGCCTTGCGATCTATATTCAGCTCCATATGGGTCAATGGGCTTCATCTCAATGCAATATATTGTCAAACAATGTAAAGGAGTCCAGACGTATTTACCTCGTTTGTTCAGTACAGTCAGCATTTCAAACCCACATATATGACTTTGCAAAGGTTTTACTGATGTAAGAGATTGTTTTGGGGTAATTTTAAAGCAAATATCTCAACATTCTCAGGATTAAACATCTTTAGCTTTTTCTCCTCTCTGATATTATTCTCAGCGGGCTGCTCCTTTTCAAATTAAACCAGGCTTTATTTGGCACCCTTCCGCCTTGCTTAACAGATGAATCAGTCAGCTGTAACCAGTTAGTGGTCCTTCCCCAGCTCCAGCCCGTTGCCCAATTAAATATTTTGTGGTTTTAGATACTTGACACGATAGCTACAGGCAGGAAACACCATTTGCTGCAGCTAAATACATATTTTCCTACATGCTCCACAGAAATAGGTGAGAGCAAAATGGTTTATAAAGGGGAACAAATGCCTTTTCCAATTCAACTCTGTGCTTTTTGCACTTTGCTTTGCTTATGATACCTGCAACATGTAAGTGGGAGATGATGGAAGAAGCTAAAGAAGGATGGAGAGGGGAGATGAAGGGAGGAAGGCATACTTGTGTGTGTTGACCTGCAGGACAGAGGAAACAACATTTGTCCTGGCCTTTACAGGCATCTTCTTTCCCTTCCTCCTGCCTGTGTACATTTTTCTGTTACCTATTTACTTTATTTTGCTTCGTTTTGGGTTATTCCGTCGCCCATCTCCATCCTGGCAACTGACGCCTGCCACATAAGTATAAATCTATACATTACATTACAGGTCATTTAGCAGACGCTTTTATCCAAAGCAACTTACATTGCACTTTAAACCCATGGCTTTTTCACATTTTGCCCGGGGAGCAATTAGGGGTTAGGTGTCTTGCTCAGGGACACTTCGACTTGAGACATGGGGCGGCCGGGACTCTAACCACCAACCTTGCGGTTCCCAGCACACCCGCTCTACCCCCTGGGCCACGACGAATAAGATGCCATTCAACTGCTATGTTTGTGTGTTTTCAGGGTGCAATATAACGATGCTAGTACTGCTCACTGTTATCTAGAACTGAAATATCTAGAAAAAACACGGTGTTTTTTTTTATGTCCTTTAGCCCATTGACGCACATTTTATGATTTATAACAATATATCTGTCCCAATTGTTTCTCAATTGTGTGTGGTCATTTAGTTGAGGGAACAAAACCTTTCTGAACAAATGGCTTTTTATTAATTAAAGAAATGTGGGTACAAGATATAAATCCTCCACACCGGACTCCAACAACAACAGAACATAGTAATAATAATAATACGACAAAAAGATAACTATGTTGACCAGAATATATCCAATCTAATTAAAAAAAGAGTTCATTTCCTCTGGAAGCTCGTTCCATGCTTTTATAGTACAGAGGGCAAAGATTTTTTTTTCTCTTTTCAGAGACACTTGTTGTTCACATTGTGTGAGACATCTTCGGGTGCTTTGGCACATCGTGTTCTCTGCCTCACAGTTGTGGGAGGTTTTGAAGTTCTTTCTGGGTTAGTCCTCTAATTCGTAACCTAATCTTGATTTTAATTGGTATGTATTTGTTATTTATATGAACATATTACTTTAAAGGAGAGGGGTTGTTATGTAATCTGCTGCAATGTGTGAGGTCAAAGGGAGGAGGTGTGTGTGTGTGTGTGTGTGTGTGTGTGTGTGTATAAAATATTCATGGCCATCTTGAGAGCATCACAAATGTTAATGGGGACATGCGAGCGCTCTGAAACTGGCAAAGGGAGATGAATACAGAGGTGGTAAGTAATGGACGGCCACATATTTTCAACATCTGCCCTCGTCGATCTGTCTTTGTGTTCTCGTTCTTCATTTCTCCCACTTTCCCACTGGTCAAACCCTCCATCATTTCCCTCTCTGTGTCTCTCTCTCCTCTCTTACTTTTTATGCCTTCCCAATTTAGAGGCTCTTAGCACTGTTGTGTGTGTGTGTGTGTCGTTCACGTGGTTAGTATTAGTGGGTGTTGGGTGTGACAGAACGTGCCGTGTTATAATCCACTGACCCCCTGGACGTGGAAACACACACTTCGGTGTGTAACTTTGCCCCTGAAATGGTATTGAACACATGCGCATTCTTGTTTCTTTTTATCCGAGGCGCTTTTACTAGCTGAAGGCTTTCATGCTTCATTCTCCTCGCTTTCTTTTTTTTTTTCTGTCCACATATTTCTCATTTCTTCTCACACACACAACCCTCTGTGTGAAACAGTAGCTCAACACGAATGCGTTGTGTGCTTCCATCCTCCCCGTTCGGTTTGAAAGAGTGTCTGCGCGGACGAATCATGTGTTCAAACCAATTACACTATGCGAGAAAATGGACTCTTTTCAAAGGAGCGTGTGCGTGTCTTGAGTTGTGGTATCAGCGTGTTGATCCTTTCACACAACTTGCTTTCACAGATCTGAAACACACACAGGTTGTCTTTTCCCAAATGTAACCCAAACACTTTCTTTTTCTCTTGCTCTGTCTGGTCACACAAATAGTTTGGGTTTAGTTCATGCAGGTAATGAGTCATTGTTCGCCAGTTCAATAAATATAAATACAGTATTTGGGTTTTAGACCTGATTTTGAAAAGCAGCTCGCCAATCCCAGTAGAATTACTCATTCTTTAGAGATTATCCACAGACCAGTTTTTCTTTTTGAAAACTTGTAAAAAACAAATACTCACCGCATCACCGTGACATTGTTGCTGCAAAGTTGTTTTTACAGTATTTTACAGTGCATAATATAGTTCCACTAACTTATTTGGTATTTGAGCTGAGGCCAAAAAAGAGCAGAGTAAGAAGTGAAAAATATGTTTGTTCACACACAATGGTAATGATAACAAATTTAATAGCAAAAAATACTTTCTGCAAATGCAGTAGAATTGCTGCTGGAGTCCCAGCAGGAGAGTCCAGAGCAATCTGTCTTTCCAACAGTCAGTTCACTTAATTAGTGGTCCACAAAAAGGGGATTATTAAATCAACTTGGATATAAATAAAATGCAACAGATGGGAACTGTCTGATATAGTATGTTAAATAATAATTGTGAGTTAATACTGACGGCTTAGAAAAACTATTCCGGACTGCGACAGTTTATCAAGCTTGGCGATCTTCCTCGGGGAGCATTAATGAAGAAACATGCGATGCTCAAAACACCCACAGCCAGATTTTACTAAAGAAGCCTGGTCCTTTTCCAGGATTTTACATGCATCAATTCAACACCAAGGTTCGGCTCGTTCGAGTTGTTTTATCTTTTCTTCATTGTCCTTTTTTCAAATGGCAGTCTGCCTTCCCCTTGTACGTGCATGTACATGTAAGAGAAATCCAGTGTTTTTTGTATATATGCATCAAAATGTCCCTCCTCTGGTCAGTGCATATAAACATGAAATTGCTGTCACTAATTCTGATGTTATCTTTCCTTTTTTTCCGGCCGTCTCTCCTCCCAACTAATGGGGATGCCTGCGATGTGGTGCCGCTTTCCTCCACCTGCTGGCTGTCTTCCTCCAGATTGATCAGCCAATCGATGGGGATTTTCAGAAGAGCTCCGCCCACCTTTGCTACCTGCCTTAATCCTCCTCTCCCCTCCCCCGGCGGCCTCCTCCTAGCCCCCACCCACTGCGTCATCCAGCCCTCAATCCAGCCCTCTATCTCTAAAATGACTCTGGAACTTACTGAATGGTCTTCTATATGGATTTTTACAGCTTGTAATAGACAGTAGGAACAAGAGGGAGAAACCTCAATGACAAAAAAGCCATAAACGCACACACTACACACACACACACACACACACTACACACACAGACGTACATACACACACACACACACACACACACACACGCATGCATTCACACGGGGGCACACAAACACACATAAACTCACGCTGGGAATATACCGCACACTCTTCCTGTGAAAATTCAACCGCTTCCATTGTTTTTTCTGGATTTCTACAAACCTCTGGAAAGCTGATTTCTTTGTTTTCTTTTTTCCGACTCTGGGACAAAACCAAAAGCCGAGAGGCGGATTAACACTTGTGAGGCTGCAGTGTTTAGGGAGCTCAAGTTGTTTTTTAGTACAACTTGTTCAGAGAATACTGAGTAATACTGATTGAACGGATTGTTTCATTTTCTTTACATTGACATGCCGGACATATAGACCGGCTTTTCCTTCATTTGGTTTGTGTCTGCAGCCTTGTTGAGTTTTAGCAGGACCCAAGATAATTTTTTTTTTTTTTTTTTTGAATTCTTTTGGGTTTTATTGTAGAGATATTGGCACTCTAGTTATATATATATAACCAGCAAATTACTACCACATGCTGTAATTTGTAGCTTGAAAATATTGCGATTAGGTCACCAACCAGTTTTAATGTAAGTACGAGTGACTTGACACGAGTAGTTTCAAAAAGGTTTCTTTGGTAGCCAAAGGCGATCTCTCAGCGCGTCACTGGTGGGGGGTGCGCATTGGCTTTCTCGCTGCGTGCATGCCCTCCAACATGCCTCCCCAGAACACGGAGGCCGACGCCACGCAGGTCGGATCTCTGGTGGACGGGGCTAACGGCAAAAACACCACGGCGTCGGGGTCGGGCGAGGGGAAAGGAGGAGGAGGAGGAGCGACAGGAGGCGAGGCAGATGGATCCGGAGGCCGAGGGGTGGAGGAGTCAGCGAGCGAGGGATCGCTGGAAGGCATACCGCTGAAGCGATGGGTGATGCATGGCGCCGTGATGTTCGGCCGGGAGTTCTGCTACGCCATGGAGACGGCGCTGGTGACGCCCGTGCTGCTGCAGATAGGTGAGTAGAGAGCTTTTAGATTCACAGTGACTAACGGTAACAAACGGAAAGTGATGAACACCGTTAGAAATTTCTCATTAGTTACCTGCCAGCGTTCGCTCTTCAGTCTGACCCCCCTGCCTGACCCCCAGAAACAAAGAAGAGCACGTCGGCCTCACCGAGTCACTTATACAGAGGCCATAAAAAACATCACCACAAAAACTAGGGCTGCATCCAACAATCACGTTTTACTATCCATTCGTTTGCACCCCATTAGCGTTTTTAAATGCTAATTAGGTTTCATGCTTCAAATCTCTTGTTTTATCCGACTGACAGTCAGAAAGTTGAATACATTTAAGTTTTCATAAGGACAAAGGAAGCAAACTGTCACAGTGGAGAGGCAGGAACCAAATAGTTGAGGAAGAATGAACCAGAGCATATTCTCAGGATACAAACAGGATTCACAATGGCGTCTGTGTTAATAGGAATTAGAAGCAATACTTAGAAAGCAAAGTGCCTGTGAACTTAAAATAGTTTGTTAATGGGAACAGGGAGAACTGCTGTTTGTCCTGACGTTGTTCTGGCATTTGAGAGCTAAATTTACGCCAAGTGCTGTTCACCTTGTTCGGATGGACTTCCGTTTGATCTCTCTGGAGATTATCTAGCTTGCTGTCACCCACACATCCACAAACACACCTACACACACACACACACACACATACACACACACACACACACACACACACAGATGGGCCTGCAAAAAGACAATCCAATCGCAATGGGATTCTTGTCATTTGCACCTAGCCTCATCTCTGAGAGAACATTTGACAAGTCCAATTTTGTCCGGAATACACTGGAGTCCTCAGGGGAGATGGAGAATGTGTAGAGAGTGAAAAGGTGGAGAAGAAGGAGGCAAGAAGGCGAAGATCACGAGTGTGAGAAGGGGAGTTAGAGAGAAAAAGGGACATAAAAGGCTGAAACAGCCGTAACCTTGTTTGCAATTCAAAGTCACTTCCCATGCGATCCCCTCTCCCTCTCCCTTTCCTTTCTCTCCGAATCTGTCCTCCCCCCTCCGTGGGTAGTGTGATCTCCTAGCTTACATAACCGAGGCGACATGAGTGGCAGGGCGCTGTGTGGTCACCGTGACTTCTGGCTGGCTCACCCGGGATGAGCCGCCACAGGGAGGGAGGAAGGCTTTGAAACATTTCCAATTTTCTGTTACTTCCAAAGAAAGGTACCTTCCATCTGCCAAATGTGTCTCTCCAAATCTCAATCTCTAACTTTACACCAGGCCCGTCTCCCTCTGTAGGACCAGACCAGGGCTGGTGCTGCATGGTTTGGCTCTGATCTCAGACCTGGTTCAGCGGCCCAAACTTTTTTTTTAGATGACACATGATGTGTCTGAGCCCCTCTTAGCAGATTTTGGATACACCGAGAGGTACAACTGCCACAGATTAGTCCAATGAAATGATTAATACCAAAACGGACTGCGCAGGGATTTTGCAGTCTTGCTGAGATTCATCGCTGGTTTAATCTCGTCATGTTTCTCTTTTCACGTCAGGCTAATTGGCTGCTGCTCAGTCTGACCTTTTACACTGATAGGAGATTGCCTTTCGTCCAAATGAATTATGAAGTGGATTGCATTCAGTAGAGCGCAGTGCGGCGTGTTTGAATTCTATAATAATTAGGAGATGCAGATTACTGTGTCCCGTTTCCAACAGGATGCAGGAAATTACGTTACATTACATTGGGACATCTGTGCCGATCGCAGCCATTGTTCAAGGGTGACGTATATTTGGGTGTCTGGCTTGATCACCAACCCTAAAACTGTGAAATAAGACAACTTGTCTCGCCTTTCCAGTATTGCTCCCCCCTCCCCATCGGAGCATCTCTACTGTATACCAGCAGATATGTGAGTCTATGCACCGATCCAATTTCACGTTCCCATATCATTTACCAGCTCTACGCAGGAACAACAACAACAGATGTCCCCGTAGAGCCCGCGTGATCCGTTTCTGCACAGTTAATAAACACTCTTGTGCATCCTATTTCTTCCCTGATAATGACACCTAGTGGACGGCACGTCATTCGGACACATGCCGGGATGAGTGTTATTGTCAGCTGTTAGCAACCAGTGGTGAGTGCTGGAATATAAAGTTAGCATGTTGTGTTCCAATGTAATATGCTCACTTCTAGTTTTGGGCTGCAAAGGAATAAATTACGTTTCATTATGTTTCAGAAAAAAAAGTCAGTTTTATTAGATCAGCTTTTTGGAAATATTTGACCTCCCCTCCTTCCTTCATTGTTACTTTGCGCCAATTTCCATTTGTTTTCTGTCATGTGAATCTGTTTAGAAGCAATGTGTCTTAATGCATTTCTCACACAAAGGCTGGTTTTGTGCAGATTGATTCATGGTTTTAGCCAGCTAACAGACAAACAAATAGGCCTAGTGAGATGAAAACCAACCTCCCTCCCACCCTGTGGGCAGCAGCCCAAGTTATGGGATAACAAATATCGACCCCCCACCCCCCCCCCCCCCTCCTCCCCCCTCTCCGTGTGGTTAATGCTCCATGCGTGCTGGAGACTGACTGTAGCTACTGGAATTAGCTGGATAACTGGCTGGTTGGCTCGCTCTGAGTGAAACCATTGTGTGTTTGTAGCCCCCGTAACACTGAGGTCAGAGAAAAGAAGTGTGTGTGTGTGTGTGTGTGTGTGTGTGTGTGTGTGTGTGTGTGTGTGAAGCAGGCAGAGTTTGGTCAAGAAGTCCATATTTACAAACCCAGAGAAAGGATAAGAATCGTCTACCTTACAAGGTGTGGAGAGCATGCAGAGCTCTATTCTTATCTGGTAGCCGTCAGTCACTCAAGGAGACCGGCTTTCCCCTAAAGACGTGAGCGCTGGTGGACCAATCGCACGACTCGCCACCTTAGTCTCTAGGGAGTGAGATAGGAAGGGATTTAAGAAAAAATTGATTCATTGCAGTGAGGGAGCAATTCAGTTAATGATGACAAAGGGATTAGGAGAGATGATGAGGAAAGGACCTGAGCAAGGAGGAGGCAGAGAGCGCTGACCGTGTGTTTCGTCCTTCTTCTTGGTTTGCCCGTTCAACCGTCGCTTTGAGGGTTGTAAAGATCATTTCAATAAACTAAATCTACTACTGTTGCCTATAACACCTATTTTATAAAACATGTGAAGAAGCAACCTTTCACTCGTAATACAAATGCTTGTTATCTAGATTTAAATGTTCTTTTGGAAACGGGTTGACAGAGTTTGAAGGTGACCTGCAGAGCGCTTTTTCAAGTCTTTTGACCAACTGGCTGTGCCCGTGCAACCAATATGCCACCCAAAACCGACCCGGGCTCGCAGCTCTGCAGCGTTGTTGTCCATCTTTGGAGGCCTGCTTGGCTTTACTAAAGAAGATTACCTAAATCCAACTGGAAATAACCTCTGATTATTTCAGAACCTCGGCTTACTCTAATAGCGTCTTGACCGTTACGTTATTTAATTTCCAAGGAGGAAACACCCATAGTTTGACGCACCGTCAACAGTAATAATTCGAGACTGTATGATCATCACATCCAGACGCATGTGGTCTGATCTATGTAGTTAGTAGATGTGTACCAAGATGTTGGCAGTGTTGGTTTTCATCGCAGGCAGCGGGGGCCTCCCTCTGCTACAAAAGCCATGCAGGAAACCCTGATGTTAACCAAATGGTAACAACATCATGCACAATGGACCAGTGTTCTTCTGCTATCAGTGCCTGAAGCTTCAAAAATACAAGTCCTGAATGGTAGATTCAGTTCAATGCAAAACAGCCATCTGGGTTTGTCACTTGCAAAATGCTGTAGCCATAAATTCATTTTGTTTTATTGCATCCTAGAAATTTTGCTCTGTTGTTTATTAAATGCTTACTTAAATACTTTTCATTGGAACATCACGTCAATAACTCCATTGAATTTAGCTCCACAGTCATTTGTCGAGCAGTCCACAAAATTTTTATTTCCATGAAATCGTAGCATTGTGTAGTAAATCAGCTTGATCTTGCATTGCTTGCATCCCAGGTTACTTAATCCTGTGAGTGATCCTATCATTTCAGCTGGTCTAATCTAGCAGATGACCTTGCAGACAGAGTAATACAGGGTTATATAAATGACTGGCTTGATGTCACACCGGGACTAATCTCCATAATCTGACCTAGTCATTCATGGGACAGAGCGGGTGGAGGACAGGTGAACATACGAATATAATGTTAATGTATGAGGAAGCGACCGTTTATCAAGGGGCAGATGAAACACTGTGTGTGGGATGCGAGAGATAAAAACATCTTTTTAAGAGTTCAGTGAGAAACAGCAGCGCTCACAGTGTGAATTGTACTATTGCCAGCTTGAAAGACCTTTTAACCGCAATCTTCTGTCCTCCATTTGTCTTTCTGCAGACACTGCGAGGTACAAAGACACCAGTCTAGTCAGTTGATTAAAAGCCTTCCTATCTATAGTACTTTATATAACCGCTGCAGTAACTTTGTTCATTTATTAATGTTATTGCTGTACATGCATGGAGAAAGAAAAGGGTTTTGGAGAGGGTTGTTTGCTAACACCGGGCCTCCTGCAGGGCGTGGTTATTGGTGTAATACTGCAGGCTGCAACAATAGGATGATTAGATTTGTGCCAGTGGGTCCTAAACTGTGGTTTGTGGAAAATTAGGGGAGGGGGGGCGAATTTACCAAACCCTCCAGATTCAAGCTAATTGTTGCCCTTTCTGTTTCCTCCCACAGTCACAAATTGCAAATTATTTATTATTCATTCCTGTGGAATCAAAAGTAAAATGAAAAGATGTGGACTAATTTTTATTTTTTTTATATATAAAGAAAAGTTGATCTCGCTAGCCTTTACTGCATGTAGTGTACCCATTTATTTATCTATTTCCAGTATTTGGAATGGGGGAAACCCATCACGTCGGTGGTTGTTTTGTTTGGGATGTAAATGCAGAGTCAGAAGAAGCTTTAGTGTTTAAGACAAAGCCATGTCATGTGCCTTCGTGGGGTGTGCATGGTTTTCCATCTGTGTGAGCTATTAGTGGAAGATATGTGAGGCATGCAGAGCTCAGTGTGGGTGTGTGTGTGTTTATTTGTTTGTCAGCACATTGCTCCCAGTTCTCCCCCTCCACGCAGGTGAATCATCAAAAACAGACCACCACAGAGCTCTCAGGTGATGATGAGAGACAAAGAAACATCAAGGGAAGCAAATTCTTCAAACTACAATTGTCACCATAATGTTGTTATGCTCTTTAATCAGTAATTTGTGCCAAAAGGACAACCGGTTGTGAAAGAGAAACATACGATTATCTACGAATCCCATGAACACAACGTTTGTACGTTTTTTTAAATAAATTAAATTATGAGCGAAATGATAGAATATTAAATATTTAGACCCTGAGACACTTTTTTCAGGAGAAATGAAATCAGTTTATAGATTTATCAATTCACACAGAACAAATCATAGCTGCACCCAACGCTGTCAAATGAGAGACACTCGCAGCGTTACCACTGCAGCAGCAGCAGGTAACTGCAGCTCTGCAGACACCTCAGGGCTCGCCAGCACCAAACTCAACATCACAGTAACAATTGCCAAGTTTATCTGTAAAGACATGCGACCCTACAATGTGGTTGAAAATCCGGGGTTCTGTGAATTGATCCAAACATTGTGTAATTATTGTGTAATATTTACATTGAAAATGGCACTTGATTCAAATAAAAGGTTAATACATTTGCCATTAATAGTTGTTTGCTTGTTTATAATATCCATAATTAATTTAAACCTGATTTCCTTACAAGAAACAACAGGGATCTCAGAAACTTTGCCTGCACTGTCCAGTAAAGTTACTGAATCGATTTCAAGTCACTGAATCGAATCGAATCGTTCTAAATTAACCCAGATCGCCAATGAATCGAATCGGCAACCATGAATCGTGATTCGAATCGAATCGTTGTTAAAATGAATCGTTACACCCCTAGCAGAAATTCATTGTGTGCAGAAATAATATTGCGGTGAGTCGACCGGCATAGAACATTTTTTAAATGGTACACACACACTCACACACACAACAGCCCTAATAGCAGCAGTGACGGAGGCTGTCATCGATGGCCCCAGGTCTATTTGTATGTGTTTATTTAGTAAGAGAGTAGAAAAACATCTGCTGTCTCTCACTGTGACTGTACACAGCTCACAGGAAGGATCGCTGAATGCTGACAAAACTAATCTTGTGCGTTACAGGCATGTATCTGGCTAAAATGATAAACGTGGAAGTCACGTCATTACATATTTAAGCACTCTGTTTGCTCTGAGAAAAGTAGTGGGCTGCTATCCACATCATATCTACTTGTTTACAACAGGAATACACTATATATCTTTTCCCCAGGAAGCTGTTAAAGGTTTTGGTGATTTGCCCACAGTCTAATTTATTATGACACTCTTGTGTCATATTTGTGAGATCTGACACCTAATACAAGTTAAGCAAGAATCTTTATGAGAGAGTTTTTGCTGACATTCTGAATTTGTGGTTCCATAAGATCACTAACTGATCGCCGCTGATCGGCCTTATTGATTGCTTTTATTCGTGGGGAAACGACAGCCAGTGATGCTGTTACCAGCTTCCTGTTTGACAGCACGGAGGCGGGCCCTCAGACTGAGCCTGACCTGATCAGTTACATGTGGTTCGTTTATTAATGGTAGGGGCAATAAAATAGAGCCGAATAAATAGTCTTGGACATTTGTGGACCAAAATTCAGCAGATTTCACACCCTGACTTTCTTTCTCCGTTCCAGTCTCTCCTTCTGTCTGTGTCTCTGTCTCAGTAGGAGGTAGCTAGTTTACTGCAGTGGTGTTACATAACTGACTAGAAGCAGCTGTGTGTGTGTGTGTGTGTGTGTGTGTGTGTGTGTGTGTGTGTGTGTGTGTGTGTGTGTGTGCGCCTAGATATACTGGCTTCATGCAATTTTCATGCCACCTTTTTACATAGAGGACGTTGGTGTTTTTTTACCGCCATGTACACCCCCCCCCCCCCCCCCCCCCCACACACACAGAACCCAACTGTTTTGTGTCCAATGAGACGAATAGACAACCAGATTGCGCTAAATGTAAAGCAGGTTTGCGTGTGTGCAATGTAAAGAACAACACTTAACAATCTGTCAGGGTGCTTGCTGACACCTAAGCTTGCTAAAACCTTTTAAGAGCTTGATAGCAAAAAGCCATGACGCCATTAACCATCAGATAGTACACCATTACTTGGCTTGCAGTAATTTCCAAATTTATGTAAAAAAAGCAGTTTGAAGCTGTGGTATTCAAGATGTCCTTTTCTTTTCTTTCCGCCACTATTCTCCTTTTCTGCATCGATTTATTGACTGTCAGGTTGATGGCTCCGCTGAGCCGCACATCGCTCCGTCTTTGCCTCTCACTTTGTTAATGGTGACCTTGCCTGCGCAGCTTGTTGAGTCTGTGTGTGTCCGTTGTGTGATCGATGTTCTCACCACTTCTGGGAAGCACAATGACTCACTCCTTTCTTCCCGAACATCTCTTTCTATCGCTCCCAGTCTTTGGTCTGCTCTCGTGGGAGCATCCATGTAGCCTGATGGGTCGCAGGTAACAGAATGGTGCTTTTTTGATATGTGCTTTGATCTAAGCAGCGTTCTCTAAAGAATAACTGCAGGGACTGTTGGGGAGAGAAAGCAAATAGTCCACCAATTACAGCGCCCCCCATTTATTCAAACCGTTTTGTTGTCTCAACACTTCGGATATATATTTGGAGCATATCAATTTGATTTTGCTTTTTTTCACAAAGACGTTAAAATGTTCATGTTTGCTTACATTTCTGATCTCTTCAAAGAGGAATATACCGAAAGTGATCTAGTTAGTCGCAGGGACACAAGTGTGCCTGCAGCTTCTGTTGGCACAAAACCATCAATCAGACACGCATCAATAATGGAGTGTTGATGTAAATATTTAAAATCTGCTTCCAAAGTCCTTCTGTGACATTTCTTTCCTCCTCCTCCCTAAATGCTACACCTGACTCAGTTCACTTGTTTTGTTTGGAACAAAAACCACCTGCTTCCTCCTTTCCTTTCCTTTCCTCGTGCTCTCCCTCCCTCCCTCTCTCGCTCTCAGCCTCCTTCCTTCCTGCTCACTTTCTCCCCTCGTGACTTCTGCCCTACTCTTAATTTCACACCATTTCTCCGGCCTCTTTTTGGGACGCTTGTCATTTTTCTTGCGGTTTTCTCACGCCAGCGCAGGATATGGAGGGATTGTTTTGTGTTTATGGTAGAATGGGAATGGGAGGGATGTGAACAGAGAGAGAAGGGATGAAGGGAAAGAAGGAGAAAAAGAGGTTGGTGTTTGTCAGTTATCTGATTGTTGAGTTTCAAGGAGCTGGAAGGAGAACAACCTTTGTTTAATGGAGTGATGCACAACTGCTTTGTCAGCATATCAGACAAAGCAGTGGTGCAATAATAAGTAAAGAATAAAGAAAGAAATGGATAGAAGCAATATTTTCCTTATTGACAACAAAGACTAGAAGAGACCAACAATGTCTTTTTTAAGCCTGTTTGTTTTGCCGACGTCACAAAAAAAGTTGGGCAATGTAGTTTTTAGTGAGCGTGAATAAACTTTAGTAATGTAGGGAAGTATTTTGCAGGAGATTTACATTTACATTTAAAAGTCAGGAGTCGGGGGTCAGCAGGATTGAATAGAGCGCTCATGTTCATGGTAATAAATGAACTCGTCACAGTGCAGCAACGTGACTCATCGAAGTGTTTTTAATATATTCTGGCCAATGATGGAGGTCTACGGCATAAAGGGAAATATATTAAAGCCTTTGGATACAGACATTTAAAAGTAGGATCAATTCATTGTTGTTTGGTGTGTGTTGAGCTTTCGCATGTTGGATTGTTCGTGTGATGCTACAGAGCATAATCTTGCCTGTGATTTTAACATCTTTTCACACAACGCAATTTCAAAAAGTCTCCTTGCACTCAATCAAGTTTGGTCTAATCTAAAAAGTATATTAAAATGATATAAAATAAAGCACAAAGAAGTGGATACGAATGGAAAAGTTGTACTCATTGGTCACAATCCAAGCTCCATATTTAGTGTGTGTGTGTGTGTGTGTGTGTGTGTGTGTGTTTGTGTGCGGAGGAAGTGTCCAGGGTAAAATGAGCACTTTGATGATAGATGGAGCAGATTGTACATTTTTCTTTCCCACGATCAATCAACAACAATCATTGCCGTCTGCCGGGTTAAATAATAACCTTTTCCGTCGGTCTCTCCATCTTTCCGGCTGTCCGTCTCTTTCTGTTTCCTCCCTACTCGTCTCGCCTCATCCTCTCCCCTTCTTTTTCACATGTCTTTTATCTTCTTTCTCACACTCCTTTCTCTCTCAACTCCACTCATTTATTTTTCTCTCTTTCTGAAATACTTCCTGAGTCTTGATTCTCTCAGTATTGTTCCCTCAGAGTGTATGTGTGTGTGTGTGTGTGTGTGTGTGTGCGTGTGGTGTGTACCTACAGTACTAGGAGAGTGTGGGAAATCAGCTATTATGGTAGATACGTCTGTGTCTGTGTGTGGGAACAGAGACATGTCCTTATTTACTAACAGTGTTTTTTTCTGTATCGTGTGTGTGTGTTTGTTTGGGGGGGGGCTGTGAAACTGTTTAATAGAATTAGTTTTCCTGTTTTGATGTTGACAGACCTACAAACCGATTCCTGTCTGCTGCTTTGTCTCCTGTTTTTATGGCTGTGCCACTATTTCAACAGGTATTGTGTGTTTGTGTGTGTGCCTTTTGTGTGTGAAGGCTGTAAATGTGCAACTACGGCCTTAATTTTCCGCAGACGTTCATGTACTGCTTTGTGCGCCCGTGTGTAGGACCGACAGCAAGGGGGGAATAAAAATAAACCGAGGGAAACAAAGTTTTCCTCCGCTTGAACAAACCCCACAACAGGAAGCCCTGTATGAATGACGCGTCCATATTAGGAGCCAGGAAGTGAAGGTGATGGAGTCTCCGTGGTGACAGGGGGTCTGTGGGTCTGGTCACCACAGGGACAGGGGTCAGCCCTTGTTTATGGCCCGCTCATGAGAAACACAGAGGTCGGCGGTTGTATAGGACCCGTGAAGTTTGAGCGAGGTGCAAAGCGACACAATGGTAGTCGACGCACACCACGTATTCACGTCATTGCTCTCGCACCACGTTTCCTGTCCTTTCTCCACTGGCGACTAACGAATACGGGCATATTAATCTTTCAATTAAAGTTAAACTTTCCCCGGCATGTTTAGTTCTGTTGTAGTACACTTCATACACGTGTTTTCCTGCAGCCATACATTTTAGTTCTAACACTTGAAGTAATGCTGCGCGTCCACGTTTCATCCAGGCCAGACGCAGTAATGTAGTTTCCATGTTTTCAATGACCCACAATTGCATGACCGCCCCCTAAGTTTGACGGTCAAACCTCATTTTAACAGCTGCGGAAAATAAAAAAGAGATATCTGGAGTCGTGATGTAGCAATGTTTTTTTGGGGGAAATCCGACTGCGAGAGGTTTACAGACGATGATTCATCAACAGCGATGAAAACATGAACATCATCATGAGTGCAGCAGGGAGGACAGCAGCATTTTGTCAACAAACAAACTCCCCTAAAAACAGCTCCATCAGCATCATATCCACTGTGTGGAGCCAATCCAGATTACCCTGAATTTACCAACCAAATGAGCATCTCATTCTGGAAGCAGCGCCTCAGTGACCAGTTAAATTGTCCCGACTCACGCCTCAGACGCTGAACTCCAAAACAGATTTCAAAGGGCCATCTAAGGACCTCCCACTCCATCCCCTCTGTTCTTCCATCTTTCCTGTTTACTGAGGAATCATATATCAGTTAATTGATCTACTGCACTCTTGATGTAATAAAATATGCGTTATGGTTGGAAATTCTCTCTGAATTTCTCTCAACTTCCTTTGTTGGCTTTTTGCCCCTTTGTTTGAGGAGTTATTTAACAATGTATTTCTTAATACATTAATACATTAATGTATTTCTCAAACTTGCTCAGAGCTATTAAGCCAACTTATGGTGCCATAGCTTCAAACTTGATGTGGAAATATCAGCAGTGGGACGGACATAAGTAGATATTTTCATTACTGTCTGACGTGTCTCCATATTGAAGGGATAGTGTGGCATCCAAATGGCACTTAATGGATTTGTCCTTTCTTATATTGAGCCGCATTGCGCTACAGTGAGACTGTGATGAAGTCCTGATTTAATTATATGTATCTACTATATACTGTCTGTTTCCTCCATCTTCATCTGCCTCCTCTTCCTGTGGGCAGTGAACTCATGGGTCCAACGGCGTAGTCTGTAATTGTAATTTTGTTATTTCCTTGCGGTGATGATGCATGTCTGTGTAATGCCTCTGGTCTCAATATGCAATGATTGACTTTTATTGGTATGAAAAACTAATGGAGGCAAGGCTGTTATAATCTGCAGTAATCTTTACGTACAATAACAATATTATTTTCAGTGTGTTCAGAATGTTTTGATCACGAGTCAGAGTACAAAAAAAAAGAATAACTTGTTTGCAGTTTCAAATGAATCAAATGCATAGCCGTGTTTTTTTTATAACATACAAATATGGAGTGTATTTCAAACCAAACAAACCAAAAACCTCTCACTCCTTCCAGATGCTATTGCACCCCCTGGTGGAGGGTAGAAGAACTCCACGGTCAATTCTGTTTATCGGTTCTGTATCTGTGAGCGTCTGTCTCGATGCGGACGATAATCAAAGAGCTCGCGCCGTCGACATCGCTGTTTACAACACGCACATGCGTCCGTCTGTGTGCAGGCCTCCCGGAGCAGTACTACAGTCTGACGTGGTTCCTCAGTCCGGTGCTCGGACTCTTCTTCACTCCTCTGATCGGCTCGGCCAGTGACCGCTGCACTCTGCGATGGGGCAGGAGGAGGCCGTTCATCCTGGCTCTCTGCATTGGGACGCTGATAGGAGTGGCACTGTTTCTCAATGGATCGCTGATCGGTGAGTGTTTATTATTTGATGTTTGTAGTCTGTGTGAGAACGGGAACTGAGAGAGGGCAGTTATTTATTTATTTAAATTTTATATTCTGAGATGTTTGGTCAGCTGCAGACATGTTGTAAGAACTAAATGTTCCTTTAGTATTTTTTCAGAGGGAAAAGCTTGCAGTGCGTCCAGATTTCACAAAAAGCAAATTGATAAATAACTAAATTCTCCAATAATTTACTGAGATTACTTTAAAGGGGTTACCTCATCAAATATTTAAATTACAGATTAATTGTGAAAATGTACTGTTAATGTTTTCACAATAATTTACATTTTACTTGATTATTTTTACTTTTATATATTATTACCACTCTAAAAGAACAAGCTGGGGGAGCAATATACAGATGTAATATCTCTAAATACAAACACGTGTGTCTATAAATGAAAGAAACATGGCCGTGCTTTATGACATCTCCTGAGCGCTGTTATCTAAACCTCTTGAGACCCTCACAGCCTCAGTGGGAATTGAACCCCAAACTCTGATGGTGCAGACACTGTTGTTTTGCCCGTCATGCATGAGTGCCACAGAGGAACTGAGAGGACGCGACAGCTTCTTTTAGCAGCACTTGCCGAAAGCTTTTCCCCGCTGGGCCGTGTCTCTCCCGAGAGACCGGCGTCATCCTCAGTCTGACCCTCGGCTCATTACGTCACCCAAACGTCAAGGACGCGAAAACAACCGATTTATCAATTATGCCAAGCAGCTATTGATCTCTGGGTCAACTTCATCTCCATTATTCCAGTTCTCATGTTATTAACCATATCTGTCAAACTCCCACGCACAGACCGCAGCAGTGTGAGGTTTGTGTCGTCCGCGTACCGCTAATTGCATTGATGGTGACAAACCCTCTTGTAAAGATTGAGTAATTGTGTTAGAAATTTGAACATATTGTTTGAAAGAGAAGAGAAAAATCCAGTGACCACCAACTAAACTCTGTACACTGTACAGTGGTTTTAACACTCTTTACAGCTTTCACTTCATTTTTGTTCCAGTTATTTATTTCAGCCTCATGGAATAAAACAGAATGCAATTAAGTCCTTCCCACACTGGAGATGGAAACCTCGCTCTCCATTTTATTGCCCAAAGGTGCCTCCATGTCAATAGCACAGCCTGCCTACTCATAGCTAAATATTAGCTTGCTAACAGCTAACTCTGTCATCATCCATCATCATATTAGTTAACAGCTGCATCCCGACTAGTCAACAATTACTATGATGATGAATAGCTCTAAAAATCAGCAGCCTTTTTTTAGAAATAGCAGAATTAATTAACAGTATAAGAAACACAAGCAATGGCTTCAAATAACCTGCAAATACTGCAAAGAAGGATGTTATTCTAATTTGGTTTCTTTGCAAAAGAAGAAGTAGTGTCTTTGGTTACCTCCGTAGTATTTCCCTCAACAGTTGGTTGATGTTATCAGTTGTCAAATCAATCAAATTCAAACAATAGCCAACTTTAAATGTCTGCAAATAAAACAAGTGTAATTAATTGTTTATTAATAACAAGAGCGAGAGCTGTGTGAAGCGTTTTATATCAGCAGATTCTATTCCGTTCCAGCCCCGTTCTTCTGCACAAAGGTTGGCTCTCAGGTTGTCTCAGGGCACCGCGCGCGCGTGTGTGTGTGTGTGTGTGTGTGTGTGTGTGTGTGTGTGTGTGTGTGTGTGTGTGTGTGTGTGTGTGTGTGTGTGTGTGTGTGCGTGTGCGTGTGCGTGCGTGCGCGCGTGCGCGTGTGTGCGTGTGTGCGCAAGAGCATCTTGGGAAAACATGGGAACAGTAAACTGTATGGGAGGGATGGAAGATTAGGAGAGAGAACCTGTATGTTTCCATGGTTATGTATATATGAAATATACGTGTGTTAACAGACATGGGAAAACTGTAGTAACCTGTAATGAGTGTGTGTGTGTGTGTGTGTGTGTTGATATGGGAACACAGGCGTAGGCAGTTCACAGGGAAATGCTTCCTGTTTGCTTCCCCCTTTTCACCAATCACAATTCACTTCCTGTCCGTCTGCCTGGCTCTAGTGAGTAGTGCGGCTCCATTGTCCAACACGCATACACACACACACGCACGCACACGCTCACACACTGCAGTTCTTTCGATGAACATTTGTTTACCGACATTGATGGATTTCATTGCAAAGTCATGCTGCGTCACTCACTCACACACCCACACACACACACACACACACGTGTGTTGTGTTGTCTCACACAGGCCGTCATACGCAAATACACATTGAGCCTCCGGGTCTCAAATTTAATTTGCCAAATGTAAATGTACATATATGTAGACTTTTTGTTCAATTTCTCTTGATGTTTATTGGCCTTTTTTAAACATTTATTGCATCATACAGATTTAGGACAGATTTTCCCTTTTAAAATAAGTTTCAGATTTCCTTCTTAATGGTGGCAGATATCTCAAAATCTTGATTCAAAAGTTAAACTAGGGTTTAGGATTAAATATACCAACTTATACAAGTGATCATTTTCGGCGGCTTTTATTGTTGTCAGTTCACTGCATAATGACAGCAAAGATGTTTTTTTACAATCAAAACTGTCTGTGTATTTGTCCATTAGGTCTGGCAATGGGTGACGAGCAGGGGAGACAACCAATCGGAATCGTTCTCACTGTGCTGGGAGTGGTAGTGTTGGACTTTAGTGCAGACGCAATGGAGGGACCAATCAAAGCCTACCTCCTAGATGTGGCGGACCCGGAGGAACAAGACATGGCGCTCAACATCCACGCTGCCTCAGCAGGTGACCCTCCTGATCTCTGACTCACTTTCTCAGGATTTTAATATGACAATAGCAGGTTGAAGTGAAGTGGTTGGAATTGACACAAATTTGACACAAACGAACACCCAGAGACAAAAATACATCTCTTCATGTTGTGTCTGTACGTCTAAACCTTTGCCCACGCGTGCAGGTCTCGGCGGTGCGGTCGGCTACGCGCTCGGGGGTTTGGACTGGACACACACCTTCCTCGGGGCGGCCTTCAAGTCGCAGGAGCAGATCCTGTTCTTCTTCGCTGCCATCCTCTTCTCCGCCTCTGTGGTGTTGCATCTCTTCAGCATTGACGAGCAGTCCTATTTATCCCAGCATGACAGATTGGATCAGGTACAGTGTGTCGGATTTTTCAATCTGAAACAAAATTGTAGTTTTTTTTTTTTTTAAATACAACAACCCTAAGACTCTGCTTTTCTTTCCTCACCAGGAGAGTCCGGATCGCACCAAACTGCAACCATCAGCCAACGGCAGGACCGGACTTCTCGGCCCTAAGCTCGAACTGATCGGAGAGGATGAAACGATGGACCGCTACGACATCTATAACCAATATGGAGACAACTTTTCAGAGCACGAGGATATGGACATGGACTTCCTCGAGATGGAGCTTGTAAGAAGTAAGTTTGTAGACCCCGGCTTCTTTTGCTGTTTTACCCCAAATTTGTAAGAGTAAATCAGTGCTTGGAGGGTTATATCTGGTTTATAGATACATATACAAGTAAAAACACAAGGGTTAATTTAATTCAATATTTGCTCCTTGGTGTTAGAATACATAAAACTTCACTTCTTTGGAACCATCTAAACTAACCTCTCTTTGTCCGTCTCCAGGTAAAAGTGACAGTGTTCTCGCCATGGCAGACGCCACCCTCGACCACATGGACCACGACGCGTTTTACCTGTGCCACTTGGAGCCGTCCATCTTTGCCGACCGCCTCTCCCCCTACCACGGCTCGCCTCCCCCGACCGGTAACCTCTTCAAAGCGAGCCGCGGCACTCCGCCGCCGCGGTTTGGCAACCTCAGACGCAGCAGCAGTGCAGGGAGTCAGGACCCGCTCCACGCCAGCCACCACCAAAAGCACTCCACCAGCCCCAGAATCTCCCGCCTCTCAGCTTTCTTACAGGAAATGGAAAATGACGATGGCGAGGAGGCGTTGCTGAATAACCAGCTCAATGAGCAGCGGACGCTGAACGGACGGCTGTTGGCCGGTGTGAATAATCATGACGTGGCCAGCAGCGACCGGCTGAGCTCTAAAGGACGGGCTCATCGTGCTGGAATGGTCAAAGGTTGGTAGTTTCATGTCATCTTTCACTTTCCCGTTTCTTGAATAAATAATATTATTGAAAATCGTAATAATTACTTATAGAATAATAAACCATCGCTTAATATGTATATTTTAGATTATATATCTATATTTCATATTCCAGCTGCCAGTACTGGAGCCCCCATGCGGCAGTCACGTCACCGTCCCATCTTCTACCGCCAGCCGTCCTGCACCTTCTCCTACTACGGTCGAGTGGGGAGCCATCGCCACCGCTACCGCCAGCCCACCGGCGCCTATCTTATCAAGCCGTCGCGCAGCATGAACGACCTGTGCGACGTGGAGGCCCGACACAGGAGGAGGCAGAGGCAGAGAAAAAGACACCGCAGCGGAAACACAAACTCCTCCAGCGGGGACACGGAGAGCGAAGAGGGAGAGGTGAGGAGGAGCTGACGAAGCTTTTGACCGCGATGACTCTTGCACCCATTTCTTTCTTTCTGATTTGTAAAGTGTGTCTTTCTGGGTGGGTGTTGTCTGACCCTGTCTCCTGTCATCAGGTTGAGACCACAGTGCGGCTGCTGTGGCTCTCCATGCTGAAGATGCCTCCGGAGCTGCTCCGACTGTGCGCCTGTCACCTGCTCACCTGGTTCTCCATCATTGCTGAGGCGGTCTTCTTTACCGACTTCATGGGTCAAGTCATCTACCATGGAGATCCTACCGTACGTGAAACCGCCGCTAAACATGCACACGATTACTTTTGGTCATGTTCCTTTTTGGTCATTTCAAACAGTCTACAGCAGGTTAAAGCTGTTTTTTCTTCTCTCTCAGGCTCCTCTTAACTCTACTTTGTTGGAGGATTATCACAAAGGTGTTCAGATGGGATGTTGGGGACTGGTTATATATGCCATGACTGCTGCTACTTGCTCAGGTAACGCGAGGTCATAGGAATGCATGTGGACCCATGCACACACACACCTCCATGTTGGGTCGCCAACTGTCTTTAGCCAACAGTGTGTGGGATTCAGTGGCATCAAGCTGTTAGGTTGTCGTTCTACTGAACACCTCCTCCACTTGCCCTTTCCTTCCCGAGTGTGTGCGAAAACATCCACGGCTCATGACAAATGTCTCATTCTAAGCTAACAAAGACTCAAAGATGCTTAGTCTTGGGGAATAATACTCTAATAAATACTTAGTTATGATATAATGTCTGCCCATAAATCCTCCCTGATCATATACACTGGTCCTTTAGATGAAAAGTGATCTTTTGTTTTATTTTCAAAGTTGAACTCGGTTAAACCAGTAAACTAATCTACCTTCTCCAGCTATCCTTCAGAAGTACCTCGACAACTTTGACTTGAGCATTAAGGTCATCTACATCGTGGGAACGCTTGCATTTTCCATAGGTATGAGCCACAGTACAGTAACAGAATAAACACAATACATGAGTGAGTACCTGCTAAATTATGTTTCCATTTCCTTTATTTCCTTTCTTAGGAACGGCTGTAATGGCAATCTTTCCTAACGTGTATGTTTCCATGGTGATGATCAGCAGCATGGGCATAATCTCCATGAGTATCTCCTATTGTCCTTATGCTCTGCTGGGACAGTATCATGAAATGAAAGAGGTACGGACACATTCAACTTGAAAGCGCTTCTGTTTACATTAATATGTAATATTAACCAGCCCAGGGACTGCAGATGAAAAATGTTGGTAAACTAATGTGTTCTGTAGACAGATACGGTAAAAGGATTAGATGACATTTTATATTTTTTTATTATTTTGTATAACTGATGTGTATAGATATTTTATTTGATATGTAGCTTTTCATTAACTGTGACTCCTCTTTGCAGTACATCCGGCACAGTCCCGGTAACTCCCGTAGGGGCTTTGGCATCGACTGTGCCATCTTATCCTGCCAGGTGAGGGAAATTGTCATAATTAAATCTCTATTTGTTCAAAAATACAGTCTACAAAAAGTGTTTAATTGAATCACTTGTCATTTTGCAGGTGTACATAAGTCAGATCTTGGTGGCCTTGGCGCTGGGTGCTGTCGTGGAGGCTGTTGGCAGCGTTCGTGTCATTCCCATGGTGGCCTCTGGGGGCTCCCTCCTCGGATTCTTCACCGCCCTCTTCCTGGTCATCTACCCGACTCCAAACAGCGGGTGAGTTCTGCTCTTTCGCTGTCTTTAAAGTAAGTTATGCATGTCGCGAAATACACTCACAGAGTCGACCCGTTCTCATGTCATTGCAGTAAATATGAACCTGCAGGCAGCAGCTGATTAGCTTAGCATAGCATAGCATAGCATAAGACTGGATAATTGGTGGGAACCTGTCCGTCAGAAAGTAACACAAAACCAGCAGTAGTTATTACTAGTGAGTATTTATGCTTAGCTAACTGGCTCTTGGCAGGAAAGCAAATAAAGAATACTTCCCTGATTGCTAAACTGTTCCTCTGGTGCCCCAAAACACAGTCCTAACAGTTTGGATTTTAATTGTGATTGACAGGGACGGGGAGTCGGCCAAAGCCTCGAAACGGTCCCTGACCAAACTTGAAAATCACAACAGCAACAAACTGGCCGTTACGTTGGTGAAAGAGAAACCCAGCTTCCTGAAACTCAACAAGAAGGGCAAGGCCACCTCCACCACCATCACCACCACCACCGCTTCCTGTCACATGGAGAACGAGTCTGCTCTCTGATTGGCCGGCTGAATGCGATCGACGAGTTGCTGCAGAAACCACAAAATTCACGGGAAAAAGATGCCACTGGAATTCGTTTTGGGTATTGGCGTCCACGTGGTGCTGGAGTTCACAGACGCGATGAAGAGAGAGGTGTTGGGTGCGCTCTTGCTGTCTCTGCTTTTATTTTTGATTGAAAACAACCACATCTTCCCTGAGACCAGTGTCACACCAGGCCAACAAAGCATCCTGGTCCCAGTGCTGCTCCGGCCATCACATAAATTCCTTAATCTGATCCGTCAGGGTTTTTAAGGAGAGGTTGTCTCTGTCTCAGGGCCTCTAGGAGGTGCTAGTGAGCAGCTGCACGAGAACATTCAGGGGACTTGCACACATACATACACGCACACACACCTCCGCACCTGGGGTCAACACAATCGAATGAACACATCAACGCGGAACGTTGTTGATGAACATTAGTCCTTGAAGCTGCTATCATCAAAAAGATGCTGAAAATTGTTCTTCCTCGGAAACTGGCTGGATCGAATCTGCTGTGATGACGTCGAACAAGATCGACGGGAGGGTTTGTGAGTGTGTGTCTGCCGACGTGTTCACCAAAATAAACTCAATCACACGCTCTGGGTTGCGGGACTACTTTCAGCATTGTGCAACAGTAGCTTTAAGACTGCAGAGACTTCTGCGGGAGGCATTTCTGGAACCAACAGCCCGCAGCCCGCTTCTGGGTTCTTTAATCACTCTTTAATCCCCGAATGGAATGCAAGTGTGTGTGTGATTTCGCCCTCCTGCAGATGGAAGGAGTGCTAAAATTCTTATTATAGCCTTCCCTCCAGGGGAAAGTTGACTCCAGGCTCTTCTCCGAAGTGACCTGTGATTTGCCGGTTTAGAAGGAGGATGTGTATTGAATGAAATTCCAGGAAAAAAAACGTGCAGGTGCAATATGTGCAGTATACAGGGCATTACGATCCCAAATATTATTGTCATGATTTATTGAGCGCCCAGAATGATGCTTGTTTTAGAATATTCTGGACCGACCTATGCTGCATGATAGAGAAGCAGAGAAGAGACAAACCAAACCACAGAGAAAAAGAGGAAAGACGTGTGGATTTCTCCCTCTCTCTCTCTGCTTTCTTGCTTAATCTTTTTGAGAATGCTGTTAACACAATGTTTGTTACTAACTACACATTAGTCGAGCCATTGTTTGAAATTGCGTTAAACTGCATCCGGTAAGAGAAGCCTATTTGGGAGGTTGGACGCATCTTTAGCACACAAGCAGGATGCTCCTCATCTGTTGGGTGAAAGTGGATCCAGTTACTCTACCACTAATCGCTGGAATCTGGAAGTGGACACAAGAATATCCGTGTGAGTCCTGGATGTATTAAAGCGAAAAAATATTTAATGTAAGAGAGGCAAAACATGTCACTCGAGTTCCGGCTTGTTATGTGAGTCTTTGTGGAGGATTTCCGCTCCTGGTCCAGGTGTCTTGGTTCCACTGTACTGGGCCAAATATGAGTATAATATAGTATTTTAGACTACATCTGTGTTTTACGCTGAATGTATATTTTGAAAGGATAGAGGGATGACATGAGTTAAGGTGAAATGGGAAAATAATGAGCATACAGACATGAAAGTGTTATTGATCTGTGTATTCCCAAAATGCAGAACCGTTCTTTTAAATATTTGAGCTCAAGCAAAACGTCAACTTTGAAAAAAAAAAAAGAAGAAGATTTGATTCATTCATTTGATCCCTAAAAGACAATGGAATCATATTGACCTTTGACTCCAGACAGACTTAAACTTGAGTAAAATGCAAAAATACACCTACAAAATATCAAGAATAAGTGACCAAACTACAAACACTTTAGGGCAACGACCAGAATTGATCTTTCTTCTGAAGGACAGCTTCAGTTTGTTTCTTCTGGTGAGGTGAGAGATGCTTCTCCATCCTGCGGCTGCTGTTTTAAGACATGATGGTTGATTATGGAAGTAAAACCTTTAAGTTAAGCTTTGCTTTTTAAAATGAACACACACTTATGACACTAATGTGATAACTACAAAAACATTAAATTAAAACATCATGCAAGTTGTACGAATCCAAACTAAACTGTTATTAATACTTAATGATTTTGATTGTAGACCAAAAAAGGCATATTGATCATGGAATGTTTAATTGCTGACAATGCTGAACGTTTAAGTGAGTTGCAGTGAGACAAAAAGAAATTATTTAATATTGTATTATATCTTTTGTTTTCTGATAAGTCAGTTGCAATAATAGCCTCTGTAAAGCAGCTGGAAGAGGACTGTGTGAGGGTGGTGGGGACATCATCTGTCAGGGTGAAAGGCGGTGGATTTGGGTCAGTTCTCCTTGTAGCTCAATCAGCTGAAACATGAAAATTGTAAATTGCAGTGACTTCATTTGCAGCATTTAACAGATAATCCTATTTATATTTTTGATTTTTAGCAGAAAATGTTCCCACCAATGATGTGGTTTCTCTTGTTTTGTTTAATCCTGTTTCTAACAGAATAGATTCCTTCCACAATTTCAGGTACATTCATTCAGAGAGAGAGCGAGCGTGTTTTACTTCCTGGGGCGACCCTGCTCTGGCCGTGGTGCTGGCACAGGATCTGAATATGATAAAAGACAGAAGAGTTTTAAAATACACGGCAATAATACAGTCTGGATCAAATGATGTACCCCCAACGTTAGTTAAAAGACGAACATGAATATTTAAAAAGGCTTTGGCTTTGGGAGGCTTGCATGTGACAACAGCAATATGCATGTGTGGAACACACCAAAGTATGACTTTGTACAAATCACTCCAGCTCTTTGCTGTCCTAACAGGGCGGGGATGTCTTTTCTAATGCATGACTGGATGTTTGTATCCACCTGTTTGAACCTAAATGTGTAAACATAAACCAACACGGTTACTATTTAAGCTAAAACATTGCGCTCTCTCTGGGTCAGTACACGCTCAACAAGCACGTGGCTTTCAAAGCGTTTGCACATTTATTAAGAGTGACGTTTGAGACGGCACGCATCTCGTTTGCTTTGAACGCAGCGCCCGTGTGGCCCGAAGACGAGATTTGCGTCGTCTCCCCGAGCAACGCTCCGTGTTAAAAGTGTAGGTGGGAAACTCTAGGCCTCGAATACTTGAAGTGCAACTTGAGTGTTTTCTTTTTCAATACAGTGGTTAGTTTTTTCTTCTTTTTCTTAGTGTCCCAAGCCTTTTATTTACCGCAGACTCTGGAATGTTCAGACGGCAGCGCGTCCTGCTGGGAAATTTGAGTTCTTACCATCGATTCCATCTTGTGACTTAAATGTTTAAAACACGGTCAATGAATGTGAAGTGATTTCAGCCGAAATAATTTTAGTTTTGATGTTTGACGCCTGACATTGCACAGAACTTGCACATTATAAGTAGAAAAAACTAAGAAGAGTAGAAGTGTGTTGCATAAGGAGAAAGAAGAGTGGATATTTATTTTTTAGAGCTTTCATGTCCGTAAGAGAAATTTCACCTAGTTTTCAATCAGTTAAAGCTATTTTAATTGCTGTTACAGGAGATGTTACGGAAGCAGACTGGAGTCTTTGTGTCTTGTGTCTTTGTGTGCGTGCATGTTTGCAGTCGTCTCACATCTGCTAACATGAAACGCGAGTGGCGTTAGTGTGTTAAAAATGTCATCTCAGTGTTAGTTTTGGTCTCTGTTCTCTTTGCAATCACCTGGTTTACACTTAACTCCAGAATCGATGGCTGCAATACCTGAGCTTATTCACGCGTCTTTATTTACTCTTAGAAAATGTATTTTTTTAATTCTGAAGGTGGCTATACCACATGAGAGTTTGGCCTTTGCACTTTTTCAGTGGCAGCCATGTTGGCTCCACGGTCCTGGTCATTGAATGAATGTGGCGGCGCCGTGATGACGTTGTCAGGGACGGCAGCAGCAGCGTGGCGGAGAGGCCGTCGGTCCAACGCGGCCCGTCTCAGTGTGTGCGCATGTGTGTGGCTGCCTCTGGTAAACTGTTTGTTTACGACCGTGGAGAGAGATGCCTAATATACTTTGATCCTCACAGAGATTAAATCAAGAAAAATACCTAAAGAATGGGAAAGCAAAGTATGCGCAGTGTACTATATATACATATATATATATATATATATATATATACATGCCTTGTCATTTGAAAAATAAGATGTATATATGCATATTTTTCTTTTAGTTTCTTCTTTTTTGCTGCTATAAAAAAAGATGATTATTTTTGTTAGTAGTTTTGTTTTCTATATAAAGACTGTATATATCTCTATGTTCTGTAAATACGCTTGAGCCTGTAGGACTCTGGATGAACACTGTATGGAACGCACCTTTAAAATCGGTTCAGTTAAACCTAAAAAAAGACTCTTGTCATTACTCAAGGATTTAAAGAGGACTTACGGTTCAGCAAAGTACTTGAAGCATGTGATTACAAGCTCCACCCGTATTCTTGAAAATAGGGAACTAAATTATGATCACATCACACACAGTCTGACTTACTGACAGTCACAGCAAAGATTACATCACAGATCCACAATTCCTTCAGCAAAATGAACAATTATTCATAAGGGAAAATATGTGGTCTGATTGATGGCGCTCTGCATGATTTAAATCAATGTTTTACAGAGGATTTAGATATATACATGACAGCATGCAGATGTTCAGAAGGATGGAAATAATGATGACAGAAATGTTCCAAAGAATTAATTACCGCTTTGCGATAAATAGTCAGTAATCCCAGTGATTTACTGACAAATCTGAACAATGCAGTTGACCGTTTCACTCATTGTATTATTGTACGGAGCTGATGCAGGAATTATTCATCCTATGAAATAACGGAAGAGTAAGGCAGCCGTATGGTGAGCAAAGATAAAAGTTTAATCAAAAGTCTCAGTTGTCGTGGGCGTCATTCAAAATAGATTAAATAGAAGGGGTTGCATAATAAACTCTTGCATTTCATTGCAATGGAGAGTTTGAGGTGTAGATGTCCATTTGCATGTGACCGCTGGTGAAGTAACCCGCTTGTCTGCAGTTTCAAGAAGTAAAACATCTTTGCTCAGCATCTGCGAAGCCTGAAAAGAGCCAACCCGGTTTCCCATGATGCCGTGTGGTCAGACTGCTGAGAAAGGAAGGGGGGGGGGGGAGTCAGTCAACTTTGTTCCTGCGGAATCTGTTTTCGCTTCCCACTCAGGGGTCACAGGCTCGCTGTCTTTCCACACAGAGACACCAGAGAAGGAACCTGAAACGCGTGTGTGTGTGTGTGTGTGTGTGTGTGTGAGTCATGTACTTATGCAGAGGTATAACGTTACAACTCCAGAACATCACGCTAAGTGAACTGCAATGACCTGCTGCCCCTGTAGAAGGATTAAAGGGACATAACACTCACTTTAATGACTGAACAGCTGTTCTCTAATATGTCATCTTTAAAAACGCAATATGTTTGGTAAATAATCTGAATAACATTTAGTTGAAAATGTCCCTATTTGAGTTAATGACAATATCTATGATAATATTTTCAAGTCCATTGTGGGACAAAATATACTTGCAATTTACAACATACACAGATTTGACAGGTCATTTTTTATATATTATCCTGAAGAAACTACGTGTGTCTGAGTATAAATATCTTACGGTATTTACAATTGATTTGTTTCCTATAGGTTAATGTTCTTTCAACTTGTTTCAACAAAACTGTTACATAACATCCAAGTGAGGCGGTGCTGTGGGGAGACACTGTCCTCTGGTGGAGCAGAGGACAGTTTTTCACATATTTAGCTGTAAATGTACACCGTATTAACTGCAGTGATATTATGTTGTTTACATGGGTTTATAATGAACAAAAACTTAACATTTAACAACTTAACCCATAGCAAATCATCCCATTAATTATACGTAGGAAGAGACATTGTTAATGTAAACACAGAGAGAAAAGGAAAGAAAAACAAAACACAAATGGTTGTTCTGCTGCATTAGACAGTTTATCAGTGTAAAGTCACTGTGTTGCTTTCATTCCTTTGACTGTGTCCATTGTTTTTCCACCGTCTGTGATGACATTCAGACACTTGTAAGATGATAAACAAAGAAAGCTTCACTCTGTACTTGAGAAACTGTGTTTACACATTCAAAAGGAGCTTTACTTCTAGCTCATTCAATGTTTTGACCATGACTCTCTCCCATTGTTGGACCCCAGCGCTTTTCATTCCATCGCACCGCACTTTAGTGTCGTTGACGTAATAGTTAGCGTAAATGTTTCTAACCATCTAACTCCTCCTGACGCATCTAACAATGGCAAAACATTACCAACACCTACACGTTTATGGCTCAGTTCCTCTCGATTGCATTTGGTTAAACAAGTGCATCCTATAGTTTCATAATAAGCCATTCCACATGTTTGCAGACTAAACAGCAATTCTAGATCTTTCAATATTTTGTATTGCTGTTTCAAGGTAACATTTCCCCCTGTTTGATGACGCACGCGGTCTCTCTAACAGTACAAAGCTCCTCGCTTTCACAGCAAACCCATCGATTTGTGGTCCAGTGTTCGTTTTCGCACAGGACAAACCAGTCGGAGAAGACAAGGGGATTGGGGGATAAAGGGGAGAATGGAGAGAGGCGGCTTCTGAAGGGATGGTTGCTCCATAATGAGAAATCAGCGCTGTCTAGTTTTCTATTAAACCTCCTTTTGATAATTTAGTTGGTTCTTTTTTCGGCCTCAGAATCTCTCTCTCAATCTCTTTATCCGTCAATCTGTGTGAGTCGAATGTTCCATGTCAGCGGCGGAAAGGGGAGAACCTGAGAGAGTGATTGTGGCCACACTGTGCGCTATTGCCAGTGCCGTGCCCGGGCATTTGTTCACTGAATTCCTCTCCCCTTCTTCCCCGCTGGCGTGACCGGCCTCCACGCCCCCCTCCCTCGCTCCCCTCCTCGTCCTCCACACTCTCTTGAAGCTGTCCGTCACGAAGCAGTAAACCACTGGATCCAGGCAGCTGTTCAGGCTGCTCAGGGTCACCGTGATGTGAAAGGCAAGTACGTGTCCCGCCCCCTGGCCTTGCCCCTCCCCTCCGACTGGCACCCAGAAGTAAACCACCACCTGCCGGACGTGGAACGGCGTGAAGCAGATGGTGAAGACCACCAGGACGGCGGCCAGCAGCCTGACGGCCCGCGCCCTCCTCGCCCTGCTCTGCTGGGGCATCAGGCCGGGGCTGGAGGTGAGGAAACAGGCGACCCTCAGGGTGAAGCCCACCACGGCCAACAAGGGGAGCAGGAACTCCAGGATGGTGAGGTAGAAGAGGGCAGGGAGGAGCACACAGGAGGAGCTGAACTCCAACGCTGTGGTCTGCAGAGAGCAGGAGAGACGTTCCAGCACATCAAGTCTAACTTTGTGTGTGTGTGTGTGTGTGTGTATCCGTTGTTGATGTGTTTGCGGCGTGCCTGTCCTCACCTGGAAGGAGTAAGTAACCACGACTGCGATGAACCAAACTGTGGCGCTGACGCACCTGGCTGTTCCCGTGGTCCTGCATCGACGGAGGGTCCCGGACACGTGGACGACAGCGAGGTACCGATCTACGCAGATACTGGAAGGCGAGTCACAGAGGAAGGAGGAGATTAGAGAGCTCTCTGCTGATCGTGTGATCAATCGAACGATTGAGGGGCCGACTCACCTGGTCAGAAACAGTATGCTGCAGTACATGTTGACGAAGTAGCTGAAGGTGTGGACGTAGGAGCAGGCCACACAGCTCCCTCCGCTGTGGTACAGAGCGATGCGAGCGGGCAGCGACAGTGCCACCAGCAGATCGGCCACAGCAAGGTTTATGGTGTAAACCACAGAGGCGGAGGAGTGGGTGGAGGCCCCGCAGAAGATATAGAGAGCCAGAGCGTTGAGGACCACACCGACCACCAGCATCAGACAGTTGCACACCTGGAGTACGGAGGAGTCAGGTTAGACAAGATCAAGCAGATACACAGCAGGCGCACAGCTCATGTTGTCTCCATTTTCTCGTGATCTGACATTTGATATTAATTGAATCACAGCTGATGTGAGTTTCAAAGTGGACTGACATATGTTCCTACTAACTGGTATCCTTGTCTTTACCATGAGAGAAACCCACAGAGCGTAGAAGTCTTGGTACAGCTGCACATCCAGGTGGGCCAACCTGTGCAGGTAAGGTGCCCCCCACCGCTGGTCCCTGGCGCTGCAGTTAGTCGGGTCAGAGGTGAAGAGGGGCGGGAGGGGCCCGCTGGTGGAGGTGGAGCTGATGTTGATAAGAAGGCTCTCCATTGACAAACCTGGTTTCTGAGTGGCAGGAGAGGTGAGGAAAAGAGAAGAGAGCGCAATATATTAGTCTTGTGCGCAACAAAAAATGTCTGGACTTTAAAGCCAACATGGATTAGAAGCACCTACGTGCTTTGACTGACCTCAATGCAGAGGAGGTTATTTTTGAGAACAATTGGGGAAGGCTTGGTAAGAATAGTAATGCATCATCTGCATACAGGTACATTTTGTGTTGTGTTCACTGATTCCTTTGACGTCGATATTAGCTTAATGCTCGCCAGATACAGTCATTATATCAATGAAAGGACTTTGGGATCATTTGTGTTTTTGTCATAATGAAAATATAAAGTCGATTAACCTCACAGGCTTTTTTTGCATGCTAAAAGCATGTTAGGATTGTCTCCAAACGTGTGCTATTGCTGTCTACTTATGAACCAGCAGGAATTTAAACCTAAAAAGAAACCCCATAATATTTGTAAGGGAAAGGTGCTTCCATCTTATATCATGGAGGCAGTTGCATTGTATCATAAATAGTCTTTAACAGCCTCCAAAGTCCAAAAGTAATGGAGTGTGGAGTGAATGGCTTAAAAACAACTCAACATATTTCAGCTCGTTGAGCAGCGACGTGCGTACTAGAAAATAAAAGAACGAGGAGTTAATCCAGAGGGAGAGACTTCAGAAATCCTCATCTTATAAACAACGTCCTCCCGTACTGTAGAAATGTCTGAATCCATCTTCGTATGCGCTCTTAAAGGATGTGACACTTTCAACAAAGTTATGTTTTAAACAGGGTGTACAATGTTGATAATAACCATGTCAGTATGTGCTGCTATGTAATACACAGTTGACACATGTTGTGTTAAACACACAATAAATGTTTGATCACATAAATATAATAAATGTGACGCAACCTTTTTAATAGGGGGGAGGCTTTAGAGTCTCCAATGCGCAGATGCTTCAAGACACCAGAAATAGACCAGGAGTTTTAAAAGAACAATCCAAAAACTTTTTGTTGTCTTCATCAGTTGGAGTTTGCTCATTTTTCCTGAAGATGTATCTGTTGAATTAGTGGTTTGATTGTTTTGTGAACGACCCTTTACAAGGCCAAGAATAAACTTTGACGCTCCTATAGTGGATGTTATCCTTTCTTTCGTAGCTGTTTGTCTAGCTGCACTGATTTCTATCCAATGTGTGTTCAGCTCTTATGTGAGGAATAATACAAGACAGTACACAGTTACTGATATTAATTATTAATGAATTAATCTAATTAATGTGAAACACACCTTTTACCATCTCAGTTGCGCTGCGTTGGATATTAGATATTAGTATTATATACTATTAGCAGCATACTTATACTGAAAGAAATATGACTTAATTCACAGCGATTCATCTCAAATATAGAATGTAATGTAATGCTGTAATAACACAATTTGTCAATAAATTGTTTTCTTCTTCTTCTTTTGGATTGAAGGTGAATCAGAGGCAGCGTCTTGCCCACCAGGTCTCATTGTTCTGAGTGGCATCTGCTCTGAGTTTTAAAGTCTTTCCTCCGTCCAGCAGCAGTTCAGGCCAGCTGTCACTGTATCGTTTCATAGATTCAAAGTCAGGTTTTACTCAGCTTTGTTTCTACAATGCATACCCCGAGGCAAGGTTTTAAATCTAGTCTAAGTGAGAAAAGGCATTTGAAGGATTTAAATGAAATTTCAATATTTTGACACCTGAGAGAAATGCATTTGCCACACTTTCAATCCACACTTTCATATTAAACAGGTAGATCCTGTTTAAGGTATTATTCGACAGACACCCCAAAATGTCTTTCCTTTCCTTTTAAATACCGGAGATGGATGAGCTCCTGTTAACAGGTCCTGCCAAAAGAAGGGCTTTCCACTGTTCATCATCATGCAGACAAACTGATAAAAACATGGCCGAGAGCCGGGATTAGAGGACAGGAAAATTGCGACAACCTGGTTCCTGATTCAGCCATTTCTTCTTTATGTGATTGTCGCATCCAAAAAAAGATTTATGCCAATGATTTGTACCCAGCACTACTTTTGACAGCTAATATCCTACAACAATCAACTAGCAAGTCTGCAAAACGGGCTTTAAACAAACCATAAATGTGTACATCCCAAAATCTTAGAGAGGACAGTAAATTTCCCTTCATGTAATCTATTAATGAAAAGCTCCTGTTTTCAGAGAAAAGCGTGCATGTAACCTACTGCTTTGATTAGAGGGTGGTATTTTTCTTTTAAATATCATTGCCGTGCTATTGGAGGCATTAAATCCCTAATGGAGACAAAAACATCTGCATTTTAAGTAACAGGTTAAAATTAGAGTTCTGAAACATACCTCCAAAGGAGTTGAAGAGAGTGAAAAAGTTGTTGTCCCGGAAATCCGCCCAAAACTTCTTAAAGTTTGAATGTTTCTATTCGTATGACAAAGTTACTGTTTGACGTCTTCTTTCTTCCTGTGTTCCCTGTAGTTCGAGGTTTGGGATGTGAACCCTTCTGGGTGGGATGATTGCTCCAGCAGAGAGGAGTACGCTTTCTGGTGTCACCCCCCCTTAACCTCCCCCTCCCCTTCCTCAGTGGTGTGGGGAGGGAATGAACACACTATAGAAAATAATGCAGTGTAAAGGAACTTTCCTTAGTGTCCGGAGAGACACTGTCAGAAAAAACAGGCAAAGTAGTTAGCGGGTAGATTTTAGCCAGTTTGGACTGATATTTGGATTGGAAATAACCAAATCTGACACAACAGTTTTATTTTGCAAAAAATTAAAACTTTAAAACTAACTTGTGTTTATGCCAGTATGGGCTAATTTACTCAAGTAGGTTTTCAATGAGTTTATTTAAAGCCGTCCCCAGGGTGGTCCGACATTGGCCTGAAGGGGGAAAAAGGCCTTCTCCTCCCTGGTTTGTCTCTGTGTAAATACCTGACACAATTAGAGGGGAGCGTTTCTGTACATGCTTTTACAAAGCTGCCAGCCGGTGAACCAGTTTAATTAAATTTACACCCTCAGTTCTAGGAATAGAGAGAGACACAGCGCATGCAGAAAGAGAGGGAGAGGGAGGAGGTCTTTTACGTTCATTTTAACAGAGACATACTATTTGGAGTGAAGCAAAGTAACATAAACAACAAGAGGGATGGCCGTCCAGAGCGCATGTGTCCACGTGTGTGGCAACTGTGTAGAGTACATGTCAAAATGTCACCTGTCGGAGCACACAGCTGGCCTGAATAACCTGTGAATGAACACATCATCAGTTCATATGAAACTAAAAAAGGATTCAGAGTGATGGTTTATTGCTGACAACATCTGATGGAATGTGTTTGACCTTGTTTCAATATTTCAAACCATTACCAGTTGATCCATCCTGGCTCAGCTTGTTTAAAGTGCTGGAGGCTGTGACGAGGATGTCTCAGTGAAGTCTGGGCTACACTAACTATTCAACATCAATGTTCAACGTGAATTTGCTAGTGAACATTTTCAGTGAGGGTGGTGGAGCTTTCTAGAGTTTGAGTGAAGTAACATTACTTGATGATCTTTTAAGAGAAAGCCTGTGTAACAAATAGTGTTTGAAATCCTTCCTGAACAGAAGCTATAAAACTGCATTATGCATAGTACAGTATCTAAACTGAAGATGTAATATCAGAATATTTCTGCATGCCTCTGACAATTCTTTTCAATGTTTTGATCCCAAAAGACCCAAAGAAAGGGTGCAGGCCAGAATTATGACCATATTAACAATTATAGAACATGGAAACATATATATATATATATATATATATATATATATATATATATATATATATATATATATATATATATATATATATATATATATATATATTATCTATTACAATTTAACATTGTAGCCTGATATATGAAATAAATGTGCAGCACATTTCAGGATATAGGTTACTATTGATTGTTATCAATTTAATCCATACTACCTTGCACTGTCTCTATGACACAATATACATACAGAATACAATGGCAACTGTTTGTTGCCACAGCAACCGAAGTTGCGTCACCGTTTAAGAACCGACGTGAAAAGCACCGGCAGCTTCCGTTCCCGAGCGACAGAAAAATATAGAAGAATATAAATAAATAAAACGTCAGTGTGAACTCTGCCTTTCACCCTTTAATTCTAGTCACGTGGGACGTGGGTTTATATAAAAATAGACGAGTCTCGTTTTTTATTTAACCAAAACGAATCGGAATTTGTTTCCTTTGTACCACACGGAAGTGTTACCGATGGGAACGGAAACCAAATATCTAAACAAACGCAACGCTTGTTAGTTAGTTAGTTAGTACTAATTCCCATTCGCATAACGACAGAGAGCTGAGAAGATGTTTAAAAATACGTTTCAAAGCGGATTCTTGTCAATTTTATACAGCATCGGAAGCAAACCGCTTCAGATTTGGGATAAAAAGGTGAGCATGCAGAATACTACGAACCGAGTTTAGCCGTGTTAGCTAGCCGCGCTAAAGCTAACCCGCGGGACATGTTTTGGGATTAGGCTCGCTAAATTATCTCTTCGTCGCAAGACGAATACTTCCTTCTCCGTTGCCGTGTGTTTTGGATGCATTGCTCAAATGTTAATGTGTCACACGAACTTCCATCGACTATTTGAAAAGTGCGGTTAATCGGCTTCACTTAAAAGTATAAATGCGTGTTTAATTCGTCTCAATTAGCACTGTCAAGTTTCTTGTCATGTTATTTTGAAACCAACCTGAGGTTGCATTATAATTCTAAGCAATGTTATTGATTTGGGGGGGAATTTACGTAATTGACGGGGCTGATATTATTAGTCACCTTCTTATTCAGGAAGACCCTTGTACTTAGTTAGGATTCAATGTTAGCATTAGCAAAACACAAATTGGGCCGAAAAGGAGATTACCAAGCAACAGGTGACACATGTAGAGAAGCATTTGTTTTTTTGTTGGATCTGCATTGCCATTGAGATCATTTCTGCGCGTAAACTAAACATGGTATTTCTGTGTCTTCAAAGGTGAGGAATGGTCACATCAAGCGAGTTATGGACAACGACATCCACTCGATGGTGTTGGAGGTTGAGGGGGCGAATGTCAGGTCAGGAGTTTATGTTTAACTGATTCTTCAGCTCAGGTCAAGCAGTTCAAGCACTTGCCACCCTCATCCATGTCACTCGTCTTTGTGTTTCCTCTGCTCCCTGCAGTACCACATATATAACATGTCCCGCAGACCCCAAGAAGACATTGGGCATCAAACTTCCTTTTCTAGTAATGATTGTCAAAAATCTCAAGAAGTATTTCACCTTTGAAGTCCAGGTATGGTCGGCATTCCTGCAGACACAGACAGCTTCCACGGCTCAAGTGTCGGAACAAACAAATGTGCGTTTCCCTGCAGTCACCAGAGTCATGTTTTCCCCCCCCCCCCCCCATTGTTGAAAAAAAACGCATAGGTGTTAGACGATAAAAATGTTCGCCGGCGGTTTCGGGCAAGCAACTATCAAAGCACGACAAGAGTAAAGCCGTTTATCTGCACCATGCCTATGAGGCTGGATGATGGCTGGAACCAGATTCAGTTTAACCTGCCAGACTTCACCAGGAGGGCCTACGGGACCAATTACATTGAGACGCTGCGTGTACAGGTTAGTGCACGGAGACCAACAAGGAGCCGGCTCGCTTTACAGATGAACTTGTGCGATTGCGGATCCTCATGTCTGATGCGAATGCATTTAAACTGTTTTGCTTCCAGATCCACGCTAACTGTCGAATAAGGAGAGTATACTTCTCGGACAGACTGTACTCTGAGGACGAGCTCCCAGCTGAGTTTAAACTCTACCTGCCGGTCCAGAACCCGAAAGCGAAGGTGATTAATTTCCATTCCATTAATCCATTCTAAATTCAATACTTCAAACTGTAACTTCAGGATAAGCTCTAGTCCACTGTGTGCTAATAAGGGTGACGTGGCAAATAATTTGCTTTAAAGCAGAATAAAGTGTGGAAAGGAGTGTGCCGTTTTAAAAAGTTATATTAACTGATTGCATTGGGAATACAGAAAGGTAAATGTAACATTTAGTCATGGTGAACTTACACTAACAAACACTTTTTACTATAAAGTTTTTAGTACTCCGCAGTTCTCATCAACGTAAGCAGCTCAAATGCCTGTTGCTGCTACTGTGGAAAGTTTACAGTCTTGTAATATTTGACTCTCACAGCTCTATGCTAATTCTCCAGCGAGGCGCAATGACTGAATTCTTCTGTTAACTTTCCGCTGAGTTTCCTTTGAACAGAGCAGTTTTGCGCCGTAGGGTTTGGAATTTTGGTTAGCGTGGAGGAAAACACTGCAGACCACCTCACAGGGAACCACCTGACACACACAACTCCGCTCTAACAATTTTTTTTGGCACGTTACAGGGATTCTAACTTGCGAGAATAAGTAAATAAGTGATTTGATTTTTAGAAGTTTGCCCAACTCTTGTTTGTGTGTTTTATTTCTTGCAGAAATAGACCTTCCCATCCTGAACAAATCCTCCAGACCTGATGTGGAGTCACTCTTAAGACTTGCCTGTATTAATAAACATTTTGTAATTCTGAATCTCTGTACAGTGATGTTTTTAATGCTGACGGTAATCGTTTAATTATAGTATACGTTTTCTAGAAACAATAGTTTGTGGCACGCGTTCTACATCCTCCCGCTGGAAAACATCACAAGTAAATTGCTGATACTCACTGTTAACAGCTAAGAAAATGACCACTAAATAATAAGTCAATTTGTCAAATATAAATAATATTTATCAAATGACTCACAATTTGCATTCCAAAAACAATTAATCTTTGGATTTCTGTGTACAGAATGAACAGGTCAGTGATACATTCATTTAACTATATGCTGTTTCTTAAGCATTTCATACTCGTAGAAGGTGCAACAAATCCACAGAAGAATTTAAAAAAAGATGTGATGAAGCTTCTAGTGTTAAACTCCAGAGGACAACATCCTGTCAATGTGTATTTTACAACAAAGTAAGACAAAAGTAAACAACTTAATTGAGTAAATAGAATTGAAAACATTTGGGATTAGAGTTCTACTCAAGTGTTTTTTTTTACTTTTCACACCCAACTAAGAATAAAATGTACGGAAACGTTTTGTATTTTCTCTGTGTGGTACTCAAAACGTGTGTTTATTAACGTGCTTATTCTGTAATGTTTACTTCACAAATGTCATCCGCTCGGTTGGCCAAAGTTAACACCGATTTTAAAGTGGGTCACATCTGTTGATAAAAGTGGGTCAGACAAGCTACACACTAAAGTCACTATTTGTTCACTGAAATACAAATAAGCTAATATGGTTTATGCTTTCCAAAGTGACATCTTGCTTTCATGAAAACCACAGAAAATACTGCTTTGACACAACACAACACAACAGTAAATCATCAGCTCCCAAGTATTTCAAATATGAATTTAAAGGCATTGTGAAACTATTGGCATTGATCTTACAAAGAAAGGCTCTGATTTTCCATGATCAGCCAACTGTTGCAATATATTTGGTAAACAGTTCAAAACAAAGGAAAAAAAACTATATTAACTATAACTATACTAAAACTATATTAACTTTATTACGACAATATCCTTCTTGGCAACGTTTTTAAGTCAAATTAAAATATCTGAGAAGTATTGAGAATTTATAAACAAAAAAAAGCATGATTCAAATTCATTACTAGATTTAAATCTATAAATCAAAAACCTTTAAGTCAACAGCAGGCCTCGCTTTAAAGTGCAAAAAAATATCCATTGGTTCAAATCAATAAATCAACTAGTGCATTAAATTATCATATGGCACATCATAAATAAGGACAGTCACACCGACAAAATGATACAAGTATAAAATAAACCTTCTGCAACACAAAGACAGTAGTGCAACAGATAACACATCCCAGCCTGTGTTGCGTTACGCTTGCATTGATGTTTGGAGACGCTGTACAAATAAAGTCACAAAAAACCCTTTACGGTTTCCACTTCACATTCTAGCATCTAACAAGTCCTTTCAGTTATTATAAAGTTGTGTGGAACTCAACTACTGCATCAACCGGTTTATCTGGCTTCATCATTCCTTGGTTTTCTTTGGACGCAAGAAAGAAGCGGCTTCTCAAACCACTGACATGGAAACAACATTTTCATATCAGCGCTGTGGTGGCAGAAGTACGTTGCCCAACTAAAGTGGAATGCTGCTTTAAAGCGAACACTTGTGTTGTTCAAATCCCTTCCCGGCCTACAATGGTTCATTTCTCTTTAGTGCAAAAATCAACAAGTCAACAAGTATTTTCCTTCATTCACATGATGAGTTGTCCTGCACGCTGGTGTGCGTGTTTACAACATGACTTGTGTGTGTTGAAACGCGCACTTGTCCGGCACTATGTCGTGCTCCCGTGATGGATGACATAGTAGTCGTGGACGTACATCAACACAGCGACGGGCTGGCCAATGATGAGAGAGATCCACACAGCGGCGTTGCCATAGTTTCCAGTCAGGAATCGACCCACAAACCAAGCCAGGGGAACCTGGGAGAGATTAGAGTTCAGAGGTCAGATTGTGTTTGCCTGCTGCACAGCAGAGATTTATGACCATTCAATGCTTCTTACCTGCGTCATCATTCCCATAAAGGCCCACAGCCTAAACATCTTCAGAGGAATACTCACCAGGTACTGAGGAGAAATTCAAGATATCAAACACAGAAAAACAGGCAATATGTAGAAACTGCAAATTACTTGAGAGATTTAGCTGCATCTGCATCCAGCGCATCCCAGCTGTGAGCATGTACAGATGTTCAATAAAAAAAACCTGCACGGGACTTTTAGGTTGAATGAGCAGATGTGTAGACTTTACCTCGTGGAAGAAGGCAGACATTAGGAAGATTGCGGTTTGAGCCAGAAACTTGTTGACTCCCTTCCTCAGCATCGGCTTATAAAAGTGTCTTCAACACACAAAAAGACACACTGATCTAACAGATCTGCCCGAATAAATAGTGGTACACAGCTTCACTTCTTCTGGATATCATTTCTCAAAGACAACATGAAGGAAAGTTAATAGACGCTTGGTGCTCACCTCAGACACCACTTGTGAACTGGGATGTTCCAGTTGGCCCAGAAATATGTGACCGACTCAGAGTTCCTGAAATGTACGAAAATAACACAGTTTTGAGAATTTGACGTCAAGATAATGGGTTATGAATGATGACTGAGTGCACCAAGAATAAAGACCTGTATTCATGATCCCAGCTGAAGGTATGATCGCTAGTTGTGTCACAATCAAGATGAAATGGGACTCGCTAACTCAACATGTTAAGACTGTTACGCAGTTTCTTTACGGGTACGCTTTATCGTATTCGTGTGCACTTGCACTGTTGGATGTTTCGTCAACTCACCACCAGTCTTTGTAGAACTCTCTGTCTCCAAACTGCAGCAGTTCTGCCAAAAAGTTCATAGAAGAGTGGAAAAACCAATAGAAGAATATTAACCATATCAGATGGTTCGGGACCTGAGAGAGGAAGACGGGGGTCGTCAAAAAAAGCGTCACGGTAACAATGCGGCTACTATGTTGCTACCTTCTCCTCTAAAATATACTGACAGTTTAGACAAAGTTCATGGTTCAAAATACGGGATTTAAATGGTAAAAAGTGGTATCTTTTTCAATTGTATTCCTTGGTTTTCAATCCGCGTTGTGCTAGGATACCATTGTGTGTCCAGTGTGACTGCAGAACGTTATGATACTCACAGCTAACTTCAAGAGGCGCTCTACCATCCGAGAGAAGTCCATTTCCTGTGAGCGACACAACGACAACTTTGTTATTAACGGTGCCCTTTAGACAAAACCTTGCAGTCTACGGGTGCTTGTTTGTTGCTCCCCAGAGATCTCTTCTCTTTGTCATATGTTTGTGTGTGTGTACACACCTGGAATGGTTTCATTGAATTTTGTATGGTGGGAACCATCCACTGGAAGACACAAAACAAAAATCGTTTTAGGGGTGAAAACTGATTTAAAAATGCAGATAATTCTGTGGGGTATTTTGTGAGTGCGACATACCTGCTGTATCAACCCCACCAGGAGCTGCATAATGAAAAGCTACAGGAAAGAGAAAGAGCGAATCAAAATCAGGATCCTCTTGGTTTTTCACTTAGAAAGATCTCAGTTGATCCTACGACTTGTTGTGTGTGTGTCAGTGTTCCCTCTCACCATTTCCAAAAGTCTTCTTATCAGGAACCGTATGCGTATTCGAGGGGACCGTGGGAAGTTCAGCTGGTAGCACAGAGTCGGAGCGAAGACAAAGTAGTACATGTCTGAAGACAAAAAAAAAGGAATCAAAATGTTTATTTAAGACTGTTTTCACTATTGTAATGTAAACTGTGCAGTTTATCGTCATGCCATCGTCATGGTTACCTCTGTGGGTGAGGTTGCCCGGATAGGAGACATGAGAATGAACCGCCGAACCGTTCAGTTGCGACACGGACGGACCTGTTACACAGACGCGTGAAAACGGAGATGGTAATCAAGTGTTACTTTACGTCTCGCACGCTCATTTTATTGACTACAGTGAGGCGGGAAAGCTGTCAAGTAGCGCTTAGGATGAAAATAGCTTCAAAACATGCAGCTTTAGCCTCCGTCTGGGTGCGTGACAGGATCAGCCAAAAGCTGCAGTTTCTCTTGTAACCAGTAGGTGGTGTTAGCAGCACAGTTCTAATATAAAACAATCCAATCCAAGTGAGAGCTCATGTTTGTGTGTTTTAATCACATTTTATTTACAGTCAGTCTGACGGTTTTGTCCAACCTGTTGGCCACTAAACTGTTCTGCTAATGATCCCTCTGCCCTGCGCTGTATTCTGCACACGGGCCTGCTCCCATTCTAGATACCATTTATTCAAATTATACAAATTGTAGCACTTAAATTGTACTTGTAACGTCACTCATCTATAGCAAATTGTAAATTGGCTTATTTATTATTGAGCACTTTCTTGTTTCTTGTTCTCCTGAGTTTGTACCCTTCGGTTGAAGGCACTTATTGTACGTCGCTTTGGATAAAAGCGTCCGCTAAATGACATGTAATGTAATGTAATGTAATTCAACAGTGTGTGTGTGTTGATATACTTACATGAGTATGAGCGTGTTAGTCTCTTGGCTTTTGCTTGTCTGATTTCTCGACACCACTTGTTGGTGTCTTGGTAGGAGTACAGCTTGAGAAACAGCACCGTGTAGATTCCTAACGAGAGCACGCCGCCCACTGACACACGCACACACACAAGAGCAATAAATGTTTTTTTTTTTTTATAAACAGCTTTTTAAATTATAAAAACTTGATTCACAGAATTTGGATATCAGTGATGACTAATAGGCAATTGCACAAAATACATTTTGTCTATGTGTCATAAACATGTATGTGTTTATTATGCACCTGGGGTCATGGACGTCACAGTAAGCACAGTGGCTGCAGGGAAGATCAACACGGATGTCAGGTTAATAATATGAAGAATGCTTCCGGTCATTTGGGAAATGGTGCCCTAGGAAAGATACAATTAAAACACACTTAAAAAAATGTTCTTCACCACGGGCCTCATAATAATACTTATAAGTAAGCTACAATTATCTGAACAATAAGAACATTCAGGCTCCTTCATGGGGCTCAGAGATGTACTGCAGATGAAATGCTCATGGTGGTTGGTTGGTTGTGTAAAGTGCCTCCTCCTTGATGGGAGGTCCCTCAATGATGAATATTAAAAAAAAATCAAATCTCTTTTGAGTTAAGCTATAGGTTTGCCAAAATCTCTGAACAAAGTTATAATTGCAATGTCAGGTTTTTGAGGAATGTATCGGCTAATTAACAGAAGCAGACCGAATTGAACAGGCTGAACTTGCCGTGTCTACAATAGTAAAGCAATGACATTTGCAAGAATGAAAATGTAGGCAAATAGTTGTGATTACTCACCACAGCCAGACGCCTCTCTGTGTACAAGACTGCTAAGATGAACACATTGGACACTGAAACACAGGAGGGACAAACAGGCTCATCACATAGATGGGAACTAGATTGACTTTATTTTATTACTCGGTGTAACCGCAGACAGACAGACAGACAGACAACCTGGTGAATATTGATTTAGTCAAACATGATGGAAGGTTTCAGATACGAGCCCTGTATTTTCTCTGAATAGCTGGATTCCATTTCATTAAGATTGTCTATTATAATGATACCTGCTAGTCAGGGGCCCATTCCTGCACGGGACATGTATTGTTTTTTTAAATGCATCGACAAAGAGACAATGTCCCCCTGAGTGGCCCTGCCTTTGGGTTGATAATCAATAACAGAGCTCATGGTAACTGGGCTTCTGTCTGCCATCATGAGCTTGTTCAATCGTATCAGATCAGCCATTAAAGCCGTGGCTGTAAGGCTGTAACACACGTTTTATTACTGTCAACAACAACACGTTGTGTCACAGTGATGGAGACTTGTGTTACCGATCACTTGTTTACCAATGAGGTCAACACCTGAAAGCTGCCAGAAGGACAAATGTCTGCGAGTCCTTCGACAGGTGCAGTAGAGCTCCATACCAATGATGAGGCAAGCTGATGGCCAGCTGTAAGGGTCCTTCAGGAAGAGAGACACCACTTGGATCGGGTCCACCAAGATACCATACCTGGACAAGAGAGGAGCGAGTAGAAGGTTTTGATCCGATCAGTCATCAGTGCTTTTGCGAAGAAATGAGGCTGAAAATGGTTTTATGAGTGGTTCACTTTGAGATTGGTCAGTTAAAATGGTTTGGTGTCCACCAAAAAGAGCTATAACTATTGGATAAGAAAGAAAACCTGGAGACACCGTGATGGCACTCAGTCACGTCTCCATAGCAACACATAAACTAAGCCCTTAGTTCACGGGCTGTCAAATGCACTCCTGAATGTTGAAGTCCGCCTCCCGTTCTGATTGATTTTTGAAGTGACCAATCGACATAATGTACATATACTGTGGTGCGCGTTTAGGGTTCATACTCACTTTATAATGTTCTCCAAGAAGAGGCGTGCATTACTCAGCACCTGAAAGAGTGACAGGAGCTAATGAGCGTAGTTCACAAGGACCAACGTTGTTCAGTCCACAATATCCCCCCTCATGAGTCCTCCGCAGGTTTCCATGTGTTTATTTTTATGTGTTTATTATGTGATTTGTTCAAAACACAAATGACACCAACAAATATCTGTCCCATTTTTTCTTTTTGATGCAACTTGTAGAAGCAGCAGATTAAAGATGCTCATATCTTCATGGTGAGTTTAAACGAGATAAGATTGGTTCCATACCCAAATTGAGCAACTTATCCCAGCTGCGATAACTGCCCCCCCCCCCCCCCCCCCCTGCTTCCGCTCAGTGTCGAGCAAAACAAGTTTATCATTATACGATGTGCTAAAGTTCAAAGTTTGAGTCCATCTTAAACTATCGGCGATTTCTGAGATAAAAACCCGACGACCCACTCGACACGGAGAGAGCGCACATGCATTTAGTGCAGCAGCTAAAGAGACGGCTGAGATGACGATGCACAGAGCAGGACACGCGATACGCTCGCACAGTAGTGGTCACGTGCCCCGTTGCCCCACGGCCAACCCGCCTGCCAAGACCCGGCAGCAATGTGGTTTTGGCTTCAACTCTGTCTTTGGTCCGAAGCGGTAACCTTTGCTTTAGTAACCTTCAGCCACGGAGGACCGTCGTGTAGAAAACCCATTCCAGAGAAACGGGCCTCCCCGGAGCGTTGAAAGAAAACATTGCAAAATCCTGTTTGGCATTTATTCAACTGTGCAAATGTGTCCTCTCGTGTCCCTGACCCTGGGAGGATTCATTGTCTTGCTCAAAGACACTTCAGCAGAGGGCATTTCAACTGAACCCAGGTTGCCTGAACAGGTCTTCCTTCACAACACAGCAAAGCACACGGGGGGCGTGCGTTCACGTTCCTCGTCTCACAAGGAGTCGGCAGCTTGGAAACGACCAACAAACGAACTAGTCGTTGACACTCATCCAGCGTCCTTTAAACATCATCGGTGGAAGGAAAAAGTGTGCAGCTGTAAATAGCGGGCTGGTCCCTGTTGCTGTAGGAGCTGTTCACATGGTCCGTTTGGCTGCACATCAGAGGGAACCACGATGCGACCAGCTGATGCATCGATTGTTTGGATCATTGTTTGACTTTAGCTTGTTGAGGTTTAAACGTAGCGTCTCTCCTCGCTGCCTGGCTGAGTCCTCGTATCAAAAACAGGCCCACTGAACATGGTGCAGCGTCCTAAAAAAAATATATATATGTTTCACTCGCAAAGATTTATTTTTGGCCCCGATCTAATTCTTCTTAACATTGTGCCTTAATATTGAGCGCTTTAGACCTCCAAACAACTGGAATATTCTGATATAAAACACACTTCCTTCAATCTTTAATTTAAAGAAGAGGTGCCGCTGTTTCGAAAAGAAGCTCGTAAAATTCTTTACTTTGCTGACCGTCTTTGTTTTAAGGCTGTGAATGATTTGAATTAGAAGCATTTCAAAAACACTTTGCCTTCTACACTCAAAAGGGAAAAGGGAAAGAAGATGAACAACACATCTGATGTCCCATCTGCACAAACGTGCTCCTGCAGCTGAAATTTAAGGAAACTGGCCAACAGTCCCGGTTATTGGGGACAAATGACACAACTAAGCCGTGTGTGAGTGTGTCCCTCCATCTCCTCCGCCCACAAACACGCACACAACCTTGCGGTTCCACTTCACCCTCTTTCGGCCTAATCCCGATGGCTTCCTAAAAACGGCCTGAACAGAGCGATGCGTCCCCGCTGACTATTTTTTTCAAAGTCAAAATTAATCCGGCCCCGGAACTAAAAAAAAAAGTACGTGTCCACATGTGCAACGTCGGAGTCACAACCTGTTGCAATCACAACAGGGAACAAAGTTCATTCTTCTGAAGATAATCCCGTCGGCTGGTCTGAACAGAAGCTCCTGCTAATTAATTTACTCGACACGTGGAACGCTCGTCTCATACATTTGAGTGGTCGGCTTTTGTTGCGGCTCCCTAGTGATTCTCCTTACTTTATCCTGGCAAGGTTAAGATGTGAAAGCTTAAACTGTGATGCACACAGACTTTTTTTTCCCAGAGCTATAAATAAAACGATCCCTTAAGGAAGATTAATCTTTTGGGTTAATGTTTTATTTTTAGAATGTCAGTATGAGAAGCTGTGAAGATCCATCAAGGCACTTAAGGGTCATGTTATTATTCATTAGAACGGGTGACTTTTAAAATTAAACCATATAATGCTGATTGACATGGGTCAAATAAAAGAAGACACTACAAATCCAATCCATCTACATAAACATTTTTCATACCCGCACATTTCCACAGATGCCACCTTGCGCCCCACAATAATCTCTCTGATGGAAAATCCCTGCACTGCGTTCATATTCGTCATTTTGCAGTGTGTGTTCGACGTGAATCGTCACTTTAATCCGTAGGATGTTGACCGCAGGTGTACTAGAACAGAAAGTCTGATGAGTCAGCTTCAAAATATAAAATAAACTCACTTGGATTAAAGTGCAGCCAATAACCTTCTTAATCAAAGTCGTAGAAATGAGTAAATATTGCAAATAAAGGACTGGCAAACTGGCAATGATTAAATTTGCTGTGCACGCATGTTGGAAGACATGAAAACAACTTATCAGACCTCTCACAATTTCATGTGTCACAAGAAAGTCACTGTAACGAGTCCAACTGGAAGTTCTTAAAGCAATGACCAGAGTCGCTCTGTGCTACAGTAGCTGGCAGCTTAGTACACAGTGCAAGTGGAAGACAAAGAGACAACTGTGCAGCTGGGATAGGAATAATAACTCTTTCAAAAAAAAAAAAAAGAAGATGAATTGCGTGTCATGTTTTCCTCCAGAATTTACGGATGATTATTTGTGGAGGTCACAGTACATTTTGACTCGTGAATGGACACGTGCGGTTCGACTCACCAGCATCACAACACACCAGTTGAGGATTCCTCTGTAGTTGCTGTAGCCGCTGGCTGAACTTAAGAGGGACTCCTGGAGGACGTGACAGCTGCATGGAAACACAAAGTCAACAGTTTTACGAAGGATCTCTGGTGCTGATGGAGCTCTCTGCATTCCCTCCTGCCTGTAGATCTCCAAGAGCTCGGGCATGAAACTCCAGTCGCTCTCAAGCCTCTGCCAAGGAGACGTGCATCTTGAAACTACACACAACCAGACATGTTATAGTCAATTAGGTTTTAAAGGACGCTGCATAATTCAAACGGACAATTCATTGCGGCTAACGTTTTTTTTTGGTTGTATTTTTCCCCCACACAGTGTTCGATTTGCCTTTGCAACATAAATAATTTTCTAGCCTAACAGGCTTTTAAATTAATTAATTCATATCCAGTAGGCCCACAACCGCACCAGGGCCATGAACAAGTTGTGAAAATGTAGGTTTTAAAAAAAAGTATTGACTAATTTCAACATTTCAACATTCTGGTGTTGGCGTTTTCTCTCCATGCCTTCATGATATCAAGCTTCATATCTTTGGTGTGAGGTGCGAGTAAAACACCAGCCAGCATACAACAATAAGCACAGGTGGTTTCAAAGGCTGAGGAGGCTTATCTGGGGGAGTGGGTGTGTTATCATAAAGGTTAAGGGTCATAAGGTCTGCTGTAAACTTAAACCTGCCTCTTACACCATTAACTGTTTCTACTAATCAGACCAATGTGTACAAGTAAAAAATAAAGTGCAAGTGTGTGTGTGTGTGTGTGTGTGTGTGTGTGCGCAGGGGGGACGTTTGCTTCTATTCACAGAAAGGTGTTGGACGTGGAAGATGAATTTCCAAATACCAAAAAGGCAAACAGTTATACCGTTAGCCCACTTCTGCGGCCACGGGCGAAAGTATCCGTTGTGGTTGAATTCAATATAAGTTAATATAAGGTTACTTATGTACATCCGTGAAATCCGGTTTGTGCGCGTGACGTCGGGACGTTTTTTTATTTAAAAGCCGGCAAACGTTACCTGAGCCTGTGGTTCAAATCCTCCACCACGCTCATCTGCTTCTTCGGACTGTCGGGGTGGTGTTTCTGCCCCGACGCCCCCGTCTCTCCGCCCGCCTTCCCGCCGTTGCTCGCCCCCACGTTCGCCTTGGCCGCGGCGGGACGCCCCGGCGCTTTCTTCCCGGCACCGTGACACTTGTTCCCGTTGGTGCGTTTCGCCGCTGCGGCTCCGCCACCGTTGCCGGAGACGGTGATCCTCCTCCGGCGGGTAACGGGCCCTCTCATCTCGGCTGCGTCGCTCATTTAGGCGGCGTGCGGTCACGCAGCTTCCACCCGTCTGACACGGCTGGTCAAGCCGCGGTCACCTGCGTCTTTATTCCCATCCGCGGGGTTACATAGAGAGCTGACGGGCGAACGCTCACGACGCGCGTCACCGCTGGTGGTTTGACGGCGTTTCATCACCACCGGCTCAGGTTGCAGTTGTCATTAAGGTTGCCAGATCTGTGTTTTTAACTGACATCCCCCTATCTAATCCACCTCCGGAGTTACTGTTCCACAAAAAAGAGAAGAAAAATAAATGTACTGGGTCATAGTGGCATGTAGCACCAATGCACCTCAATGTTCAACTATTTGCCACAACAAATGAAGGTGATGACATAAAACAGTATTCATTTAACATTCAATAACTAATCTGATGTAATAGTAGACCCACAGACAATTCCCCCCAATCACTGATTGAGAATCAGGTTTTGTTGTTGCCAAGTGTATGAATTACAGCATTGCAATATGTGTTCCCTCTAGAATCCAACCTAATCCAGTTTTAGCCTTCTAGCAATCTGCAGGAGAATGTATGTCTTTACCTATTTAAAATGGATTTGTTAGGATTAAAGCATTGCAGGGTTAGAATTTGCTCATAAAATAATAGGATATTAAAGTTGACATTACACACACACAAACAATATTGCATCTTTCACCTTGTGTTGTGTTTTACCACTACGATTCAAATGCTGTAATGGTTTCTGTCCTTTTCTTGTGGTTGTGGTTTACAATTGTATCTTTTCACGCTTGGAAGCAATATTGCCCATGTTATCATAATAACACAGCATTATTTAACGTCTATGACAATACTCCAGTTTCTTACAGCCGTTGTATATAGCTTCACTTTCAAAAGTACGTCACGTCATCGTCAACCACATCTCATTGCTCAAATACGACGACCAAAAAAATTGCAATCAAGTCAATTTGCGAACCAAACGGGAGCCAATGGTATTCGTGTTCTGTGTCACGTGTCATTTATGCCCAATCAGAGCGTTGCAGGATGATCTCGCGTTAGGTTGAGTCGGATACAGCTGTTGAGAGAACTGATAACGTATAGTCAAATATCGTCACTGTTTTTAGTTGTTTCGAAACATATTTTTAATTTGTTGATTTGTCTATGGCGCAACACAACCTCCGTAATTCGCTAAACGGCTTTTAACAGGATGAAAAAGCTGAAGAGGAAGAAAGAAACCGCAGGAGTCGGGTTGAATGGGACTGGATCTGTCACCAGAGGTAAGCCATGCCGACAAATAGGTAATAGGTGACTGTTTCTATTTAATAAACGTAACGTTACGCTAGACTCAAGTACTTCACTCCAAGCTAGCTAGTTCCAGCGTTAAAACGAGCCTGCCTATTTACAGCTGCTGCACGTGCAGCAGAGATAAGTGAGCTTGAATGCCCGTTAAGTTAAAAACTAATTATTCAGCCCGCTGACACAAACAACAAGACACCAATGACGAGTAAATATCCCAGCAAAAAGACGCCGGTGCCACACTTCTGTTCAATTCGACAGTAGCTTGTGTCAGTGGTGCCTGCGTGGCAGCCAGTCTGACTACTTCCTGTCAGAGATGACGTCATTATTCACAGTAGTAATGACGAAATAAACGAACACCTGCAATCAGGTGTGTCATCACTCAACTCTGGGTCTCTGAGTTTTTCCCTTCAAGATGTACGCACACTTGATCCAAGCCTCCATGCATAGTCCTTTCACTATGGTCATATTTGTGATTCATGTTGAGGTCGGTTATTATAATGTTTTCTTTATCTTTCTCTCTACACGTATTTCCATCCCTCATTCTTTCCCTCTGTATGTGTCACCACCTTTCCTCGCCTTTACCTTATTGCTACACTGTCTTTCTTTCATTCTTGTATTTCCTTCATCGCTTCATTCTCACCCACGTCGTTTTTTTTTTTTTACAGAAACAAATTGCGGAAGAAAACAGAAGTTGGCTGAGATCCACCAGGCTTTGTTCAGGTTAATTCATTGTTAACTATCAGTACTGTGGTTTGCTTGTTAAGGATTACTTCTATGTCCACTGTTGTGACTCTAGGAAGACATATTCATTTTTTCACATTTTCCCTCAAATCAGCATCTAAGATGGCGTTATATTTAATCTTTTAAAGTATTCCTCATCAAATTGGCTTACATCTTACCAATGAAACACTTTTGACACTGACAAATAAATGTATCCATGACATTCTGATGATGAAATACACCATAACTTGAACGGTGAAGGAACTCAAGATCCCAGTTCACCTACTTACCACAATGGCATTCCTTTAAAATCAGCCTCAAAGTGTCTGTATTTCCAGAAATTTAGAAAGTTATGAGAATTTTGTAACTGAATCCACATATCATTGCATAAGAAAAGTGTATTCGTTTTAGAAATGTGGACACATCGTGCTGTCATCCAAATATACAATACATATCCATTTATATTTTACTAATCCACCACTATTAAGAAAATGTATTGTATTCCTGAGGCAAGTTGCTTTGTAAATTTGTCATTATTTAGAGCTATTAACTTCTGTCTGTATGGAAGACTTGTTACCATGGAGATTTTGCTGTCAGCAGACAGCAGACTCCTAAGATGTGCATCACACTGCTCAAAGTCCTATTCTGACTCTTGCTTTTGCAGTGATCCAGTGGACATTGAGACTCTGAGGAGAGCAGCAGCCAGTAAGGGAGGACTGCTCACTAACGACGTGAGGAGGAAAGTCTGGCCCAAACTGCTGAACGTCAATGTGTACGATCTACCACCTAAACCCGGTTAGTGGTTTATTCACAGGGTTTAAGGTCCACAATACTAGAATCAATGTTATAATGCTGACGATAACAATAAAAATGTGATTTGGTATGGTGTAGGTCGAGATGTGAGGGAGAGCCACAAGGACTACAACCAAGTAGTCCTGGATGTCAGGAGGTCCATGAAGCGGTTTCCCAAAGGTCTGTGTTCTGTCTGTGTATGTTTGTTAAACTCTAAAGCTACCGGCATCACTAGTGGTGCTATTATTCTACTTTTAATCCTGTATAGTCACATGCAGATGTCTGGATATCTGGGTAAAATCTGCAACAGGGCTCAGACATCTGTGTGTTGTCAGCCAAAATCCCAAAGTTGGGAAAGAATCTGTCAGTTCATTCTTGGTTAATTTTTTTTTTTTACTCAATAATCTTTTCTACAAAGAAAACAACAATTTTGTTCCCGAAATAGATGACTGAAAAAAGCAGCTGGGAATGAGGGAAAGCTGGATTTATGACATACAAGGCTCAGTTTAGTTGATCTCTGTCTCTGTACTACAGCTGTTCAACATAAGATGAATTTGATGTCATTTTGCTAGTAAAAGGTGCCAAAAAAGTTCAAACTATGTACTTTTGGAAATTAAAATTGATATTTACTGCACATGTTGTGCAAGGAAATCATGTTCTACCTTTTGATAGCACAGCTGGGCAGTGTTTTTGTGTACCTGGTCACAAGCACTCGACCAGAGTCCGATAACCTTTGTCAAACTGTTAACCACTGGCCTTTTCCAGAGGTTCATTTGTTTCTATTAACCTCTGCTTTATTTATGGTCCTTGACTCTCCCTCAGGCATGGCAGCCACACAGAGAGCCGTGCTCCAGGAGCAGCTGACTGACATCATTCTGGAGGTTCTGAAATGCAACCCTCAGCTTCATTATTACCAAGGCTACCACGACGTGGCCGTCACTCTGCTGCTGGTAGTCGGGGAGCAGATGGCCCTCGCCATGCTGGACACGCTGTCCAATCACCACCTCAGGTTTTTGTTTTCCAATGAATCCATTCATCTAGGCATGCTAGTAAAGTAAAAAAATGACGTTTATTATTTCAACTATTTTAGCAATAATTACTTTTCTCCATCTGTAGGGATTTCATGGATCCAACCATGGACAGCACCAAACACATTTTAAACTACCTGATGCCCATATTGGAACAAGTTGATAGAGAACTACACGACTTCATGATCAGGTAAACATTCACATGCACAAAATCAGATTAGAAAAAATAAGTAGCTATAAACAGCCTGGATTACATTGAAAAAATGTGCCATCAGATCGTAGTCTACTTTAGCAAGGATTACAGGATTACATTTTGGATTATGTAAATGCAAGAATGTATTTGTAAAATAACTGATATGTTCTTGAGTGAAGAAGTTACTCCGGCTGCCAGGTTTTTTTTAGTGGTTTAACTAATATTTGTTTTCTTTTTAATTGTGAGTTATGGGTAATTGAGCTTTAATTTTATTTTCATTAAAAATCAAAGATGAATATGTTGAGTAAGTGCTCCAATTGCGTTAGAAGTGCAAAGTCCTGCACTTCGCTGTGACTGTTTTTTGTAACGGTAACCCAATACAATCAAAAGTCTCCAGATTATATTCAAAAACATTTTTTAATCCAATGATTTGCTGTAGATGACAGAAAATCGACTGCATTTCAGAGTATTCTAAATTTCTTCTTAAGTTTCTTTTGAAGTAATGTAATTAAATTCCACTAGATGGCACTAAAGTGTTTTTCTATAACCATTGAGCGTCATGGCGAGACGCGTATTGAGTGTTTTGTTTGGGAATTGGAGTCCAACTGAAAATGCATTTAGTCTGGTCTCATTGGGGAGTTCCTGTGTCAGATGGTCCAACAGCTGTTTCAGTGGCTTTTCTCTCCCACCAAGATGTGCAACACATTTACCTCTCTTTGTGAAAGGTAATCATCCACAAATGATTCATTCTCTTTTTGAAAGCAGCAAAATGAGAGCTTTTTTACTACACGACCAGGTGCTGTCAGAAGGTCCCAAATCCAAATCCACAACCCTACAGATATTCACAGAGTCAATAAATGGTCCTCACGGTATTTGGATATGTGCACTTGCCTCCGTGTGTCTGCAGAGCCTTCGCTGTCTTGTTGCCCGTTTATAATTGATGCTGCGCCGGCAACTTCCATATTTGCAAATTACCCGTCTCTACTCAAACACGAGCGCACACAAACCGAAAGAGCACAAAAACAAGACATTTCCCCGGCAGAGAAGGAAGGACTCCTCCTGACTTCAAAGTTCGGAACGCTCTGTTTTTGTGAGCACTTCCACTTCCCGCTTACCTTCCTTCTTATCTTTTGCTCCTTTCTTCTTTCCCTCATCCCTCTCCCATTTCATTTGATCTTTTTTATGTTCCCTGTCCTCTGCTCCCTCTCTTCACCCCTCCCCCTGCACATCACTCCATCCACTTCTTTTTGCTTGGGACTCCCTTCCTCCCTTTTCTTCTTCCCCACTCAATGTTCCTATCTAATATTTATTAACAACGAGTATCCAATCTACTCGAGACTCTGTCAAAAATATACAGAGTATTTATGTCAGCACATAACAAAGAATGACCGGGGAAGAGCGTTGGAGGTTTATGAACTATTATATCTATTTTTATTTCAAATTCATGAGGTCAAATAGCTGTGACCAAGGAAAAATCTTTTAAACCACTAATTTCTGAGTCTTTTACTATTGAAGTTTAGCTTCTACAAAATTAAAGAAAGTGCAAATGTTGAATGATGTCCTCCGCTTTGCTTTGTCATGTATGAAAAAATAACCCCGGTGATGTCATCCAGGTGAATGACCTCCTCCTATCAGGAAGCTTTTTAGGAACCACTGTAGCATATGTGGAGTTCTGGGGATTAATAGTCAGCGTGTCTCAACTTCACAGCTCAGACCATTATTTTCCCCGTTCTTTCTCTCGTGAGAACCTGTAGAAGTCTTTCCCTCGCTACGGTTGGCCGAATCCTACTAGTGCATTTTCTTCCTACACTTTAGCTGACAGACTAAGGATTGCCTAAAGTGTAAAGTTGCGCTCACCACCAGGTGTGCCATCAGTTTTCAAAGTAATATCCTGCCTTCCGTGCAGCCGTTGCTTTCCATTTGTCTTTATTACAGTATGAAAGTCAACTCAGAGAGATTTGCCCTGTGATGGATCAGGATGTGATGAATCCACTAACTGATGAGACGATAGGAAACATGTATAGTCTTCCAATATATTTTTATTTTATAACTGCATTTTCATTTAATTCTGAACATAATTTCTGTTTTCTGTTAGTTTGTTACTCACCAAGATGCTCTTGTGAGGAGATTGCTACGATTTTCTGTTTGGATAAAGATTAGTGTTTTTTTAAATTTTATTTATAACCCGCTCTGTGCGTTGTTTTTTTGTTTGTTGTTGTTTACATCGCTTCATGTGTTTCTTACAGATCCGAGGTGGGAACCATCTTCGCACTGTCCTGGCTCATCACGTGGTACGGACACGTGCTGTCAGACTTCAAACACACCATGAGGCTCTACGACTTCTTCTTGGCGTCGCACCCGCTGATGCCCATCTACCTCGCCGCCACGGTGAGACGGCGTCTAAGCCAACAGGAAATGAACAAGAGGGCAACGACTTTGTATTTGTCAGTAATCCAGGAGGCTCACTTGTGAATACGCGCACACACACACACACACACACACACACACACACACACACACACACACTCTCGTATCGCCGTGCATACAGTCAGGCAGAGTACTGTGAAGTCAGTAGACTAGTTAATTAGATACCTCCTAATGAACAGATGAGAGACGGTGGAAGAGGAGGGATAGGGGGAGAGATAAAAGAGGAGCACGAGGGCTGCATCGGCAAACAGAATGACGAGGTGGTTGACTTGGAAAGTGAAGGAGATTACAAAGAAAAAGCATTTTTATACGTTTGACTCTTTGACTCTCCTGTAACACGTGTATGTGCAGGCGTGTTTGTGTACAAGCAATGTTTTGTGTGTGCAAGCATCCTGTTTTTAGGTGTTTTCTCATTTTAAACAGAAGGGTTTTGTGCATGTTGATTAGTGTGTACAGTTGAGCAAATTCTGTGTGTGTTTGTATGGGGGGGGCAACAGAGTGAGAGGTCTGTTTTGAAGTGTGTGAAACAACCAAGCAGAATGTAGTTCATGTTTCCTCCAGCGCACCGTATGAGGGAGGAGCAGGTGGGGAGGGGGGGCGGAGGGGGGCTTGTTAACTCTTCATCAACCTGCTCCACTGCTGAGCCTCACTTGTTGAGTCGCATCACAGCTCCAGTGGGTTTTAACCCCCTCCTCTCCTCCTCAGATTGTGCTGCACAGAGAGGAGGAGGTGAAGAAGACCGAGTGTGACATGGCCATGGTCCACCACCTCCTCTCACACATACCCCAGGACCTCCCATACCAACTTTTGATCGGTCGGGCCGAGGACCTGTTCCGCCAGTATCCGCCGCCTCTACTGGCCAAGCGGGCCACGCTGCAGTCTCACAAGAGGTGAGGGGACAAGAATCGGTGCGCCAACGGGGCAGGAGACGAGTCCTACCAGTGTCTCTACATGGCGTGCACCGTTACTATTCGGCTACAGTCAATTTGATATACCGAATATGCAACAATACAGAACAGTTTAAAACCGAAACACCCAATAAATTCTCTTCTAATGACTCGATTTAGAGTCAGAAAATGTTCTTATTGACCCGACTCTGCGCTTCCTCACTGACCGAATCCTTCTTCCATCTTTCTCTACCTCCGTTTTCCTTCAACCAGTCTGTCCATCAGCACCTTTCAGGCCTTTCAGTTATCCACCCTCCACCAGAGGCCCAACTCTGTTCTGCAACGCCTCACCAAAGAACGGGTCTCCAACTCCAGACACGGTAAGAAAAAAAAATAGTTGCGCATGCATGACATTTTGTGAGATGCTCTTTGAAGTTGGGTGAAAAAAAGAATCAACTCTGAGATTGTAAGAACAAACATTTAAATGACAATACAAAGAATTTGTTTGATGGATCCCCTGTTCCTCATATTTCTTTTGCGGACCATGAACACAACTCTTCACAACAAGGCAATAAATACGTCATTTCCCACGGATGTTTCTCAAGACAATATGTCTGTGATGTACAGGCAATGTAAAATACGCTTTTAAAATCTCCTCAGGCCAAACAATGCAATATTGGAATGAGTGCACATTATTCCCTGCAGTTTCATCAGAATTCAATTAGCGGCATCTAAGATGAAGTGTGTTACAGCCATAAGGAGCACCGTCTAATTTGACTGTGGCAGACAATGAACGGGAGTCTGTAAGAGACAACCTGCTGTCTAAATGTCACACAACGGATTATTATAGCTGCCGATTGATTAAAGTGAGAGTGTTGCTGATCAGAAATCATGGAGCCAAATTAGTTGTTTACTGCTTCTGCCCCCTCCATGTCTCTCCTCCCTGTGTTTTTACATCCCTCCCCCTAACTTTCCCAGCTCCCTTTGATTCAGCTTCCAATGTCCCAGCTTCTCGTGACCCCACCTCTCTGTCTGGCCCCCCCCCCCCCCCCCCCCCTCCTCCCTCCTTGTTCTGTGCTCGCAGCCTCTCGACACTCCGGTAAGGACGCAGCTCCGCCCCGAGACCGAGGCCAGCGGTGGGGGAGCGGCGACAGGATGGTGAAGATGGCAGTGTGGGGGCTCTCCGCCACGCTCGGGGTGGCCGTGTTCGCCGTGGCTCAGACGGCCTTGGGCTGGGGACCCGAGGTGTTACAGCAACTGTTCTGACGTGGCGGTGGGGGATGTGGACTGACGCGTGGTGACAGCAGACACACGTCGGCTCCTAAACCGTAGAGTCACTCCTATAGACAAAGACTTGAAGCGCCTCCCTCCTGCTGAGAGGAATCCTCGGACAAAAACAGGACTAGGTCCTTTATCTTGCCAAACAGGTTGTTGCTACACAAACATTACGAACATATGTACACCGCCAGAGTACCACATTTGAGCTCCGACCGACTCTGAATGGGCCTCCGACCGGTTGGGCCCAGCTCACTTTTATTTTTCCAAATGACCTCAAATGGCCAACCTGTTTGGCAAAAAACAACCACGGGCATGCAAAATGACCGAGGAGAGACTCTAATGCCTTTCAGTCGTTATGCGACTGCTCCCATGTAGGGGGTGCGGTGGGCTCGAACGTGTTTTAGCCCAAGGGCCTATTGTCTCATTATACATCCGAGACACGTGTCTCTGTGCGTTTGTTGTTGGCTGATCATTTTGCTGATAAGTCTTTCTCAGATGGTCATGCTTGTCTCGCTGTGTTTCTGGAGATGGTGTTTCAGGGCCCCCGTTGGCTCAGCAGTCGTATCTGAGAGCTAAAAGTGCCCGTAGCCAGCGCGATGACACAGGAATACAAATTATTAAAGAGTGGTGTTTTCTGCTGAAAGCTTCCAGTTATGAGTGAAGAAAGAGAGCGGGAGAGAAATGGGAAAGATGGCGGGAGAGATTTTGCCTGTAAGCCACTTGTATTAATTGCTTTACTGCAGGTGTCAGCGAGTTACATTAACAGTAGAGTTCCCTGCTGCCCAAAATGTGAACATTATACACAGTTAGCACTCTGCACTGAATGCACACAGTAGGTCCTTTTCAGATGCATTGAGGCTTAAGATGCAGGAGGCAATGGAATACATTTACATCTGTTTTTTGTGTGTTTTCTGTGGCAGTTTTCTGGATGTTGTGGCCTCGCACTGCTGAATGAATTTTCGGAAAACACCAGTACTTTTACGTTCCTGAAATATTTATCAGGCTTGCCCCAACATGCACTCTGAACAGCCATCAATAGAACTACAGTGCACTACAGAACACTCAGTTCTTCTGCATCATATTTCTCTCCAGCATTTTACAGCTAAAGTGATTATTTTAACATTTGTGAGAAATTGTGTTTTATTTCACACAGCCGGTAGATGTTGTTGCCACAAACGTAATCACTGACTTTTGGCGCCTGAATAGTGATTATTAATAATACAGGCAGTTTCCAACTGGGGTAGATATATATGAAACGGGGGGGTTCTCCAAACAGCGATGTGTGCTCTGTGTGTCGACTTTGATTCTGCAATATTTATCAGCTTTCTACTAGCATGTTGCAGAGTTGCATCTAACACAAATGAACCTGGGTCACAACACTCTCAAACCCCCCCCCCCCTCTTCTCGCCGCACTCTGATAAAGTTTCTGGCACTGTTCAGAAAACGACAATAGCTGTCATTTCTTTGGACCGTCAATAAGTCCATCAATAGCGCGTAGCTCCGGTTTCAGTTCAGACACCCGGCCCGTCGTAACCTGTGCTGCTTGTTTGCAAAGCCTCTGCATGTTCCACTTTTCAGTCTGACACGCTGTGCGTCGTGTAATACATGACACATGTGCATGTCGGATGTGATTAAAGCGTGCGTGCGTGCGTGCTTTAGAGAAAAATTGTTGGATTTAATGGGATTTTCTGAATGGGTATTTTAAACAGATATGTGGGGCAAGAGAAAATTATGGTTTGCAATCAAAATTCTGAGAATTTTTACTGCCTAAACATATTTTATTAATTTAAAAATAACGGTTTTTGCATGTAGCTTTGCTTTGCACTTAAGACAGAAATATGCAGGGTAAACACCTTTGACTGTGATCTTCCAACGTCAAGGTGCTACTGAGTAATTGTATATTTATTGCCATGTAGACACACACACACACACACACACAGACACTCATGCAGGGAGAGAGTGGTGGCTTTGCCAGATCATAATGAGGATTTAATTCCTGCCCGTGGCTGTTGGCGTGCTAAAGACTCTTTCTCCTTTTCTTCTTTTCTTACATTCACACACACTTAAACACCAACACCTGCTCTGACCGTAGTCTGGCAGAGGCCTCGGATGAAAAATGATTGAAGCATTTGTTTGTTTTCAATGAAACCAACCAAAATCGTAAAGAAAGATGATGCCTGAGGCCATGTTCAAAGTTAAAACCCCAAAACTGTTTGTATTCCGATTTAGGGCCATGAAATTCTTGAGAATATAGTTAGTCTTTTCGTAGAAGAGACATCATTTTATTTAACTGTACTGCAATTATTCAATCTTGTTAGCTTTTTTTTTTTATAGTTCACATTCAAGTTTAGTTGCATTGTAATACTTAGTTGGTGTTCAAAAATGCTCAAATGAAATAAAACAAAATACCTTAATAACAATAAAAAGAGGAGTAGGAGTTATTTCAATAGCTAAATGTCACTCTTTAAATCCCAAAAACTTGACTTTGATGCCAAATGATGAACTCCGTGTGGTCTGATGAAGAGTCTGAAGTGGAACCTGTGAGCTTGTGTCTCGCCTTTCAAGGCCTCTCTGTCCTCACGTCTGAATCTCCCAAATGCTTTACAGATAATAATGTCTCTAGCCCATAATAACCTGTGTGTGTGTGTGTGTGTGTGTGCATATATAATTTCTATGGGCTTTTAATGCATGTATTATCGCTACCAAACACTTGGTACATATCAGGTTACTTGTACTGCAGTTCTACTCAGACATGCGTTTGACATGCATATGAAGATAATTCTGTCAACGAGGTAAAAACAATAAATAAACAATAAAGTGAACACTTCTGGTGTGAAAGTTATTCTGCTTTAAACAAAAAGTGTTGCAATCCCCAAAAAACAGTTAATGCTTCCAATTCAGAGGATGTCCAAACCATCACACATGTATGCTCAATTATGTGTTTTAGTGCCTAAACAATTAGTTGAGGAATAGAAATTGAATGAACTGGTGCTTTGATGATTCATTGTTGACGAGGAATGGTTGCAGCTTCTAAAATGTGGTGGTTTCTTTTTTCTTCTTTTTTGATGGTTTTAAAGTCTTTTGAGTTTGGGTTGTTCAGACAAAACTCAACATTTTAATACACCTTGAAATCTGGTAAATTATAACGGCCTTTTGTTTGAAATTTACTTTGCTTGTACAGCGTTGTCATGTGAAGAATTCAGCTGCTGTTTTTCTCGATTATACGCCGTACTAAAGGGAATTCCTGTCTTCCTCGGTCTCTATTTGCACTGTACAGCTGTTGCTTTTTCATATGCTGTTGGCCTCCTTCGAGAAATTAGGTCAGAAATGTGTTTCTTTTTTTTTGTGTGTGTGTGTGTGTGTGTGTGTGTTTGGGGAGGACGAGGCTGCGCATCTGTCCATCTGACCTCCAGGGAGACGACCGGAGATAGAAATCACCATCACAGACACGGCGAGGCAGAGAGGCGAGGGTTAAAGAGGGGTGAAATGAGGCAAAGATTTATACTGTAGAAAAAGACATCTGGTGGACGTGTTCTGAGGCAGCCGAGGTCCTCGAGAACGCGTATTTAAGCGCGCCCCCGTGAGGATTTCTAATGAGCTGTACTGCAAGTGAGTGCGGGTCGGATCACAGTTGATGATCAGCGGAGCAGATGTGAGGAGTGGTTTGAATTTATGCACTGAGCTGTTTGGGGGAAGTTACGGCCCGTAATTTAGACACTAATTGACGTCCGCGCTCTCTCAACACACTTTTCTCTGAACGCTTGAGCTCTTTCTGTAGAAGAAACCTTTTGATTGTGACATTCTGTGGGGTTGCGTAAGCCCAACAACAATCTGTGCGTGTTTGTGTTTGCTTCAGCTCTGAGCACACAGCTGAAAAACGCAAAGGAACAGAGTAGAGTTTGGAAAAGAAAGTTGCGTATGTGTGTGTAAGTGTGTGTACTTGCGTGTGTGTGTGTGTGTGAGAGAGAAGAATTGTGGCACTGGGGACAACAGCTGCTCCAGGGGTCTGTCTCATGCTTTTTTCCCTGGTGACACAAACGCACACACACACACACACACACACACAAATGTATTTACACAACAAGTGCCCCCAATGAGCAACAGCAGCACCTCGACTTTCACCGCTGACATTTATTTTAATAAGTTCATTGGTCTCCGCTGTACAAACAAAATAAGCTCCGTGTTGCCTTTTTTAGTGTTGTTAATTGATCGAGTTGATCGTGTCCCTGTGAGTTGTGACTCTGGAGCTGTGCCAAGCCGTTCATTAATCGACTACGTGTTGATGTTTCACAAATGTAGGAAAATTTGTGTTAAGAAGAAAAGTGACATCTAGGATGGTCGCAGTGCACTAAATTCTGAATAACTGATATGTGTCATAATTTCCATAATTTTTTTTCTTCTCAAGAAACTGAGAAAAAAGTGACCAAAACAATAGCGTTGTGCCTTCAGGTCTCAGATCAACCAACCATAGTGTTGCAGTCACTTTAACATTGTGACCGCATCACATTTAACTTACAGTGAAGCACAATCAGAGACGCGCCTGCAGGCCACACATCAAACTCTTTTTGTCTGCAGCCCCTTTACCTCCCGCTCTAGTCCTCCCTTCCCTCTGTCATGGATCAGAGGACATGTCCCAAAGTGCTTTGCAGGCAACACGCGTGCAGCATGTCCCTGCATGCTGATGTGACTTTAAAGGTTTGCAGCAACCTCGTGAGGTGGACTGTGTGAAGGCTCACCGCTGGTTGTGTGGCCGTTCACGCTCGGACAATGTGGGTGAATATTTTAAACGGAGCAACGTTCCATGTTACCTTGAGCGCTGGTGGGAATAGATGTTCAATTCTTCCAGACTGGTGAAACAGCCCAGATGGGAAATGTTTATCTATCATATCAGAGGCTTAAAATTAGTGTTTGTGGGTAATTATCATAGGAGAGTCGTAACCATTGAAACAAATACACGTAAATGGGTAATTTTACAAAAACGTTATTTAAACAACCTTCAAATCTACCCGAATCATTTTTTTTAAAGCAAGTTGACCGGAAACCTGTTCAAATTCTACATGCGAACAAATAGCCAAAAGCTAAGCTATTTAAATAAATGACCATGTTTGCATTCAAAGCTGCCTTCCACGAGCGGAATGAATTTTTGCTTTTAATATTTTTTTTTATATTCAAGAAAAATATCTGCATATAATTATACAAATATAAATGTCAAAATACTCACGTGATTGTGCAAAGTGACACTTTTAAAGTTGGATGTGTCTCACTCTTTTTAATCTGCAGCAAAGCCCAGTCACATCACTGTGAATCTGTGATAACCCCGGGGCCTCATTAGCCTAAACCAGGCCTGGTCCATACAGCTCTGTTAATACCGGATACTCGGTGGGTTTGCGGGTTGTCCTCGTGGACACTTGGGACTCCTGTGCCTTTTCACACATGACCTCTTGTCCTTTTTGGTCCCATCGCTCAAATTGGTCTCCACCTCTGCTGACCTCACCTCTGTTTCCATGGACAACAGAGGCGTCAAAAAGTGCCCCGTTGAGTCTCGTGTCTCTCTGAGCCGGCTGAGACAGTTTAGCTTCGAGGTTTAATGGCCTTCACGTGCGCCTTTAGGCAACCGGTTTGAAAGTGTTGAAAAGATCCTTTCAGAAAGTCTGTAAGGGGGGGCCGGTCTGTGACACCCACCTTTTATTTGATGCAAACCTGTCAAGGGATCTGACCGGGTGCAGGTATTTTTTACCCCCATTTCCTCACATGTTTTTGTACCCTCTTTATTGATGTCTTTCATTCACGAATGCTTACATTTGATCACTTCACTCCTCACTACAACAACCAACTTCCCGACTCACTTTCAAAAGGAGCCGAGTTTTCATTATCAAGGACGCTCGCACACGGTGGGAATTGGACGTATGATTCCAGACTGAAAATACAGTAAATGATAAATGAGGCCAGCAAAGATTAAGGATAACAATTGCAAAACAAGGTTCCATTGTTTCTCCACAAAAACTGTAATTGTGGCCGTGTGGAGAAGGATTTGACCGTAGGAAATATTCACTTTTCTTGTATCAAATTAGTTTAGCTTACATTAGTGTTACTCACCAAAACGTGTAGGTTCTTAAGGTCTAACAAACGTGTGGAATTTCCCATTTCTTTCTTGGACCTGCACAAAGTTAAACAATAATATTTTAGGTATTAAAATCATTGGATTGTTTTTGTCCATCTTCCCTGGTTTGCAGTGTTGCTCTCGCTGTCTTTGCTGACACATTGTGGAACATCACCATCACGTATTGATAAATGGTGTAGTGTTAAACCTTGTGTATCGCGCACCAGTACGCGGGTGCATCCTTGTGTGTTTGAGATGAACACAAATGCCAGTCGATGAGGTATTTTGGGACAATGTATCCTCCCCTTTAGGCTGAAAACATTCATTTTGAATTTCAAGACAATATGCTGTATATTTGCTGTATACAATGCAATACGCTGAGCATTGCAGCAGCGGTGCCGGTGTTTGAGGCTTCTTTGATCTTATTCCCATTAATCTAAAGATGCTTTTTGTTATTGTCACCAAATCACAACCACGCACAATGTCAGCTCGCAATAAAACCGTTAAAAACAGGCCACAGATATTTAGTTGTAGGTTTTTGAAAAAATCATCTGCGAACTGTAGCAAAGAAGTAAATATTGCATGAGAGACCTTTATCAATTGTAGACTTAATTCTTTAATGAGTATTTACACCAGCAGATGTGGCATTGAGTTAAATACACTACAGTGAGAGTGTGTGTGTGCGCTTATGTTTACAAAGGAACCTGCCTTGTTGTCTAGCATGGTGCCGTCCATCTCTCTGCTGCTTCAATGTACAACAATGAACATCCACCAAAGCTACAGACTGATTCCCCAGAGAAATAAATTCACACGGTTTGGGCCAGTGCGTCAAACACTGTAGGTTGTTGTCACTCTTTTCTATTTTTTTCCAACTTGATGGCTTGTTGTGTTTATGAAAAACGTATTTCCTCACTGGTTTCATGGTGCTCAACAGCAGCTGATCTCTGCTGACTGATTTTCTCAGTTTGGCGTTTGGTTAAAATCGTCTTCCCTTTTCTCCACTGACTAAATTAAGATGTGTCATATCGAAGTGGTGATGTCTTGTTAATCTCTCCAGCTCGCTCTCAGTGGTTTGGGCCTGCTCAGCCTTCCACCGATCTATCAATCTCACATAATCTAATTTACACACACACACACTCTGCAGAGAAGAGGATAACAACAGACTGCGAGTACATTTTACGCTCAAATCGGATCTGTCTGTGTGAAGTGTGTGCGCGCCGCTCAGAAGCACATCTTGGGAGGTTGTGGAACAAGTTTTATTGCGAGAACGGATCAATCTGTCTTAAATCACGGGGATCTATCTCATGTCCCTCACTTGAAAAAGCCCGACAGAAAAATGTGTAGCGCTAGCAAATGTCAACAAGCGTTCAGTGTGTTCGTGGGTGTACTTCTACCACAGTGTGGACCAACAGGGTGACTGAGCGTTTGTGTCTGAGCCTACGTGTGTGCGTGTGTGTGTGTACGTTGAAAGAAATATGAATTTGTTGGTAAATGTCAGGAAGTTGGCAGTCTAATGGCTGAGCTGACGGATGATCCATGAAGCTATAAAGTGATTGGTTTGGAGATTCTCATACATTCTAATGCAACTGTCACTGTGTGTGTGTGTGTGTGTGTGAGTGAGAGAGAGACACGCAGGGCAGTGAATGGTTGCAGATTTATTACTTACTTGGTGCAGGTTTGTCAGTTTTTATGGGGTTTTTTTCTCTTGCTAAATAGCTCTGTTATGTTATGGGTCATTAAATATGACAAAAAGCAGGCATATTAATGTCAGTAAATGTACAGTTCCTGAGGGTTACATAATTACTTGTCAGTAATATAGCAGACAATATAGGTTCACTGTTAAAATACACATGGCTGGCCAACAGGCTGTTCAATGAGAACCAGCACAAACACGGTAAAAGCTTTTGATTGCACAGATTTTCCGAAATATATCAATATAATATGTATTACAATTGAGGTTCATGAAATTTGATTTTGTAGTCACAGCAACAACAAAGTCTCTTTTTTTCCTCTCTTTGCCATCCACAGACCTCCCTGTGAACTACTTTCAGTGCAACGATTCACAGATGAAATGTTTGTTTGATGCACTATTCTACAAAATAGATACAAATCATTTCTAATTTTTTGCCTTTTTTCCGGGAATGGTGTAATTTTTTTTTTTGTTGAAAAAAAAGAATAATCTAAAGCTCTTTTTAATTTATACCGATAAATTGTACATATTTTAAAGTTTTTCATATTTTAATTGACAATTGTTATATGATCCTCCATTAACCTATTTGGAACTTGCGGTAATTGCTTTTATTTTATGTTCTTTTGCAATACTTATTGTCATTTACCAAATGCTACGGCAAATCTTGTGAATCCAAAAGCATGCGTGTCAATGCATGCAGCGGGTTTACGGTGACACTGCAGTGCTTTAGCTCAAAACTCGCATAATATAGATGTGCTGCTGCTCGGCTTTCAGACACTATTTGGCTGATTTGGCCTCTTTTTAAGGACAGCACTGCTTAGTAAACTGGCCCTAGAAAAGTATAGAATAAATTACACTTCTACCAGCAACATGGGGATGTGATCGAGTCCTTCAACTTTTAAAATGAGCTGCATGGTCCATTAGACATCTTATGACAGACCACAATGAAGCACTTTAGGAGGTAGGACCTCCAGAGTCGCTAAATATTCATTGATCCAAAGAGGTGTAGACTGGACACATGTCGAGGAGCTTTAAGTTGTTAACTGCTCATCCCGAACAGAGAAGAGGTTGAACGCTTTTATACATGGCTGCTTCACCGCTTACATTTCCAAGACTTTCACGCCGCCACATTCAGCCTGAACACAAAACAAATAATGTGTTTTGTGAGAAAAGGTATCTCCAGATTTAATCCCTTGGTTCAGTAGTTGTGGAACACTGGCCGTGCAGCTGCATTGCACCATGACGCCAAGAGCCTCGTCCTTTTATAGTTGTCCCCGGCAGAACCCAAACACTGCTCCATAGCCTGATTTAAAGCTCCAGATGTTGGTTTCCGCTCCATCAAAAATATATATACAAGAGACTGAAGAGGATGTAAAGACATTGAACCACCTTAATACAGGCCTGCGAGATATAAGACAAATATAAGACGCAAGCGGGAAACCAAAGGAAAGCTGATGCAAAGTATCAAGTACATGTTTTATTGTACTAGACTGTGTGTGTGTGTGTGTGTGTAATCCAAAGCCATAAACCCATATCTATGACCATAGATTATGTTATAAATAAGTGTGTCTAAACATTCTCCAGTGTTTGATTACGCTGTCACAAATCTGGACGTGGCCACACGTTTCAATCTCATTCCATTGCAGATCCGCTCGGAGTTGGAATTGAGTATCAGCTTAAGTTGCCTTCCACTTTATATTTAAATGTTTCTGTTTACAGTGTTTTTTGTAAATGAAAACCGAAAAAAATATCACTAGTAATTCCCTCTCCGTCCTCCCACTATAGAGAGGCATGAATCTACTGCATCTTGCTATTTCCGTCGATTGCTTCCGTTTTCCTACATGTGTCCTCATTTGATCAATCAATTAATCTCCATTTATGCCAAGCTAAAATATCCACGGCCTGACGCCAGCTTCGTACCATAAAGTTGATGTTCTATCCAACATTCTGAAAGGCAAATGTTCCCTTAAATTCATGTATCATCTATTCGACTCTACACGGTAGAGCGAGAAGGGGGACTATTGTTTGATCAGTAAACAAATATAAATGTAGTCACTTATAATAAAGGAGGCTATAGAGGCTATAAAGGAGATATTTAGTGATACTAATGTTTTACGGGTTCAGCTATTGAGTACAAACAAAGCAAACAGTCTTTTTTTTAGCAATGTTTCTGTAAATTAGCGCTCACATGGTGGGATTTATTTATGTATTTTGTCACACATCACACATATTGTCTCCCTTACTGACTCACACCTCCTCTCCATCGTTCCCTTTTCACCTGTAGCTCAACTTTTCTCATGCTACCACTCGTCATCAGCCGTTCCGTCCGGCCCGTCGTGCTGATTTTAACATGCTGGTTTACAGGGTAAACTCGTGAAGATCGTAGTGAACTGGAAACGAAGCACGTCCTCTCACACGTGACCTCTGCTCCTCTTCAACTTCTCACGCCGGCCTCCTCACATTTGACAACTGATAACATCGACCCTGGTGGACGGCCCGGGATTTGTTCTTTGTAAGTTCAGTCAGAGGAATCGGCAAACAGCGCCGAGAGATCAATTCACTATGAGTGTAATGACTATCGATCCAGTCGGAGCGGAGAGACCGAGAAGGAGTTGGATGTTTTTAGATGACGTAATGCTTTGCGCTCTGCTGCTGTCGGGTGTCAGTGTTTCCTCCGCCGGGAGTAGATGTGTGTCTCTTGTATTTGTTGGCACCTATTTGTGGACCATGTGTGGGTTCGGGGTTCACCTTTCTCGTTACTTTCAGGGAGACTTGAAACACGGACGAGAGTTTTCATTTGGCTTGATTCGTTCTGTTTGATAAGTGGCCGTGTTGCAATAGCTATAATGTCCAAAATTGAGAAACTACTCAGCCCATGTTTTTGTGTACGTGGCTTTTGAGATGCGTGACCATGCCGGCAGCCCTTAAAACGTGAGATAGTCAAACACTTTCCGATGAGGTAAATATCAGACTGCTTGGAAGGAAAGGAGAGCTGCTCTGAAGTCGCCTGTTGTTTGTTAAAAGTCCTTTACGCTACATGCGCTGACCTTTACTGGTTCTGTTGATAGTATCCAACTGACCTGGGATTTCCCATATTTGACCAGTTGACCGCACACCACAGAGTGGCGATTTGAAAAGGTGAGTCAGTCTTTTTCTGCCGCTGTGATTCCATTCTTCTCTCTACATTTCCTCTGATGTGTCATCACAGGCAAGAAATCCCTGGTTGAAAGACCTTTTAAGCTTCACGAGACGTCTTCCTTCCCTCTGTGTCTCTTTCTTTTTACCCAGGTCTATTTTTCTGCCTCACGCTTTTCTCTTATGAGCATCTTACCTTTTCATCTCTCCCCGACAGCAAATTCTGCCAATTCACCTAGTCTTAAAAGTGTGTGTGTGTGGCCCTGATGAGCTTTGTTGGGTCATGAATCTTTTACCCTTACCAGTCAGCACAAATCCCCCCCCTCTGATAGACACACCGGCATGCGTGCAGCATGCACACACACACACACACACACACACACAAACACACAACATACCTACCAAGACAAACAGCTCCTGGCGGCGTGTTTCGCTTTGGTGAAACTGCGTTAACTTTGTAAGAGAGGCTCGTAAAAATAGAGAACGTGTGATCTTGAAATGTAATCTATAAGAAAAGAGATGCAAAGAAAGACAATAGATGGAATAGAGAGATGAAAATGAAACGGCAAATGCTGAAGAGTGGAGAGAGAAGCACTGTGCTGTGGGAGGAAAGAAAGGAGGAGAGCTGGACAGGAGAGAGAAGTGTGAGCTTATCTCACCGGCCAGGCGTCAGCAAGGTCACTTTGCAGACTGAGGAAGGAGGATGTGCAGAGGAAGGACGTGCAGTCGTCACTCGACAGAACCAGCCGGAGAAGAGAGTGAGGGAGAGTTTAGAAAAGGAATGCAAATATTTGTAACTGAACTGCAAATGTTTAATGCTAATTTGTGGCCCTCAAATATTTGCGTTTGTTGAATTTTCAAATCAAAATGAGGCCACAAACTTTTCTCAGTTAGTTCCACATACGTTGAAAAAAAAAAATGCTTAATGGTCTTTTAGGAAATCATTTGCATAGTAATTTGCAACGGGAAATAAATGCCCCATTTCCATTTTCTATTAAAATTGTAATTATGTAAAACATTTTCACCGAGTTGTAAAATGTATCTGATAAATGTTTACAGTGCATTTAATTACAGTGTCCACTTCAAGTAGCAAAAGCATGATTGATGATGTTTTAATTGTTATGTTTAGGAACAGCACTTATATTGAGGGAAGTATTGTGGTCTTCGTTAAGTATTGTACGATTTAAAGCAGGAGATAATGTGACAACATGCTGTGTGCCAAACAGACAGAAACATGTGTCTAAATGAGGAGCGGCCTCAAAAAAGATATTTAACACAGACAGAAAACCTTTTTTAGTTTTATTCAGGATGGCTGACACAAACCTTTCTGATTTAGTCAAATAGGGAAATTAAAATCAGTTTAATGCTGTCGGTGATGTCTCCATGTTGTGTCACATCACAGCATCAATTTTAGGCAGAAAGACGCAGCTCTAGGAAACCAAATTCACCAACAATCAAGTCAATGAACGCCGAATGATTCAGCCAAATATCTTCCGATTTAGGGACTTTTTTAAAGCTAAATCTTAATTAAAAATATTTATTTATATTTAATTTAATTAATTTGATATCTTCATTTGATTTATACTAATTCATTTCTTCACATCACTGAGCGATCTGATCTTAAATGCTTCATTAGTGTAACTATAACTTGATAAAATGTCTCCACTGTCCACAAGTTAACAACTCGACAACTGTTTTGTCTTTAAATTCAATTTAGCCACGTTATTCTCTGTTTCTACTCCAGTAACATGTTTCATATTCATGTGGTACACGAGGGTGGTATAATTGATTGACATAGTTCATATGTGGTAGATTCAAGTCTTTGTGTCATCTCTGCCCTGCCTTCGGTCATCCTTCCTGTCACTGCACGCTTTCAAAAACCTGAGGAAAGACCACAAAACAACAACAACTCCCCTCCCTCCACTTCCCTACTTAAGGCAGGAAAAGATTAAAAAAATCACCCAAATTGATCCTAATGTCTAATAGTTTCCCTCCGCAGGAATAAATGGCAAAAAGACACTCTGACAGCTTCACATGGGGGAGTCCTGAGTAAACAAACGCTGATCCAGAAAGCGCTGATCCAGCCTTTCCTGGGCTCCCTCGATGCAATCGCTCCCCTCCTCTCTCATCTGTTCATTAAGGTCAACCTGATTTTTTGGTGAGAGTGGGGGGAGACTGTGGGTAAGAGGAAGAGGATGGGATATAAGGGGATTTTGAGCTAATTAGGGGAGTAGGAGGCGAGAGAAGAAATAGATGAGACAGGGAGGAAGTGAAAAGGAAAGATGGGGGGGGTAAATGGGAAATGGGGGTAAAAGGGAGGGAGATAGTCACTGAAAAGGAAAGAGTAGGCAGGTGAATTTGCTCAGTTAGCTCCCTGGTGTTTAATATCACTCTCCCACCCCACCTTTGCTGTCGCTCTCACCCTTACTTCCACCTCCCCGTCCATTTATCCTCCCTTCCATCTCTCTTTAATATCCACTCTCTCTTCCCACTTCCTTCTACCCCTCGGTCCCTCTGCTCCTCTTTCTTTCCCCCGCTGTTTCTCTCAGTCGACTGATTTTCTCTGTTTCACACCTCTGCTATCAGAGGGGACTGGCCAGATGGATGCAGTGTGTGTGTGTGTGTGTGTGTGTGTGTGTGTGTGTGTGTGTGTGTGTGTGTGTGTGTGTGTGTGTGTGTGTGTGTGTGTGTGAGAGAGAGAGTCAGAGAGAAAGAAGTCAGTGCTGCAGAGGCAGAAGAGCATGACTAATCCTTAGGACACACACACACACACACTCAGACGTAGGATTTGCACACACACACAAACACACAGCGAAGAGTTGGCACGAGCATAAACATCATTTTCCCGGTGTTGTGCTGACCTGCCAGTGTACCTAGCTGGTGCCCAGGTCATTTTTCATTCAAATTGACCAGGTGCATAGAGATGGCAGCCTCTTGAAAAGGCAGTTTTCAGTCCTCCCTGCCCATCCCCACAATGCGATCCCAGCGTTTTGTCCAATCCCGAAAAGCAGATGAGAACACTGGCACTTTGAAATATTCCAGTTTTCATGAAATCCTAAAGATCAATCTGTCATTATATCGCCAACGTAGTAGACATTGTAGGAATAATCTCTGCACTATATTGACAAAAATGCAGGGGTGAGTAAAACCTTAGTCATCTTTGCACGTGGGTGCAGTCAGACATCAACACATACACAACCAAATACAGTAAGTTCAAGGCTTCACTTGCTAAATCTTCACACCTTTTTACACAAGGATGAAAAATGGCATTTGATTAATTGTTAATTAAGGAATACAGTACGTCTACAATCAACAGTTGTTTCCAACACTGTAAACCCGAATAAGTTACCAGAACTCAAAAAAATTGAGGCAATCGATTGCCTCAATATTTTTGAGTTGATCAACTTAAAAGTCAACATTTTCCAGAACTTAAAAGGTTGGATTACTTGATACTTGTACCTTTTGATAACAGTTTAATTAAAGTGTTCCATTTAGCTCAACTCAAATATTTGCAGTTAATATGACTTACAGTTTTCTGTTAAGGCAACTCAATTATTTTCAGTTATTATTACTTAAAATGTCCAGTTTTCAAACTAATACGAATAAGTTCACAGAACTTAAAAAAATAAGTACACAACCACACCATTTCAAGTTAACCAAACTCAATTTTTATTAGTTTGTGTTGTCATTGTTTTAAGTACACATTAGTCAAAAATGTTGCATGTGTTTACTTAAAAACATGTCACTCGAAACTTAATATTTTTGAGGCAATCGATTGCCTCAAATACATTGAGTTCCACAAACTCATGAACACTTGCTATTGAACCGTATTTTCTTACCCACTCCCTTTTAGCACACAGCGGTATTAAAATGAAATAGAAAAATAAATCAAAATTTATAAAAATCAACAGAGACATATGCACTGCTCTGTTCAATATAAAGAGCTCAAATAAATTGTAATCAAAACAAATAAATAATACCAAAATTAAATTATTTTTCGTTACAGCTAAAAAAGAAAACTGTGCTTTTGGCTAATTCCTGAGTAATGCCGTGGTCACACCAAACGTGACGCAAATTATTTGCGCGACAAGATTACATGCAAAATGCATGCATAAGGCAACAGGGCAGCAATTTGGATGAAATTACAAAAACTCTATAGAACATTTCCCCTTAAACGTTGAACTAGCCTTTTATAAAGCTTTCCCTGCAGCCTTCTTTCAGATGAGTTTCTGCATCAAGTCATTCTTGAGGGTCTGCAACTTGGGTGACAGTTTACCACTTTCTAGACCAAGTAGAATCTTTTCAGTGAATTCAAAAGTGTTGGTCAGTGCTTTGGGGTAGCTGAGGTGTAGTGCATAGATCAGTCCAAAGATTACCAGGAAGGCATCGCCAAGTCGGGGGAGGCTGACCATGGCATCACTTTCAATGATGACAGAGATTCTCACAGGGTTGTAGTGAACTGGACTTGTGTCATGGTCACTGATGACAGTAAGGAGGCCCACTGCAACACCGTCAAGCTCTGGCTCATCAGACTTGTCCTGAATGAATGAAAAAGAGATACTAATCACAAACTAACACATGGAACAGAACAGATTACATATAATGTATCTTCCTTTAACCAAGTCCCATTGACGACCTATACCCCTTTTACAAGGGAGATCTGGGTCTTATTTCAAGAGGTGAAAAGCATAACATCCATATTCTGCACACACAAATCTGCCAAATTACCAGAGAATCTAAGTGGTGTGAGAGACTGAAACCAAGTTAAAAGGACATTTACAGGAACAGGTTTTACTGAACATCTTATCACTTGCCAATACAGTTCCTTTGTAGTGAAGAGAAAGAAAACATCATACACAAACTGTACTAAACAAAGAAGTCCTAAAAGATAATAGTATTTTTGATAAACTTTGTTAGTGACTTAAGGAGACTCACTGTGCAGGTTCTGAAAAATCCAGAAGCATCCTCGCACAGATACACAGGAAGGGCGTGGAGAACAGTAGTGCGCTTGGTGTGGATGTCATGGATTTCCTATTCAGATAAAAACAGAGTTGTACCTACTGATTTTAAACAGTCCAAACAGAACATATGTCCACAAATAATCTATTCACATTATTAATGCAATCAAACAAATGGCAAACACAAAGTGGACTAATTGCAAAATACACAAAACTCATGAGTCATTGAACCTATGAAGTGTGTAATAATTTATTTACCTGTTCATCGTGGATTTTTAAAATTTCAACTAGAGCATCTGCTGTCTTCCCAGTTTTTGATGCCTTCTGTCTGAATAAGGTCATCAGTCGAGGAAGATGGCGGTCAAGCTCAGCATAGAATGTGTTGGAGAGGTTCTGATTCGTAATCCGCTGGAACTCTGCAAACAACTACATTGAAATAACAGTAGGATGAGAATACAGCAACACTTATACAAAAACTGTAACATTTGAAGACTCTAGCACACATTCATAAAGCAGCAAATAGGGGCCAAATAAGTAAGAATCACAATAATTTTCACTTAAGAAAGCTGATCCATATTACCTCATTCTCTATTTTGAGAGCAGGCCAGAGGTTCATGAGCTCGTTCACTGGTGGGCAGGACATCACTATAGTCTGTCGGCGTAGGGGAAATGTGGTCTCCATCATCTTTCTAATCAGGGGCAGGCTCTTCTCAGTCTTCGTGACTTCTTCAACAATTGTCTGCCTCAACTGCTCAAGGATTGAAGGATCCTTTCCTTGGGGAAAGTTGGGTAGGAAGTTGACTTCGGCTCGCTTGGGTCTTTTAATGTTGGAATGTGAAGATTCATTTTCAGGATTACTTCTACTTTTTTTTCCAGCATTAACAGTGACCTCCTGACATCCAGCCCGTCTCATCTTGTTGCAGCCTATAGTGTCTAAATAACTGTATTCTGGAGGTGAAAGAAGCTGCGCACAACTTACACTTCCAGATCATTTTGGAACCAGCAACCTAAAAGGCAAAGAAAAGAAATGACAAAGTTCAGACCACCATCTAAAACTTTAAAAACGGAATATAACAAGTTAGTTAGTTACTAGTAGCTTACCAAAACATGATCAATGACTACAGCTAACACTGCCTTAAAATGATTAGTTTTATACAACGTTTATAGATGGAAAGTTCCAGCTTTACACAAAAATGAATGAACAGAATGACTTGCAAAAAATTAATAGAAATGCCACAGAACTGCGAGTCACGACAAGCTTGATGCAGAAACACCTGGCGCTGTTCCTGCACCAGCCGAGAAGCACGGGAGGCCGTTTTTTTTAACTAGCGAACTAGATTGTTTGACTGAAAAGACAATCGCGGTTTCAAGCACGCACCGTTAACTTATGTTAGCTAGCGCAGGTTCGTTAGCCGCCCTTTTCTCAGTTGAACAAGCTAGCTAGCTAGTGGAATACTATCCCCGTGCTCCTCGGCTGGTCCGAGATGCACAGTCAAGTAACGTTAGTTAGCGTAGTATGTTCGTTAGCTAGAGTGCGTTAGCACGTACGTTAGCGCACACGTTAGCGAGTTCAAACCAGCAACCGCTGAAGTAGAGACACACACAGGCAGAGAAGACTAAGTCCCAGTGAATGGAGCAGAAGTAACTAACGTTAGTAATGTCACTCGTACGACAAAGTCTGTAAAATTATTTAAATTAAATTGTTTTACGTTTGAGGATTGGCAACTGGCTGATTGTAACATAATTTAACTTCACACATTAAATATATCAACTTATATATATAAACACCTATGATTTCACTCACCTTGAAAACAGTCTGAGCCGATGATGCTACCGAAGCCTGGTCCGAAAAGGCTCAAGGACGGAAAGGACGTCAACTTCGCCCGCCAACCCCATAATGCACTTTGATAACGGTCGCGACTACTTCCTTAATCAAGTTGACTTAAGATACACTACTAGCGTGTTAATTCAATTGAATTCATTTTCAGATTAGCGTTTTATTTGTCGTAGATATGTTACTAACTAGTAATGTTGTGTTATCATGACAACTTGAATACTTTGTTATACTGACAGAATAATATCCTAAAATAACAAACAAGTAAAAGCACATTTTACAGCGTGCTCACTGCTCAGAATTTAAAACGAGCTTAACTAGAGAGAACATGGACTAGTGTAGGAAGTCAGTTTGAGCTTTAAAATGATCCCTGCAAGCAAAATGAATATATAGGCTACATTAAACTGATGACAATAAAAATGAATACATTTTGTCTTCCATTAATGTCTAATGCATTTCAGACCATTTGCCGCAATCAAATTGTTACTGTTTTAATAAGCTATGATTGAAATGTATTTGTTAATGATCGATGTTACTTATTTGGTGAAGCACTTTGTGAGATTTGATTGTATTTTAGCATGTGCTATATACATTAGGTTTATTTTTAAATCATCCGTATTTGAAAAAATAGAAATAACAGGACTTTATCATTCTTAGTATGACATTTCTTAATTCTATTAAGTTGTACTTAAGTTATATTTTTAAGTTATTGTTAAATAGTTCCATTAAATGTAAAAGTATTAGTTAAAATTACTCAAAAAGAAGAACATGTTACACCAACATGACATAATTAAGTTAGTAGAACTTTTTCAAAAATTTGAGTATACACTACTTAATCTATTTAATTACTTTGGACGTTCGGGTTTACAGTGAAGACAACGGAAATAACCAATTGCAATTCCTAATAAGGTGCAAGCATCTGTTATGTTTCTTAATAATAATAATAATTATAGTTTAGAAAGTGGGGACAAATCCAATTCTCTGCACTTTTACCTATCCCACATAATTGGGAGCAGTAGGCTCCCTTGTGGCACCAAGGGAGGAGTTGGAGGTTAGAGGACCATTAAGGTCAATTAAAATAATATTATTATTAAAATTTATAAATGAATAAATAAATGTATTTTTGCTATTGTCATTCACGTGTGTGTGTGTGTGTGTGTGTGTGTGTGTGTGTGTGTGTGTGTGTGTGTGTGTGTGTGTGTGTGTGTGTGTGTGTGTGTGTGTGTGAGTGAGAGAGACACGCAGGGCAGTGAATGGTTGCAGATTTATTACTTACTTGGTGCAGGTTTGTCAGTTTTTGCGAATGCGAGATAGTGGCCATAGACTGAGGTATGGAGTCATAATGTGACCAGTTTATCACATTCTTCATGTTCCTCCTTGAGCTTCTGCTTGTCGGTCTTTATTA